>NW_025113020.1:455116-841276 GCF_010416935.1 Polistes fuscatus | reverse complement strand
CGCTTTGTACGCACTCCCACCACTTAGGGTGTTACCGTCAGATTTGGAAGAAAGACGGTTGAGCACAATAATGCGGTCGGAAAGGATTAGCGGGACCGCCTTGCGTCAACCTCCCCCTCCGACGGCGGTTGGATCCGATGCATAAGAAAAGAGTAAGTCTTATGATTGCACTGGAGTTATGATTATGATTAAGTATTAGGAAGTCTTATGGTATTATGTCGAGATATTAAGTGGTCGCTATTATGTGAAAGTGTTATGTGTTCTTATTGAGTGATATAGTTCTTATGTCTTATGTGTTACGTCTTTTATGCCTTATGTTTTTTTACGTTTATGCTGATGTATTGCGAAGCCTTATGTTTTAGGTGATTTTATGTATGATTAAATATATGTGTTACTCTTAACTATTAATCCTGACAAACTGTTATCTAATAGTAACGCCCTTTAATCCTTGCATCCAGAGAAGAACAATCGATCATCATCTTTCGTTTACATATTCAATATTTGAAATAAGACTATTACTAATTTTTTTTATAATTATATTTGCTGGTGGTCAAATTGGAACTATTGAAGCTATAATATATATATTGATGTATACCTTTATACCTTTTTTATGGTTAATAATAAAATTTTATATAAATTATAAAAAAGAGAGACTAATAATATATTTTTATAATATTTAAATAATTGAGTTAAGGTTATTGATATATTTAATTTTTATGTTGACATTTATGATTAAAATGCTAATTTTTTTATTTTATATTTCATTGCCAAAGGCTCATGTTGAAGCTCCAGTTTATGATTCACTAATTTTAGCTGGAATTTTATTAAAATAAAGAAATATGGTGTATTACGTTTTTCTAAAATTTTATTTATATATAATTGCTGCTGAAAAATTATTATATTTTAATTTCTTTAAGAATTATTGGTGGTTTATATATTAATTAGAATAATTTGTTTAATTCAATTGATTTAAAAATATTGGTAGCTTATTTATCAATTGTTCATATAGGAATTTTAATAGGAGATTTATTAAAACTTTAACAAAATTAGTATTTTTAGGTAGATTAACAATAATATTAGTTCATGGGTTATGTTAATCAGGATTAATTTATGTAGGTAATTTAAATTATGAATGTGTAGGTAGACGATTAATATTTATAAATAAAGGGTCATGATCAATTAATCCTAAATTAGCATTATTTTGATTTTATCTTCATCTAATTTATTAGCTCCTGTTAGTTTAAATTTAATTAGAGAAATATTATTATTAGTCAGATTAGTATGTTGAAATTTTAAATAATTGTTATGTAGTTATAATAATGTTATGTTTTTCTTAGAGCGGTTTATTCTTTATATTTATTTAGATTTAGTCAACATGGTATAAAAAAAATTTATTAATAAATTAGAAGGTTATTAATTCGATAGATTAATTATTAGTTTTATATTGAATGCCTTTAAATTTTAATGGTGTTTTTAGGATTGGAATTATTTACTTAATTAAATTTAAATAGTTTAAAATTAAAAATTCTAATTTGTGGAATTAAGATATAAAATATTTTACTTCAATTAGACTTATTGAATTAAATGATTAATGTGATTAATTAATTTATACTTAATAATTAAAAAAATTTATTATAATTATAAATATTATTTAATTATATATTATTAAAATTTTTATATTTATATTATCAAAAATTCTTTAATTTAATAAATTAAATTTATATGAAAATTTATTTTGATAAATTTTAATTCAATACATTTAGCATTATTAATTTATTTAGATTAAATTAGTTTAATATTTCTAAGTTTAGTTATATTAATTGCCAGATTTATTTTAATATATAGATTAATATATATAGAAGGTGATATAAATATAAAACGATTTTTTATATTAGTTTTAATATTTGTTTTAAGAATAATTTTTTAATTATCTGTCCAAATTTTATAGGTTTATTATTAGGATGATTTAGGTTTAACATCTTATTGTTTAATTATTTATTATCAAAATTGAAAATCTTTTAATTCTGGAATTGTTACAGTTTTAATAAATCACGTTGGAGATGTTGGTATCATAATAATTATTAGGTTATATGTTATATTAGGATCTTGAATTGGTTTATTTTATGATTTAAATTTTTTAATTTTATCAATATTATTATTATTATTATTAAGATCAATTACAAAAAGTGCTCAATTACCTTTTTCAATTTGGTTACCTTTGGTAATAACCAATACCTTTATCTATTACTTAGTTATAATTTTTATTTAATTTTAATAACATTAATGAATTATTATTATTTATTTCTAGAATAACGATATTGATATCAGGAATTATAGAAAACTTTGAACGTAATTTAAAAAAAATTGTTGCTTTATCAACTTTAAGTCAATTAGGTTTAATAATAAGAATTTTAAGATTAAGTAAAGTTGATTTAAGTTATTTTTATTTAATTATTCATGCCTTATTTAAATCTTTATTATTTTTATGTAGAGGAATTTTAATTCATTAAATAATAAATAATCAAGATATTCGTTTTATGGGTAATGTAATTAATATTATCCTTTTGTGAGTTTAATTTTTTTATATGAACATTATCTTTGTGTGGATTTCTGTTCAGGATATTATTCAAAGGATTTAATTATAGAAATATTTAACACAGTAAAATAAATTATTTTATTATAATTATATTATTTTTAGCTACTTTATTTACCGTATCTTATAGAGGTCGATTGTTATTAGTTGTTTACTTAAATAAAAGTAATATATTTAATAATTTTATATTATTAAATGAAAATAATTTAATAAAAAGTTCAATAATTTTATTATATATAAGATCTTTAATAATTGGATATTTTTTATTCATTTTAGTTTCTTTGGAAATTACTATTTTAAAATTGATTCAAAAAATATTAGTTATTTATATTTGTTTAATAGGAATTTTTATTTAAATATTTACGAGAAATTTAAGTTTTTGGAATTGATTTGAAAATATAAAAATTTATTTAATGAGAATATAAGATTTAAGATTTTCTTAATGAATTAATTATTTTTTATCCTTTAAAGTACTCATTAATTATATATATAAGAGATATTTAACCCTTAGCGCTCCGCACGTTTTTGTACCATTTAGTCCAGTCAACGCGGGCCTTTCCTCCATGTTTTAGGAAAGAGGGTAAGAACTTGATATAAGGGTAAATAGACGACGCTGAATCGAATGGTGCTAATTTTTTGCGGTAAGAAGTGCCGTTTTTGAGTAAAAGGGTAAAAAAGGATAAAAATTGGTAAAAATGGCTTTATCTTAGAATCTAGGCATTTAATCGAAAAAAGTTTCAAACAAAAGTTGTAGAGAATTAAAATATACATAAAAAATGTTCTATGAGTTATCTTCGTATTTTCAAAAATAAGCGAATAGAATTGGATTGAAGATGGGAAAATAATTGTAAGAGTGGGGAAGCAAGTCCCGCCTCTCAGTCGGCTTTTACACGCGAGCGGGCTAGTGTGCGTGCGAGCGTCCGTGTGCACTAATACACAAACGAAGGATCTTCGGCAATCTTCGGAACTCTCGGTCTTGAATGAAAGTGCGAGTGAGAGAACAAACCAATATTTCTCTCTTTTTATTTATCATGCGATAACGAGTATTATTGTCCTTGGCCATCGATTGTTGAGCGTTCTAATATTTCTCTTTTTATATTTTTTCTTTCGGTAGCAAGAATTTTACGTCTTGGCCATCGAGCGTCGAGCGTTTTGTATACGAGTGCGAGTGAGAAAGAAAACCGATATTTCTCTCTTTCTATTTTTTCTTTCGGTAGCGAGAATTTTTCGTTTTGGCCATCGTGCGTCGAGCCTTTTGTATATCTATATATATCGGCGTATAAGCGCGGCACTTTTAAATCGAATCTTGATGCTTATGGCAAGCCATTTCTTTATTTATTGTCAAAAATAATGAACCTTGAATAAAAAAAAAAATAATTCATTTTAGCAGAAACTATTATTATTTAGTTGAGAGTAAAAATAATGAATTAATTTTGTGTCTCGCCATAAAATTAATTAGAATAATTAATTGATATAAATTCTTTGCCTCACAAAAATTTATTTGTATATCAAATTGAATACGTATTCTCTTTAAGACGAAATTTAAAATTTAAATATTTTTCCTATTAAATTATGTATTTTCTAAAATTTTAAATTACTGACTTTTTGTCTCGTAAAAATTTATTAGTTTATCAAATTAAATACATATTTGAAAAAGAAGAATTTTATAACCACACATAAAATTAATTCAAGATATATATGAAAGGATATTCTAAAAACGTGGAATTTATTTTTTGTCTATACATAATTTTAATTCATTTTTATTATGTTATAAGAAAACAGTAATCCATTCTGATTCATCTTCGAAGTCTTAAGAATTCTACGAAAAAATTGAACAATTACCAAGTGGTGCGTTAGCGTAAGTAGTAACGTCTTCGCTTCTCGCGCTGGTTTATTAACGTTCGATTCTTCGTGGGGGAATTATTTTTTTATAAGTTTTTCTATCCTTAACAAGAAGACGATCAGTGAGTCTCACCTCAGATTTTTTTAAATTTTGCACTAACGATATAAAATTTATTAAGAAATCAACATTATTACGCGAGTAATAAGTTACTAATTATAAATTAAATAATATCCAATAAATAACAAAAATTAATTTTTAACGTGCCGAAACGAGACATTTTTTAGGATGATATTTAGAGGATGAATTTGTAATTTAAGTAATAAATCTTCCTTTATTTGTGCAAGATGTAAAAAAATTTATTGCTTTTAATTTTTTTGTAATAATTTTAATTTTTTTCTATATATAATTAGAAATTAGGAAATGTAAAAACAATTTATATAACCTAAGGATAGAAAAACTTGTAAAAAAAATAATTCCCCCACGAAGAATCGAACGTTAATACCCAGCGCGAGAAGCGAAGACGTTACTACTTACGCTAACGCACCACTTGGTAATTGTTCAATTTTTTTCGTAGAATTCTTAAGACTTCGAAGATGAATCAGAATGGATTACTGTTTTCTTATAACATAATAAAAATGAATTAAAATTATGTATAGACAAAAAATAAATTCCACGTTTTTAGAATATCCTTTCATATATATCTTGAATTAATTTTATGTGTGGTTATAAAATTCTTCTTTTTCAAATATGTATTTAATTTGATAAACTAATAAATTTTTACGAGACAAAAAGTCAGTAATTTAAAATTTTAGAAAATACATAATTTAATAGGAAAAATATTTAAATTTTAAATTTCGTCTTAAAGAGAATACGTATTCAATTTGATATACAAATAAATTTTTGTGAGGCAAAGAATTTATATCAATTAATTATTCTAATTAATTTTATGGCGAGACACAAAATTAATTCATTATTTTTACTCTCAACTAAATAATAATAGTTTCTGCTAAAATGAATTATTTTTTTTTTTATTCAAGGTTCATTATTTTTGACAATAAATAAAGAAATGGCTTGCCATAAGCATCAAGATTCGATTTAAAAGTGCCGCGCTTATACGCCGATATATATAGATATACAAAAGGCTCGACGCACGATGGCCAAAACGAAAAATTCTCGCTACCGAAAGAAAAAATAGAAAGAGAGAAATATCGGTTTTCTTTCTCACTCGCACTCGTATACAAAACGCTCGACGCTCGATGGCCAAGACGTAAAATTCTTGCTACCGAAAGAAAAAATATAAAAAGAGAAATATCAGAACGCTCAACAATCGATGGCCAAGGACAATAATACTCGTTATCGCATGATAAATAAAAAGAGAGAAATATTGGTTTGTTCTCTCACTCGCACTTTCATTCAAGACCGAGAGTTCCGAAGATTGCCGAAGATCCTTCGTTTGTGTATTAGTGCACACGGACGCTCGCACGCACACTAGCCCGCTCGCGTGTAAAAGCCGACTGAGAGGCGGGACTTGCTTCCCCACTCTTACAATTATTTTCCCATCTTCAATCCAATTCTATTCGCTTATTTTTGAAAATACGAAGATAACTCATAGAACATTTTTTATGTATATTTTAATTCTCTACAACTTTTGTTTGAAACTTTTTTCGATTAAATGCCTAGATTCTAAGATAAAGCCATTTTTTACCAATTTTTATCCTTTTTTACCCTTTTACTCAAAAACGGCACTTCTTACCGCAAAAAAATTAGCACCATTCGATTCAGCGTCGTCTATTTACCCTTATATCAAGTTCTTACCCTCTTTCCTAAAACATGGAGGAAAAGGCCCGCGTTGACTGGACTAATTGTCTACCAGCAACTCGGGCACATTTTCGCAGCGGAACGAGTATGAAGAAGGAGTTTTATTTTAAGTGAGAAGAATTACACGTGCTTGTGAATATTTTTGATTTTATTTCTTTTATACACATATGCACCTTACTTTTGTAAATGAAAAATAAATTAAAAATTTTCTTTTTCCTTTTTTTTTTTATTTTTTTTTTCCTAGTCATGCTAAAAACATTAGGCGCCGCAGCGGAGCCTACGGAGCGCTAAGGGTTAATAAGGGTTTAATAGAACATAGAATTACATACGGATTAAAGAAATTCATATTATTAAGATTTTTTAAATTTTCAGATTAAAATTTTTTTACTATTTAAATTTTAATATGACGTTTATTATATTAATATCATTATTAATTTTAATTTTTTATTTAAAGAGCTTAAGAGAGAGGAGAGGAGTTTATTATTGAAGATATTAAAGTAATTATTATTTAATTTTAAATAAATTTATAAATTTAAAAATTAAATTGTTTTTTTTTAAACTATATAAACTAGTAAGAAATAAAATGAATTTTATTTATTAATTTAAAAGTTAGAAGCTTTTTTTAATTATTTTAATAAGAAAGTTTAATTCAATTAAATTATAAACAATAATTTACCTCTATTTTGGTTTCAATTAAATATATATATGTGAAGTTTTGAATTGTTGAAGAAGTATAGATATGAATGTGTGAATGGTATGAATGTGAGAGTGATTGAAAGAAATGAAAGAATGCATCCGGTCGAGGATAAAGTAAGAGCGTTAGATAAGAATATTAGTTTAGGTTTAGGATTACACCGTCCGGACTTGTCGCCTTTGTGAAGCTACATCGAAGTCTCCCGAACGTTCTCGATAATATGAAATACCGGAAAAGCCTTTGTGCGTGTTGAGAATTATCGGGAAGTTTCCAGAAGGAGTGACGGGAAACAACGGGAGACGATGGAGTGGATGTAAGGTATAAGTAGGCGACGGAAAGGACTGGGTGGGCGTTTTTCTGTGAGTTCGGTAATAATTGACGAGTGATAAGTGTAACGGAGAGTACGGAAGACAACGGGGAACGGCGAAGGATTACGATAGGCGACGACGAGTCCGGTTCGGGTGTTCCGTGCTGTTGTTTTCGGACGTAGAGAGTTACACTTATTGTTAATATATCGTAGCGTTAGGTCATTGGTTTTAGATTATAGATATTTATATTTTATTTCTTACAAACATTATACCTTGTTAGTATTTATTAATAAATAAATACTTTACTATTACTTACCATTATATAAATATATATCTCATATTTACGTAAATCTTACATATATATAAAATAAATATTAATATGATTTAAAATTAATTAGAAATAATTCTTTCATAATAAAGATAATTTAAAAATTAAAAATAATTTTTAATTGCAATATAAATGTTATAAATTAACTAATATCATTAAAAGATTATATAAAATTTATTTAATTCAAATAATTGATTGTTCATTTTATTCATAACGTAATCAAATTATCAGGCACAAATAAATAATTAATATTGATAAAGTTCAAAAATAAAAAGTATTTCTTTTTAAAATAGTTTGAATAATTGGAAGTAAAAGAATAATTTCAATATCAAAAATTAAAAAATTTAATGCAACTAAAAAAAATTAAACACAAAAAGATAATCGAGAAGAAGTTAAAGGGTTAAAACCATATTCATATGTTGATGGTTTTTCTCGATCTTTTTTAATTTTTATAGAAAAAAAATATTAAATAATATTAAAATTAAAGTTAAGATTAATGAAATAATATATAATGAAATAATAGTAATAATAATTTATATAATAAAAATAATTATCTTAATTTAAAATTAAAATGATTTATGCATAAATAAAATTTAATACTTATATTATTAAATTAATAATTTCCTTAATTAGAAGTTAAATGTATATTTATACTAAACATGTAATTTAATAAATTAATAAATTTTAAAAAGATCATCAATAAATTAAGTATACACAAATAATCAAACAAATATCAACAAAATGTTAATATCAGATTGCTGATTCATACCCAAAGTGATGATTACAAGAAAAATGTTCATTTATTCATTGGATTAGGCAAATAATTAAAAATATTATTCCAATTATAATAACATGAATTCCATGAAATCCTGTGATTAAAAAAAAAATTAAGCTAAAAATTGAATCAGCAATTGTAAAAGAAGTTTCAAAATATTCCAAGAATAATGATTTGTGTGAAAATTGAAATAAAATTTGTATTATTTAATAATCTATGATGAGATCATAAAATTGAAATCCCAAAAGAAATTAAGATAATTGAATTTAACAAAGGAAATCGGTGACAAGATTGAACTATTGTAAATATATTTGACTGTGTATAAAAATGACAAAAGTGTGATCAAGAAATAATAAAAAGATTGTAAGGATAAAAAAAAATTCAGAAATGAACGGGAAGCAGTATTTCGTGTCTCGTGTGAATGAATATAATATAGAAAACAACAAAATAAAAAAAGAAAAGAAAAAAAAATTTAAGACGTATAACAGAGAACAATCGCTATTGAAAGTGCGCAAATAGATATTTCTAAAATAACAAAAGACGATTTTCTTGAAAGTAAAGCTACAGGAAATGTTTTTTCTTTTGTCGTGTTGAATAGTATATAATTATAAGTATGAAAAAGTATGTGTGCGTACTCATCGCGTACGTAACCGAAGAAAGAGCGCCATACACATCGATAGTTACCAGCGATGGAGCGGAGTAGAGATATCAAAGAAAAGGAAGATTAAAGAAAAAGACGCCGAAAAGAAATTACAATACACGATAAATGATAGACGATAAATGATAAACGATAGGGAAGTAAGAAAGTGGTTTAAGCAGAAAATCGGTTAGTATTTTATCAGAATGTTAACATATTCCACACAACTAGTTTTCAGGTTTCTTCAACTCAATCGATGATATAACGAATTAAAAATAAATTTTCTTGTTACATTCCATGATAACGAATTCTCGTATATTCCCCTAACAAATGATTAGCGAGAAGAAATTCATCGGTGATTAATGATTAGCGTAAAAATCAATCGGTTATCATGGTCATTACATCGGTAGCTCTTTATCACACCTTATAAAGTTGCAAAGTATTTTGTTATTTCAATAGTCGTGTTTTAATTCATAAGGAAAATATCTTTTAAAAATTAATTATATTTACAGTCTTTTTATGATAATTTATAATATGAATTATAAGTACATAAAATAATTGCAAAATGACGTGCATAGAACAATCGAAAATTAAATTTAAAGTACATTTTTGATTGAAAATTTATTGGATGCACTAAATAATACTATAGACGAAAATGAACTTACTATTAGTGATAATTGCGATATTTTTTAATTGAATTTGAATTGTTATTAAACATAAAATAGCACCCAAAAATATGCGGTTCCTGAAGGAATAGAGCTGCGCACATAATAGTTAAGAATTAAAACAAGATACTTACCTTTTTCTGTAGTAGCTCGTGGAATTGGGCCTCTGGCACACCTTCGTTCAACACTAATAGAACAGTACTAGTCGCGGGTAAAAATAACTAATTTTACTAAAATATATGCTCTCAAATTCGATTGTCTTCAAATCTATTCTTTCACGTTAACAATCACTTAAAAAATAAAAAAAAATAAAAAATTCACTGTCTGTACGATAAAACAAATATATACTTAATAACGAAACACAGAAGCGCAAGATCCAACGAGACAAACGAAAATGACTCGCTTAACTCCCTGATCCTCTTTATAAGCATATTCCTATCCCCACCTCTTTGACTAGTCACTTTCTTTCCACAACGAATCAGTTTTCAGGATATACGAACTTCCTCATTGGATAGTTATATTAACGCCCACGAGGCTCATTGGCTTAGGAAATTAAGAAAGAGCTGACAATTGCCTTCGCGACGAAACCTCGAGCGTAGCAGATAAAAATAAAAAACAATCTAGAACATTACAAGAGATATAATTTTTCGAGTAAAAAAAAATTCTTGTCTAAAAAGGGCCGCGTAAATGTTGGGATAGACGTATATTACCGTGATAAATTTAACTCCTGCTACTTGCTACTATGATACAAGGATCCAGTCTCAATGCTAGTAAGTTTCAACTGTAAAATCGAGTGTCTTTTGAAATGTATATGTTACTGCTAAAGTGCAGAAATCAGTTATTTTGCAAATTACTCAGGTATGTGATATTAACTAGGGTGATCCGTTAAAGTATCGAAAATTATTTCATTTCTCAAATTATCTAGGTAATCTGCTAATTATTCAATTAATCAAATTAATACGATCAACTAATTATTAAATTAGTTGATTGTATTAATCATCAATCAATTAAAAAACTATAATAGAAAGAATCAAACGGTTTAAAATATTAATTACAATTAACGAAATGAATTTACAAACCATATAATAAATTTGTGAAATATGTATTGAATTTATTTTATCAAATGAGAGAGTGAATAGTGTTTGTATGTGTGAGAAAAGGTTGCTAGGAGACTAAATACGACTCTTTTGTTGCGTACGAGTGTTTTCATTTGTCAGGCGACGTCGCGTGAGATAATCGTCTGATGTTTGGTCGTACTGAAACCTTCCGAATATTCTCGATCGGGAAGCAAGGAAGAATCTCGAGTTTATATGATCGGAAATGGTCGGGAAACTTCGATTAAGAATGCGAGAAAATAACAAAAGATGATGGAGGGGAAAATGAGTATATATAAGCGACGAAAATTATGTATTGTTTCTACGATAAGAGTGTGCGTGTGTTTGTGATTTATATAGAAGAAATAAATACGATAATATCCTCATTAACATTACCAAAAATTATGCCTAATTATTAATGCAATCTTAATATTGTTTTTTCTTTAATAACATAGCAATTGGTTTCTACGACTAGCAACTTACTTTAATGTGTACATTACCTAGGTAAAATGTTAAAAACTTTTGTTCCGCTCGTTAACGGAACAAATCAATTAATCTGTACATTAACTAGGTAATGTGTACATTAACGACTTTCAAGCTTTAACGGTATCATATACATTGTTGAAAGGGATTCAGTCTTAACGGATTGGATTTCTTAATATTCTGTTTAAACGCTTTTAAAAAAGTGATTTTAAAGTGAAAGACAAAGAACGTCTCGGATAGCTAAAAAATTAAAAAAATTTTGAATTGCTTAAATACTTAATGAAAATTCAGTTCCGACGATCTTAGAGTTTTTGAAAGCGTTAAATGCTACTTCAATGACTGTTTCAAAATGCTTGCATGTAATTAGTAAAATTCATAACGAAGAAAAATGGTAACGACATCTACAACGCAGGAACTAAATTAACCACATAATATATTTTAAAGAAAATTAAAAAGAAAATATAAATATAAATGTTTATTTAAATATTTTTTAACTTTTATTTAATGTCAAGTTAAAATTATTGTTATAAAAATGCGTAAATAATATTATAAATATTTATACTGTAAAAAAAATTAATAATAGAGACTCACTTCATTTAAACTAATATTTTTGACTGGTATATAAATTTAATTAAAATAAATAAATAATATTAAATACAAACTTTTTAATATTTTTTTAAGTATCTATTCAATGTCAATTCAGATTTAACAAAATATTGCTAAAAATATACCTACCTATTAAACTTTTATATAAAAAAAAATATACAAATAATAGAAACTAGCTTTACTTGAACCAGTAAATTCGACTAACTTAGTTCGTATAGTTGTAGCGTTAATGCTGTAAGCACCATCTCAAAAGTTATGGATAGTAAATTACAAACTGTGATTGTGAGCACTTGTTACACTACTCGCTATTTGATATACATATTTTAGATTACATTGTTAGGGGCTACGTCGTTTGTACTAGTAGCTGCACTGTAACTACGTGAGATAAAACCAATTGTGAGTTATAATTACTATATTAAAATTAATAATTTATATAAATTAGAACAAGAGAAAGGACAAAGTGTGCAGGAAAATTCGTAGCTCAGAAAATGATGAGAAAAGAGAATAAATAATCCCTAATTGATTGGACGTGTTAGTTTGTCAGATTGTTCACCACGAATATATTTAAATAAATTTTAAAACTATAATCAGTCCTTATATAATTTGCTTAATTCAACTGATTTATTTTAATTTCATACACGTTTGTATTATTACATAAATATCATCAAACATCTTTCCGTTTAATTTATAATAAGCGTTCCGAACATATTCAATCAGTTCATTAATTGTATTAAGCGAAGTTGAATATTGCATAGGCTATATATAATTGAAGAATCCTAGATTTTGATCTTATAATTCGTATTATATGTTGAAACAGATATAACGGTAAAATTTACGCACTTAAAATCCTTTCTCTGCTCAGGGATATCAAAAAGTGAAAAATTCGAAATTTAGAGATTTAGATAACGCAGCGCTACAAGTGTTTCTTCAACGAGTCAAAGGAACACTTTTAATTTTAGTCCAACTTTCAGACTGATCCTTGCGTTTTTTCTGGAGGGAATTTTTTTTCTTATTTTTTAAGAAAACTTACAAATACTTTATCTTTGTATTGTGAGGATAAGAGAAATTCGAGAGTGAACAATAAAGCAGTATTTCCTGTCCCGAGGAAACGGAAAGAAATTTGAGACGTAGATAACGAAGAGCGATTACTTTTAGAAGTTTGCCAATCGATGTTCCGATAATAGCTGCAGACTATTTCCTTATAAGGAAAGTTAAGGAATATGTTCTTTCTTTTGTCGTGTGTATGGTGTGAGTATGAGTGTATAAGAATGTATGTATGCGCGTGCGGTTGGGTGCTTATAACGTACGTGACCAAAAGCAAAGAGATTATACGATCAATTGCCATCCGTGAGGGTGCGAAGTGGGGAATTAAAAGAAAGGAAAAATTAAGAAAAAAGACGTTACAAAGAAATGACGTAAGACGTTACAAAGAAATGACGTAAGACGTTGCAAAGAAACGACGAAAAATTATTGACGGGGATAACACGTATATAATATGATAAGTAACAAATAGCCAAACTTCCTATTGTTGATTAAGGTGTGTAAACTTGATCTCAAGGTAACTTAACGACGCTGAATCAAATAATGCTAATTTTTTTGCAATAAAATGTCCTGTTTTTTTAGAAGAAGGGTAAAAAAGGGTAAAAAAGAGTAATAAATGGCCTTATCTTAGAATTTAGGCATTTAACTGAAAAAATTTCAAACAAAAGTTGTAGAGAATTAAAAAATATATAAAGGATGTTCTATGGTTTATCTTTGTATTTGAAAAAATAAGCGAGAAATAGTGGTAAAAGTAATTGTAAGAGTGGGGAAGCAAGTCCCGCCTCTCAGTCGGCTTTTACACGCGAGCGGGCTAGTGACGATTCACGAAACGGAAAGGATCGTAACCGAAGGTAAAGCTCGAAATGCGGTAGATTCTGCACGCAGGCGTGGTATACATTCTGCATCGGATAATTTGCACGCTTCGCGAAGCAGAATACTCGATTTTGAATTTACTCGTAACAACCTTGAGAGCAATAGAAACAAACGATGAAAAAATGGTAAAAGTACTATAAAACCGATATGCGATCTCTATCCTTTTGTGTCGATAACTTGAACGATCGATAAATTGAATTTACTACCCGTCCAAATTTCCTTCATCTATTCGTTGTAATATTCTCTAGTTTCATTACAATGAACGATTCTCGTAATATTATACAAAGTTAAATTATATTATACCTGGTTAAAGGTAGAAACTTTGATGCGTACATTGTTTGTCATAATAGACATGGATTATTAGAAATTCCTTGTTCTCTATAATGCGTTATTTTTGAAAATGGTCACATTGTTCAATCGTTTATGATATAACCTTATGCTCGTAATATTCGTTGAATATTTCATTAACTAGTAGAAACCACATATTACCTTAAATTCGAATTGAACTATTAGTCGAACATTCCTAGTGATAAATTGCAAAGAATTTCTGGGTATATAAAAAAAAAAAAGAAAACTGATAATACGAATTAAAAATATCGCATTATTAACTTACTTTTTTTTTTTTTTTATTAAAAATAATATAAGGTACAAGGCGTTGGTGTAAACCAATGTAGCCAACGTTTACATATTAGAGGTGTACAATCACTTTTTTTAAAAAAAATTTTAAATTTACAAATAATATTAAATTTAACATTTTTATGCTAATATAAATTATTAAACTACCTAAGTAGCATTATCACAATATTATATAAGTATGGTTTATCACATATTCAGTTTAGTCTTAATTTATGACTTAGCTATGAAATTCAAAATTAAGCATAGTATTCAATTCAGTTTGTAACAAAACATAACAAAGTAATGAAAATTATATAAAAACACTCTTTCTATACCAATGTACTTAAACATATAAACATTGACGGCTTATTAACAATTCATTATATAAATCTTTTAATAGACAATAGAAATTTGCTTAAACAGTTCAAAATTCCCTGGCTCAAGTTTCCTAAAAGAAATTCTGCGCTGTAAGGGGCATGGCCTAACAGCACGGTTAATACTTTGATAAATTCGACTCTTTGATCATCATACAAGGAACACTGAAATAAAATGTGGTCGGGGATTCTTCTACACCACCGCAGTTACAAGATGGAGATTGTACAATACCATATTTAAATAAGCAAGCATTCAACGAGTGATGACCACTCCGAAGCCTGTTGATGGAAGTAACTGAGCGTCTATTTAAGCTAAATTTACTAAACCATGGTTTGGACGTGTTGACGTAGAAGTTATTTCTATAGTAGTTACCTTTATCAATGTTCGAAAAAATGAACCATTCGTGGAATTCAGACCACATCCTGTCCTTCCATAGTTTTTTAAAATCGCTTGCAGGGAGAAGAAGGGAGGTATCTCTACCGGTGAAAATTATCGACACAAAGGATAGAGCTTGCATATCGGTTTTATAGTACTTTTACCATTTTTTCATCGTTATTTTCTCAAAATTTCTCAAACAGCAAAACATCATATATTACAAACATATATATATTACAAAATTATAAATCAAATTGATATTTACATTTTTATTTATTTATATATAGTAAAAATTAAACTCGACTAGGATACAGCATCTGCAGTAGAATGAAGAAATAAAAATTTATACCTTTCTGATTTAAATTTAGAGAAATTGTGTCTATAGTTATTAAAAAAATCTCTACTTACAATTCTAATGCGATGACACATAGTGAGAATTTGTTTAATGTGATGTTAAGGGTGTAATACGAAATTTAATTTAACAACATTTTGCAATAATCTTACGATTTCAACAGATTCTAAAAACTGCTTTGTATCACGATGTTTGTCTTCAACATAATAACGTTAAAAACAGTGAAATAAATATTCATTTTTCAATCATCAAAACAATCGTTATTACAGATCACACTTTGTTGTTTATAAAATAATACATTGATGATTTAAACATGGTATCAGTCCTTAAACAACAGAACTTAAAAAAATAAGTTTTATTGAAAAATTCAATGATACTATGAACCTCAATATATTTATATAATATAAATATTGATTATAGTGATATATAATTGAAATGCACAAAACTCTATATTACTTATTGTAATAACCTTTTTTTTACAGAAATGGCAGACGTTGCTGCGACTCCTAAATCCAAAAACAAAAGCTCAGAAGAAGCCCAAAAAGGCTTCAGAACCTGTACCGTTAAAAAAAACGGCCTTTCAAAAGACATGGACGTCTTTATGCTAAAGCTATTTTTACTGGTTACAAGCGTGGTCTTCGTAATCAACATGAACATACAGCTTTATTAAAGGTTGAAGGAGCGAGAACAAAAGGTGACTCTGATTTTTATATCGGCAAGAAATGTGTTTACGTATACAAAGTAAGTGTTTTAATATTGAATTATAATAATTTGACAATGAGAGCATATAGTTACAAATATTTATCTTTTCAGGCTAAGAACAGAACACCTGTTCCTGGTAATAAAACTACAAAAAAAACAAAAGTAAGAGCCATTTGGGGTAATGTAACGCGTCCACATGGTACCAGTGGTTCAGTTCGTGCTAAATTCAAGAGAAATTTGCCAGCCAAAGCTATGGGTCATCGCATAGAATTGTAAGTAGAGATTTTTTTTAATTATTAACTATAGATCACAAATTTCTCTAAATTTAAATCAGAAAGGTATAAATTTTTATTTTCTTCATTCTATTGCAGATGCTGTATCCTAGTCGAGTTTAATTTTATACGTATATAAATAAATAAATAAAAATGTAAATATCAATTTGATTTATAATTTTGTAATATATATATGTTTGTAATATATGATGTTTTGCTGTTTGAGAAATTGTTTTGAGAAAATAACGATGAAAAAATGGTAAAAGTACTATAAAACCGATATGCGAGCTCTATCCTTTTGTGTCGATAACTTGAACGATCGATAAATTGAATTTACTACCCGTCCAAATTTCCTTCATCTATTCGTTGTAATATTCTCTAGTTTCATTACAATGAACGATTCTCGTAATATTATACAAAGTTAAATTATATTATACCTGGTTAAAGGTAGAAACTTTGATGCGTACATTGTTTGTCATAATAGTCATGGATTATTAGAAATTCCTTGTTCTATAGAGATTATAGAATGCGTTACTTTTGAAAATGGTCACATTGTTCAATCGTTTATGATATAACCTTATACTCGTAATATTCGTTGAATATTTCATTAACTAGTAGAAGCCACATATTACCTTAAATTCAAATTGAACTATTAGTCGAACATTCCTAGTGATAAATTGCAAAGAATTTCTGGATATATAAAAAAAAAAAAGAAAACTGATAATACGAATTAAAAATATCGCATTATTAACTTACTTATTATTCTAAACCTGTGGCGGCATCTACAATTTAAACGATACTTGCTCTGTCGATAAAATCACATTTTTAGTTAAAACTTTTCTTCAGCAGAGGGCCGGCATTTCTAGTGTTTCCTGTCTTTTTAGAACGTGATAAATATCCGGTACGTCTGTTCCTTATGTGCTTCTATAATTATTTAAACATATCTCTATAATTAATAAAAAAGTAAGACACACAGATAATAGTGAGAATTTGTTTAATGTGATGTTAAGGTGTAATACGAAATTTAATTTAACAACATTTTGCAAATAATCTTACGATTTCAACAGATTCTAAAAACTGCTTTGTATCACGATGTTTGTCTTCAACATAATAACGTTAAAAACAGTGAAATAAATATTTCATTTTTTCAATCATCAAACAATCGTTATTACAGATCACACTTTGTGTGTTTATAAAAATAATACATTGATTGATTTAAACATGGTATAAGTTCTTAAAAAGAACTTAAAAAAATAAGTTTTATTGAAAAATTAAATGAATACTTATGAACCTCAATATATTTATAAATAATATAAATATTGATTATAGTGATATATAATTGAAATGCACAAAACTCTATATATTACTTATTGTAATAACCTTTTTTTTACAGAAATGGCAGACGTTGCTGCGACTCCTAAATCCAAAACAAAAGCTCAGAAGAAGCCAATAGAAAAGGCTTCAGAACCTGTACCGTTAAAAAAACGGCCTTTCAAAAGACATGGACGTCTTTATGCTAAAGCTATTTTTACTGGTTACAAGCGTGGTCTTCGTAATCAACATGAACATACAGCTTTATTAAAGGTTGAAGGAGCGAGAACAAAAGGTGACTCTGATTTTTATATCGGCAAGAAATGTGTTTACGTATACAAAGTAAGTGTTTTTATATTGAATTATAATAATTTGACAATGAGAGCATATAGTTACAAATATTTATCTTTTCAGGCTAAGAACAGAACACCTGTTCCTGGTAATAAAACTACAAAAAAAACAAAAGTAAGAGCCATTTGGGGTAATGTAACGCGTCCACATGGTACCAGTGGTTCAGTTCGTGCTAAATTCAAGAGAAATTTGCCAGCCAAAGCTATGGGTCATCGCATTAGAATTGTAAGTAGAGATTTTTTTTAATTATTAACTATAGATCACAAATTTCTCTAAATTTAAATCAGAAAGGTATAAATTTTTATTTTCTTCATTCTATTGCAGATGCTGTATCCTAGTCGAGTTTAATTTTATACGTAATATAAATAAATAAATAAAAATGTAAATATCAATTTGATTTATAATTTTGTAATATATATATGTTTGTAATATGATGTTTTGCTGTTTGAGAAATTGTTTTGAGAAAATAACGATGAAAAAATGGTAAAAGTACTATAAAACCGATATGCGAGCTCTATCCTTTTGTGTCGATAACTTGAACGATCGATAAATTGAATTTACTACCCGTCCAAATTTCCTTCATCTATTCGTTGTAATATTCTCTAGTTTCATTACAATGAACGATTCTCGTAATATTATACAAGTTAAATTATATTATACCTGGTTAAAGGTAGAAACTTTGATGCGTACATTGTTTGTCATAATAGTCATGGATTATTAGAAATTCCTTGTTCTATAGAGATTATAGAATGCGTTACTTTTGAAAATGGTCACATTGTTCAATCGTTTATGATATAACCTTATACTCGTAATATTCGTTGAATATTTCATTAACTAGTAGAAGCCACATATTACCTTAAATTCAAATTGAACTATTAGTCGAACATTCCTAGTGATAAATTGCAAAGAATTTCTGGATATATAAAAAAAAAAAAAGAAAACTGATAATACGAATTAAAAATATCGCATTATTAACTTACTTATTATTCTAAACCTGTGGCGGCATCTACAATTTAAACGATACTTGCTCTGTCGATAAAATCACATTTTTTAGTTAAAACTTTTCTTCAGCAGAGGGCCGGCATGTCTAGTGTTTCCTGTCTTTTTAGAACGTGATAAATATCCGGTACGTCTGTTCCTTATGTGCTTCTATAATTATTTAAACATAATTCTATAATTAATAAAAAGTAAGACAGATAATAGTGAGAATTTGTTTAATGTAATGTTAAGGTGTGTGAGATTAAGATAACTATTAATTATTTGTTAAAAATACTGTGCACCGTTAATACCTTTAATAATTTGATCGATATTTACGTGATTTATAGTGATCGAGAGCGAAGAAAAAAAGAATTTATATGAATCATCAATTTTTGTGGAGGAAAAATTAAATTTTTTCCTCATGTCAAACGATGCAATGTTGTGTTTACTCTTTTGAATAGATCAGTGGAAGGAAAAAAACGTTTTTATTTATTTATTTATATTACGTATAAAATTAAACTCGACTAGGATACAGCATCTGCAATAGAATGAAGAAAATAAAAATTTATACCTTTCTGATTTAAATTTAGAGAAATTTGTGATCTATAGTTAATAATTAAAAAAAATCTCTACTTACAATTCTAATGCGATGACCCATAGCTTTGGCTGGCAAATTTCTCTTGAATTTAGCACGAACTGAACCACTGGTACCATGTGGACGCGTTACATTACCCCAAATGGCTCTTACTTTTGTTTTTTTTGTAGTTTTATTACCAGGAACAGGTGTTCTGTTCTTAGCCTGAAAAGATAAATATTTGTAACTATATGCTCTCATTGTCAAATTATTATAATTCAATATTAAAACACTTACTTTGTATACGTAAACACATTTCTTGCCGATATAAAAATCAGAGTCACCTTTTGTTCTCGCTCCTTCAACCTTTAATAAAGCTGTATGTTCATGTTGATTACGAAGACCACGCTTGTAACCAGTAAAAATAGCTTTAGCATAAAGACGTCCATGTCTTTTGAAAGGCCGTTTTTTTAACGGTACAGGTTCTGAAGCCTTTTCTATTGGCTTCTTCTGAGCTTTTGTTTTGGATTTAGGAGTCGCAGCAACGTCTGCCATTTCTGTAAAAAAAAGGTTATTACAATAAGTAATATAGAGTTTTGTGCATTTCAATTATATATCACTATAATCAATATTTATATTATTTATAAATATTGAGGTTCATAAGTATTCATTTAATTTTTCAATAAAACTTATTTTTTTAAGTTCTTTTTAAGAACTTATACCATGTTTAAATCAATCAATGTATTATTTTTATAAACACACAAAGTGTGATCTGTAATAACGATTGTTTGATGATTGAAAAAATGAAATATTTATTTCACTGTTTTTAACGTTATTATGTTGAAGACAAACATCGTGATACAAAGCAGTTTTTAGAATCTGTTGAAATCGTAAGATTATTTGCAAAATGTTGTTAAATTAAATTTCGTATTACACCTTAACATCACATTAAACAAATTCTCACTATTATCTGTGTGTCTTACTTTTTTATTAATTATAGAGATATGTTTAAATAATTATAGAAGCACATAAGGAACAGACGTACCGGATATTTATCACGTTCTAAAAAGACAGGAAACACTAGAAATGCCGGCCCTCTGCTGAAGAAAAGTTTTAACTAAAAAATGTGATTTTATCGACAGAGCAAGTATCGTTTAAATTGTAGATGCCGCCACAGGTTTAGAATATGTAGCGTGTTCGCAGATATGAAATAATTATTAATTCACTAGGGAAGAATATTATTAGAATATTTTTATATTTTTAACGTATCAAAAAGGATTTTACAAAATATATATTATAAACTTAACAAATGTAACAAAGAGAAAACGGAAGTAGTGATTAGAGTTCGGTCTTTTTGTCGCTGCTGGTAAAACGCGTGTTTCACGTTCGGTGGTTGTAACGGAAGAGAGCGAATGGAAGCGACTGTTCATATACTTGGTGCTTTTTTAATTCTTTGGTTTCGTCACTAGCGGCGTGACGGTAAGAGTGCCGGTGGCGCCAAGCTTTGGCGTGACGGCCACAATACTCCCCCTCAAGTCTCTTGAGACGGTAAGTTGAAGGAGACTTTCTTCTTAACATATGTTTTGGTTGGTATATTGGTTGTTGCTGACCAGTGGTGTTCAGGCATTGGATTGATTACTGTAGGTTGAGCGTCGTTTTCTGTGTCCGTTTTTGATATATAGGCAGGTTTCAATCTGTCAATGTTAATATCCTTAAGCGTACCATTTATGTCTAATTCAAAAATTGTATCAGATTTTCTCCTTGTAATTTTGTATGGTCCTCGATAGGGTTGTTCTAGCGGTGCTTTGACATGATCTGAGCGA
Source organism: Polistes fuscatus (assembly GCF_010416935.1). Lineage (NCBI taxonomy): Eukaryota > Metazoa > Arthropoda > Insecta > Hymenoptera > Vespidae > Polistes > Polistes fuscatus. The sequence goes on along the minus strand of NW_025113020.1, from coordinate 819,790 downwards.
ATAAATACATGAGTACAAGTATGGAGGTTTTTTGGAATAAATATCCTTGATTTTATATGATGAGCTGTTGGTGTCGGTCTCAATCCTCTCATGTATTCACGATGCTTTTCTACAAAGATCTGTGGATTAGCTGCAGAGTCATTGTTAATGAAAAATTCACCTGGAATGCGTAAGGTAGTTCCATAAAGCATCTCAGCTGGTGAGGCTTGTAAATCTTCCTTGTAGCTGTTACGGAGTCCAAGTAATACTGTGGAAAGTATTTCTGTCCAAGGTTTTGGTGAACACATTAATGAAGATTTAAATGTGCGATGCCATCGTTCGATCATACCATTTGATTGTGGGTGGTAAGGTGTTGTGCGTTGTCTATTGCAACCGATGAATCTTGTGAAGGCCTGGAACAAGGATGACTCGAATTGTGAACCTTGATCAGTTGTTATTGTAGTAGGCGTGCCATAATGTGCGATCCAGTGGTCGAAGAGTGAAGTAATGATGGTATCTGCTGTAGTATCTTTTAATGGAATTGCAACAGGCCATCTGGAGAAACGGTCAATGATAGTCAAACAGTATTTGAAATTATTGTATTCAGGTAGTACTATGATGTCCAAGTGTATGTGTTTAAATCGATCATCCGGTATGTTGATGTGTTGAGGTGGAGTGTGTGTGTGTCGTTGTACTTTGGAAAGTTGGCATGGTATGCATTCATTTGACCAAGTATTTGTATCTTTGTTGATGCTTGGCCATACAAACTTCTGTCGTAGTTGTCGTGAAGTTGCTTTCTTGCTTGGATGCGAAAGTCCATGAATGATGTTAAAGGCAGTTTTACGGAGAGTAGCAGGAAGATAAGGTCGGATGATTCCAGTCGATACGTCACAGTAAATACCAGTGTTGTCAAGTTTGAGTTTATTTAACTGTAGAGAAGTAGTATTGTTTCTGAGTATTTCTGTAAGTTCAGTGTCGTCTTGTTGGTGTTGTTGAATTGTTTGATAGTCTAACGTCGTTGGTATGTCGATTGTGTTGATTCTTGAAAGAGTGTCAGCAGCTACGTTTTCCTCACCCTTTACGTAGACTATGTCCGTTGTAAACTGTGAGATGTAGTCTAATTGTCTAAGTTGTCGTTCAGATGCCTTTCCTAGTTTTTGTGAGAAGGCGTAAGTCAGTGGTCTGTGATCTGTTCGTATTGTAAACAGTCGTCCTTCTAAGAGGTGTTTGAAATGTTTGATGCTAGCAAAAATGGCAAGAAGTTCTCTGTCGTACGTGCTGTACCGTTTTTCAGTTTCTGTCAGTTTCCGTGAGAAAAATCCAATCGGTCTCCATTGGTTGTCATGTTCTAGCTGTTCAAGCGTTGAGCCGATTGCTGTGGTTGAAGCGTCTGTCGTGAGTCGTAGTTTTGCAGTTTGAATTGGATAATAGTTAAGAGTTACAGAGGAAAGTGCTTTTTTGCAATCATGGAAGGACTGTTTTGAGATTTCAGTCCAGGAGATAGGAGTTTTGTCTTTTTTTTTTGAATTTTTAAGATAGACTGTAAGAGGCAGTTGCAACTGCGCTGCGTTTTTAATGCAAGGTCGATAGTAGTTGAACATGCCAAGAAATTTCCGAAGTTCCAAGACTGTTGATGGGAGTGGAAAATCGTCAATAGCTTTTACTCTATCAGGATTTGGATGATATCCCTCACCGCTGATGTGATAGCCAAGAAAAGGTACTTGTTCCTGTCCAAAAATGCATTTGTTGACATTGATTGATAGTTTGTGATCATGTAGTTTCTGGAAGACTTGTTGTAGATGGTCAGTGTGTTGTTTGTGATTTTCAGACATGACCAGAATGTCATCAATATAAATGAATACAAAGTCCAATTCCCTAAATATGTAGTCAATATATCTTTGAAATGTTTGAGTAGCGTTTTTCAATCCAAATGGCATTCCAACGTACTCGTATAATCCCCAAGGTGTTGTAATGGCTGTTTTTTGTATGCTGTTCTCATTGACTGGTATTTGGTGGTAAGCTCTTGTTAAATCGATGGTTGAAAAGACTTTTTTACCGTGAATATTTAAGAATAGGTTTTGAATTAATGGTGGTGAGTATTTGTCTGGTACTGTGATACTGTTTAGTTTGCGGTAGTCACCACATAGTCTGTATGTATTGTCTTTTTTCTTAGTCAGATGTATTGGACTTGCCCAAGGGCTGCTGGATGGTCGTATTACTCCGTTGTCCAGGAGTCTGTGTATCTCAGCTCTAGCTGCAGTTGCTTTTTCCCCAAAGAGTTTACGTGGACGTTCAGTAACAGGTGGTCCTACAGTGACGATGGTGTGACTGAACGCACTCTTTGCGTCTGGCAAAAAGAAATTGGGTTTAGTGATATCAATGTATTTTGATAGCAAACCTGCAAATGGCATGTTGTGGCTGACGGTTGATATGCTGTGGATTGTCGTCTTAGTAGCTGTGCCTGGGATTGAGAGCATGGTGTTTCTGTCTATTAACTTTCTGTGTCGTATATCTATTAATAGGCCATAGTGTGCTAAAAAGTCCGCACCAAGTATGGCTGTGATGACCTCAGCGATAATGAAAGTCCATTTGAAAGGACGTTTAAGACCTAGATCGAGAGTGATAGATTTGGTGCCATATGTTTTGATGTTTGATCCGTTTGCAGCGTATAAGCTTAGATGTTGTGCTGTTAGTTTCTCTTTGCAAAGCCTGCGAGGAAAGATAGTGACCATGGAGCCTGTGTCGACCAGATATTTTACATGCGTGCGTCTGTCGTAGACGTGGAGACGGGTTTCTGTCTTTTGTGATGAAATGGTGCTGCCCTGGTCCGTCTGTGCCGCGGACAGCATTTCTAGTTTCCCTGTTTGTCCTTCATCTGTGAGAAGCTACAAGGCAGTAAGCAGCGTTGTGCATTTATGCCGAAACGGCGATGATAATAGCAGATCCCCTCCTGGGAGCGTGATCGGCTGGGAGATCGTTGACCTTGGTACACCGAACGGCTGCGACTGCGTCTGTAGTTGTTGTTATTAGATTGAGCGAGTCTGAGCTCATTGCTTGGGCTGTCTAATCTCAAAATGAGGCTATTTAATTTTTCTTCTAAAATATCCATCCTTGTATCCCTAACGCTTTGGTTCCCAAAAACGGCGTTACGGTGCGAGACGGCCATCACACCCGATTCCGCGCAACTTTCCAGCATCGCATCCGCCACGTCCGCCAACTTTCCTAGAGGAACTTCTGTACAACCAACTAAGTATGTTCGAATATTCGTGGGCATGCTTTGGAGGAATTTGGTACGAAGAAATTCTTCATGGACCAAATCACCGGTCAGATTGCGCATTTCCCGTAGGAATTGTGACGGTTGTCTGTCGCCCAATTGTAGTTCATTGAGGAATCTTAAAATTCGTTTCTGTTTCGAATCTGTCAATCTGTGTAATATGAGTTCTTTAACAGCATTATACTTATCTCCTTCCGGTGGTTTTCGAAGAAAGTCTGATATTTTGTCCATGACATCAGGAGTCAATGCCTCGAAGAGAAGTTCGAACTTCCTGGCGTCCGAAGTGATACGTCTGTTCTTAAAGATATGCTCGATTTGTTGGAACCAAATGTCCGGCATACTGTTCAAGAATGTTGGTAATCTGACTGTAACCTCGTTTACTGAATCAGCTGTAGTTGTGGTTGTGGTTGTGGTTGTGGGATTGTTGGCTGTTTCCGCTCCATAGGTCGCCTGTTGGGAAGTGGACGCCTCTTGTGGCATTCGCCTCGTGTTCTCCGCCATGTTGGCCGCGTCTTCGTTCCGTCTTGCGGCTCTTGTGACTGGTGGTGAGCGAGTCAAATCGAACGACATGTTTTTGTAGATTTTCTTTTCTTTGATAATGATCCTCTTTTATACTAAGAATGCACGTGGTTGCACAATCCCTTTTGATCACGTCGGGGTCACCAATTGTAGCGTGTTCGCAGATATGAAATAATTATTAATTCACTAGGGAAGAATATTATTAGAATATTTTTATATTTTTAACGTATCAAAAAGGATTTTACAAAATATATATTAAACTTAACAAATGTAACAAAGAGAAAACGGAAGTAGTGATTAGAGTTCGGTCTTTTTGTCGCTGCTGGTAAAACGCGTGTTTCACGTTCGGTGGTTGTAACGGAAGAGAGCGAATGGAAGCGACTGTTCATATACTTGGTGCTTTTTTAATTCTTTGGTTTCGTCACTAGCGGCGTGACGGTAAGAGTGCCGGTGGCGCCAAGCTTTGGCGTGACGGCCACAAATAATAAGTAAGTTAATAATGCGATATTTTTAATTCGTATTATCAGTTTTCTTTTTTTTTTTTATATATCCAGAAATTCTTTGCAATTTATCACTAGGAATGTTCGACTAATAGTTCAATTTGAATTTAAGGTAATATGTGGCTTCTACTAGTTAATGAAATATTCAACGAATATTACGAGTATAAGGTTATATCATAAACGATTGAACAATGTGACCATTTTCAAAAGTAACGCATTCTATAATCTCTATAGAACAAGGAATTTCTAATAATCCATGACTATTATGACAAACAATGTACGCATCAAAGTTTCTACCTTTAACCAGGTATAATATAATTTAACTTTGTATAATATTACGAGAATCGTTCATTGTAATGAAACTAGAGAATATTACAACGAATAGATGAAGGAAATTTGGACGGGTAGTAAATTCAATTTATCGATCGTTCAAGTTATCGACACAAAAGGATAGAGCTCGCATATCGGTTTTATAGTACTTTTACCATTTTTTCATCGTTATTTTCTCAAAACAATTTCTCAAACAGCAAAACATCATATATTACAAATATATATATATTACAAAATTATAAATCAAATTGATATTTACATTTTTATTTATTTATTTATATTACGTATAAAATTAAACTCGACTAGGATACAGCATCTGCAATAGAATGAAGAAAATAAAAATTTATACCTTTCTGATTTAAATTTAGAGAAATTTGTGATCTATAGTTAATAATTAAAAAAAATCTCTACTTACAATTCTAATGCGATGACCCATAGCTTTGGCTGGCAAATTTCTCTTGAATTTAGCACGAACTGAACCACTGGTACCATGTGGACGCGTTACCTTACCCCAAATGGCTCTTACTTTAGTTTTTTTTGTAGTTTTATTACCAGGAACAGGTGTTCTGTTCTTAGCCTGAAAAGATAAATATTTGTAACTATATGCTCTCATTGTCAAATTATTATAATTCAATATTAAAACACTTACTTTGTATACGTAAACACATTTCTTGCCGATATAAAAATCAGAGTCACCTTTTGTTCTCGCTCCTTCAACCTTTAATAAAGCTGTATGTTCATGTTGATTACGAAGACCACGCTTGTAACCAGTAAAAATAGCTTTAGCATAAAGACGTCCATGTCTTTTGAAAGGCCGTTTTTTTAACGGTACAGGTTCTGAAGCCTTTTCTATTGGTTTCTTCTGAGCTTTTGTTTTGGATTTAGGAGTCGCAGCAACGTCTGCCATTTCTGTAAAAAAAAGGTTATTACAATAAGTAATATATAGAGTTTTGTGCATTTCAATTATATATCACTATAATCAATATTTATATTATTTATAAATATATTGAGGTTCATAAGTATTCATTTAATTTTTCAATAAAACTTATTTTTTTAAGTTCTTTTTAAGAACTTATACCATGTTTAAATCAATCAATGTATTATTTTATAAACACACAAAGTGTGATCTGTAATAACGATTGTTTGATGATTGAAAAAATGAAATATTTATTTCACTGTTTTTAACGTTATTATGTTGAAGACAAACATCGTGATACAAAGCAGTTTTTAGAATCTGTTGAAATCGTAAGATTATTTGCAAAATGTTGTTAAATTAAATTTCGTATTACACCTTAACATCACATTAAACAAATTCTCACTATTATCTGTGTGTCTTACTTTTTTATTAATTATAGAGATATGTTTAAATAATTATAGAAGCACATAAGGAACAGACGTACCGGATATTTATCACGTTCTAAAAAGACAGGAAACACTAGAAATGCCGGCCCTCTGCTGAAGAAAAGTTTTAACTAAAAAATGTGATTTTATCTACAGAGCAAGTATCGTTTAAATTGTAGATGCCGCCACAGGTTTAGAATAATAAGTAAGTTAATATCCCTGCACATTGTGGTATCATCGGTAACGAGGCTGCTGATAGAGTTGCTAAGAGGGCTATTTTCACCGGTAGAGATACCTCCCTTCTTCTCCCTGCAAGCGATTTTAAAAAACTATGGAAGGACAGGATGTGGTCTGAATTCCACGAATGGTTCATTTTTTCGAACATTGATAAAGGTAACTACTATAGAAATAACTTCTACGTCAACACGTCCAAACCATGGTTTAGTAAATTTAGCTTAAATAGACGCTCAGTTACTTCCATCAACAGGCTTCGGAGTGGTCATCACTCGTTGAATGCTTGCTTATTTAAATATGGTATTGTACAATCTCCATCTTGTAACTGCGGTGGTGTAGAAGAATCCCCGGACCACATTTTATTTCAGTGTTCCTTGTATGATGATCAAAGAGTCGAATTTATCAAAGTATTAACCGTGCTGTTAGGCCATGCCCCTTACAGCGCAGAATTTCTTTTAGGAAACTTGAGCCAGGGAATTTTGAACTGTTTAAGCAAATTTCTATTGTCTATTAAAAGATTTATATAATGAATTGTTAATAAGCCGTCAATGTTTATATGTTTAAGTACATTGGTATAGAAAGAGTGTTTTTATATAATTTTCATTACTTTGTTATGTTTTGTTACAAACTGAATTGAATACTATGCTTAATTTTGAATTTCATAGCTAAGTCATAAATTAAGACTAAACTGAATATGTGATAAACCATACTTATATAATATTGTGATAATGCTACTTAGGTAGTTTAATAATTTATATTAGCATAAAAATGTTAAATTTAATATTATTTGTAAATTTAAAATTTTTTTTAAAAAAAGTGATTGTACACCTCTAATATGTAAACGTTGGCTACATTGGTTTACACCAACGCCTTGTACCTTATATTATTTTTAATAAAAAAAAAAAAAAAAAAGTAAGTTAATAATGCGATATTTTTAATTCGTATTATCAGTTTTCTTTTTTTTTTTATATACCCAGAAATTCTTTGCAATTTATCACTAGGAATGTTCGACTAATAGTTCAATTCGAATTTAAGGTAATATGTGGTTTCTACTAGTTAATGAAATATTCAACGAATATTACGAGCATAAGGTTATATCATAAACGATTGAACAATGTGACCATTTTCAAAAATAACGCATTATAGAGAACAAGGAATTTCTAATAATCCATGTCTATTATGACAAACAATGTACGCATCAAAGTTTCTACCTTTAACCAGGTATAATATAATTTAACTTTGTATAATATTACGAGAATCGTTCATTGTAATGAAACTAGAGAATATTACAACGAATAGATGAAGGAAATTTGGACGGGTAGTAAATTCAATTTATCGATCGTTCAAGTTATCGACACAAAAGGATAGAGATCGCATATCGGTTTTATAGTACTTTTACCATTTTTTCATCGTTATTTTTTCAAAACAATTTCTCAAACAGCAAAACATCATATATTACAAATATATATATATTACAAAATTATAAATCAAATTGATATTTACATTTTTATTTATTTATTTATATTACGTATAAAATTAAACTCGACTAGGATACAGCATCTGCAATAGAATGAAGAAAATAAAAATTTATACCTTTCTGATTTAAATTTAGAGAAATTTGTGATCTATAGTTAATAATTAAAAAAAATCTCTACTTACAATTCTAATGCGATGACCCATAGCTTTGGCTGGCAAATTTCTCTTGAATTTAGCACGAACTGAACCACTGGTACCATGTGGACGCGTTACCTTACCCCAAATGGCTCTTACTTTAGTTTTTTTTGTAGTTTTATTACCAGGAACAGGTGTTCTGTTCTTAGCCTGAAAAGATAAATATTTGTAACTATATGCTCTCATTGTCAAATTATTATAATTCAATATTAAAACACTTACTTTGTATACGTAAACACATTTCTTGCCGATATAAAAATCAGAGTCACCTTTTGTTCTCGCTCCTTCAACCTTTAATAAAGCTGTATGTTCATGTTGATTACGAAGACCACGCTTGTAACCAGTAAAAATAGCTTTAGCATAAAGACGTCCATGTCTTTTGAAAGGCCGTTTTTTTAACGGTACAGGTTCTGAAGCCTTTTCTATTGGTTTCTTCTGAGCTTTTGTTTTGGATTTAGGAGTCGCAGCAACGTCTGCCATTTCTGTAAAAAAAAGGTTATTACAATAAGTAATATATAGAGTTTTGTGCATTTCAATTATATATCACTATAATCAATATTTATATTATTTATAAATATATTGAGGTTCATAAGTATTCATTTAATTTTTCAATAAAACTTATTTTTTTAAGTTCTTTTTAAGAACTTATACCATGTTTAAATCAATCAATGTATTATTTTTATAAACACACAAAGTGTGATCTGTAATAACGATTGTTTGATGATTGAAAAAATGAAATATTTATTTCACTGTTTTTAACGTTATTATGTTGAAGACAAACATCGTGATACAAAGCAGTTTTTAGAATCTGTTGAAATTGTAAGATTATTTGCAAAATGTTGTTAAATTAAATTTCGTATTACACCTTAACATCACATTAAACAAATTCTCACTATTATCTGTGTGTCTTACTTTTTATTAATTATAGAGATATGTTTAAATAATTATAGAAGCACATAAGGAACAGACGTACCGGATATTTATCACGTTCTAAAAAGACAGGAAACACTAGAAATGCCGGCCCTCTGCTGAAGAAAAATTTTAACTAAAAAATGTGTTTTTATCGACAGAGCAAGTATCGTTTAAATTGTAGATGCCGCCACAAGTTTAGAATAATAAGTAAGTTAATAATGCGATATTTTTAATTCGTATTATCAGTTTTCTTTTTTTTTTTTATATACCCAGAAATTCTTTGCAATTTATCACTAGGAATGTTCGACTAATAGTTCAATTTGAATTTAAGGTAATATGTGGTTTCTACTAGTTAATGAAATATTCAACGAATATTACGAGTATAAGGTTATATCATAAACGATTGAACAATGTGACCATTTTCAAAAATAACGCATTATAGAGAACAAGGAATTTCTAATAATCCATGTCTATTATGACAAACAATGTACGCATCAAAGTTTCTACCTTTAACCAGGTATAATATAATTTAACTTTGTATAATATTACGAGAATCGTTCATTGTAATGAAACTAGAGAATATTACAACGAATAGATGAAGGAAATTTGGACGGGTAGTAAATTCAATTTATCGATCGTTCAAGTTATCGACACAAAAGGATAGAGATCGCATATCGGTTTTATAGTACTTTTACCATTTTTTCATCGTTATTTTTTCAAAACAATTTCTCAAACAGCAAAACATCATATATTACAAATATATATATATTACAAAATTATAAATCAAATTGATATTTACATTTTTATTTATTTATTTATATTACGTATAAAATTAAACTCGACTAGGATACAGCATCTGCAATAGAATGAAGAAAATAAAAATTTATACCTTTCTGATTTAAATTTAGAGAAATTTGTGATCTATAGTTAATAATTAAAAAAAATCTCTACTTACAATTCTAATGCGATGACCCATAGCTTTGGCTGGCAAATTTCTCTTGAATTTAGCACGAACTGAACCACTGGTACCATGTGGACGCGTTACATTACCCCAAATGGCTCTTACTTTTGTTTTTTTTGTAGTTTTATTACCAGGAACAGGTGTTCTGTTCTTAGCCTGAAAAGATAAATATTTGTAACTATATGCTCTCATTGTCAAATTATTATAATTCAATATTAAAACACTTACTTTGTATACGTAAACACATTTCTTGCCGATATAAAAATCAGAGTCACCTTTTGTTCTCGCTCCTTCAACCTTTAATAAAGCTGTATGTTCATGTTGATTACGAAGACCACGCTTGTAACCAGTAAAAATAGCTTTAGCATAAAGACGTCCATGTCTTTTGAAAGGCCGTTTTTTTAACGGTACAGGTTCTGAAGCCTTTTCTATTGGCTTCTTCTGAGCTTTTGTTTTGGATTTAGGAGTCGCAGCAACGTCTGCCATTTCTGTAAAAAAAAGGTTATTACAATAAGTAATATATAGAGTTTTGTGCATTTCAATTATATCACTATAATCAATATTTATATTATTTATAAATATATTGAGGTTCATAAGTATTCATTTAATTTTTCAATAAAACTTATTTTTTTAAGTTCTTTTTAAGAACTTATACCATGTTTAAATCAATCAATGTATTATTTTTATAAACACACAAAGTGTGATCTGTAATAACGATTGTTTGATGATTGAAAAAATGAAATATTTATTTCACTGTTTTTAACGTTATTATGTTGAAGACAAACATCGTGATACAAAGCAGTTTTTAGAATCTGTTGAAATCGTAAGATTATTTGCAAAATGTTGTTAAATTAAATTTCGTATTACACCTTAACATCACATTAAACAAATTCTCACTATTATCTGTGTGTCTTACTTTTTTATTAATTATAGAGATATGTTTAAATAATTATAGAAGCACATAAGGAACAGACGTACCGGATATTTATCACGTTCTAAAAAGACAGGAAACACTAGAAATGCCGGCCCTCTGCTGAAGAAAAGTTTTAACTAAAAAATGTGATTTTATCTACAGAGCAAGTATCGTTTAAATTGTAGATGCCGCCACAGGTTTAGAATAATAAGTAAGTTAATATCCCTGCACATTGTGGTATCATCGGTAACGAGGCTGCTGATAGAGTTGCTAAGAGGGCTATTTTCACCGGTAGAGATACCTCCCTTCTTCTCCCTGCAAGCGATTTTAAAAAACTATGGAAGGACAGGATGTGGTCTGAATTCCACGAATGGTTCATTTTTTCGAACATTGATAAAGGTAACTACTATAGAAATAACTTCTACGTCAACACGTCCAAACCATGGTTTAGTAAATTTAGCTTAAATAGACGCTCAGTTACTTCCATCAACAGGCTTCGGAGTGGTCATCACTCGTTGAATGCTTGCTTATTTAAATATGGTATTGTACAATCTCCATCTTGTAACTGCGGTGGTGTAGAAGAATCCCCGGACCACATTTTATTTCAGTGTTCCTTGTATGATGATCAAAGAGTCGAATTTATCAAAGTATTAACCGTGCTGTTAGGCCATGCCCCTTACAGCGCAGAATTTCTTTTAGGAAACTTGAGCCAGGGAATTTTGAACTGTTTAAGCAAATTTCTATTGTCTATTAAAAGATTTATATAATGAATTGTTAATAAGCCGTCAATGTTTATATGTTTAAGTACATTGGTATAGAAAGAGTGTTTTTATATAATTTTCATTACTTTGTTATGTTTTGTTACAAACTGAATTGAATACTATGCTTAATTTTGAATTTCATAGCTAAGTCATAAATTAAGACTAAACTGAATATGTGATAAACCATACTTATATAATATTGTGATAATGCTACTTAGGTAGTTTAATAATTTATATTAGCATAAAAATGTTAAATTTAATATTATTTGTAAATTTAAAATTTTTTTTAAAAAAAGTGATTGTACACCTCTAATATGTAAACGTTGGCTACATTGGTTTACACCAACGCCTTGTACCTTATATTATTTTTAATAAAAAAAAAAAAAAAAAAGTAAGTTAATAATGCGATATTTTTAATTCGTATTATCAGTTTTCTTTTTTTTTTTATATACCCAGAAATTCTTTGCAATTTATCACTAGGAATGTTCGACTAATAGTTCAATTCGAATTTAAGGTAATATGTGGTTTCTACTAGTTAATGAAATATTCAACGAATATTACGAGCATAAGGTTATATCATAAACGATTGAACAATGTGACCATTTTCAAAAATAACGCATTATAGAGAACAAGGAATTTCTAATAATCCATGTCTATTATGACAAACAATGTACGCATCAAAGTTTCTACCTTTAACCAGGTATAATATAATTTAACTTTGTATAATATTACGAGAATCGTTCATTGTAATGAAACTAGAGAATATTACAACGAATAGATGAAGGAAATTTGGACGGGTAGTAAATTCAATTTATCGATCGTTCAAGTTATCGACACAAAAGGATAGAGCTCGCATATCGGTTTTATAGTACTTTTACCATTTTTTCATCGTTATTTTCTCAAAACAATTTCTCAAACAGCAAAACATCATATATTACAAACATATATATATTACAAAATTATAAATCAAATTGATATTTACATTTTTATTTATTTATTTATATTACGTATAAAATTAAACTCGACTAGGATACAGCATCTGCAATAGAATGAAGAAAATAAAAATTTATACCTTTCTGATTTAAATTTAGAGAAATTTGTGATCTATAGTTAATAATTAAAAAAAATCTCTACTTACAATTCTAATGCGATGACCCATAGCTTTGGCTGGCAAATTTCTCTTGAATTTAGCACGAACTGAACCACTGGTACCATGTGGACGCGTTACATTACCCCAAATGGCTCTTACTTTTGTTTTTTTTGTAGTTTTATTACCAGGAACAGGTGTTCTGTTCTTAGCCTGAAAAGATAAATATTTGTAACTATATGCTCTCATTGTCAAATTATTATAATTCAATATTAAAACACTTACTTTGTATACGTAAACACATTTCTTGCCGATATAAAAATCAGAGTCACCTTTTGTTCTCGCTCCTTCAACCTTTAATAAAGCTGTATGTTCATGTTGATTACGAAGACCACGCTTGTAACCAGTAAAAATAGCTTTAGCATAAAGACGTCCATGTCTTTTGAAAGGCCGTTTTTTTAACGGTACAGGTTCTGAAGCCTTTTCTATTGGCTTCTTCTGAGCTTTTGTTTTGGATTTAGGAGTCGCAGCAACGTCTGCCATTTCTGTAAAAAAAAGGTTATTACAATAAGTAATATATAGAGTTTTGTGCATTTCAATTATATATCACTATAATCAATATTTATATTATTTATAAATATATTGAGGTTCATAAGTATTCATTTAATTTTTCAATAAAACTTATTTTTTTAAGTTCTTTTTAAGAACTTATACCATGTTTAAATCAATCAATGTATTATTTTTATAAACACACAAAGTGTGATCTGTAATAACGATTGTTTGATGATTGAAAAAATGAAATATTTATTTCACTGTTTTTAACGTTATTATGTTGAAGACAAACATCGTGATACAAAGCAGTTTTTAGAATCTGTTGAAATCGTAAGATTATTTGCAAAATGTTGTTAAATTAAATTTCGTATTACACCTTAACATCACATTAAACAAATTCTCACTATTATCTGTGTGTCTTACTTTTTTATTAATTATAGAGATATGTTTAAATAATTATAGAAGCACATAAGGAACAGACGTACCGGATATTTATCACGTTCTAAAAAGACAGGAAACACTAGAAATGCCGGCCCTCTGCTGAAGAAAAGTTTTAACTAAAAAATGTGATTTTATCGACAGAGCAAGTATCGTTTAAATTGTAGATGCCGCCACAGGTTTAGAATAATAAGTAAGTTAATAATGCGATATTTTTAATTCGTATTATCAGTTTTCTTTTTTTTTTTTTATATATCCAGAAATTCTTTGCAATTTATCACTAGGAATGTTCGACTAATAGTTCAATTTGAATTTAAGGTAATATGTGGCTTCTACTAGTTAATGAAATATTCAACGAATATTACGAGTATAAGGTTATATCATAAACGATTGAACAATGTGACCATTTTCAAAAGTAACGCATTCTATAATCTCTATAGAACAAGGAATTTCTAATAATCCATGACTATTATGACAAACAATGTACGCATCAAAGTTTCTACCTTTAACCAGGTATAATATAATTTAACTTTGTATAATATTACGAGAATCGTTCATTGTAATGAAACTAGAGAATATTACAACGAATAGATGAAGGAAATTTGGACGGGTAGTAAATTCAATTTATCGATCGTTCAAGTTATCGACACAAAAGGATAGAGCTCGCATATCGGTTTTATAGTACTTTTACCATTTTTTCATCGTTATTTTCTCAAAACAATTTCTCAAACAGCAAAACATCATATATTACAAACATATATATATTACAAAATTATAAATCAAATTGATATTTACATTTTTATTTATTTATTTATATTACGTATAAAATTAAACTCGACTAGGATACAGCATCTGCAATAGAATGAAGAAAATAAAAATTTATACCTTTCTGATTTAAATTTAGAGAAATTTGTGATCTATAGTTAATAATTAAAAAAAATCTCTACTTACAATTCTAATGCGATGACCCATAGCTTTGGCTGGCAAATTTCTCTTGAATTTAGCACGAACTGAACCACTGGTACCATGTGGACGCGTTACATTACCCCAAATGGCTCTTACTTTTGTTTTTTTTGTAGTTTTATTACCAGGAACAGGTGTTCTGTTCTTAGCCTGAAAAGATAAATATTTGTAACTATATGCTCTCATTGTCAAATTATTATAATTCAATATTAAAACACTTACTTTGTATACGTAAACACATTTCTTGCCGATATAAAAATCAGAGTCACCTTTTGTTCTCGCTCCTTCAACCTTTAATAAAGCTGTATGTTCATGTTGATTACGAAGACCACGCTTGTAACCAGTAAAAATAGCTTTAGCATAAAGACGTCCATGTCTTTTGAAAGGCCGTTTTTTTAACGGTACAGGTTCTGAAGCCTTTTCTATTGGCTTCTTCTGAGCTTTTGTTTTGGATTTAGGAGTCGCAGCAACGTCTGCCATTTCTGTAAAAAAAAGGTTATTACAATAAGTAATATATAGAGTTTTGTGCATTTCAATTATATATCACTATAATCAATATTTATATTATTTATAAATATATTGAGGTTCATAAGTATTCATTTAATTTTTCAATAAAACTTATTTTTTTAAGTTCTTTTTAAGAACTTATACCATGTTTAAATCAATCAATGTATTATTTTTATAAACACACAAAGTGTGATCTGTAATAACGATTGTTTGATGATTGAAAAAATGAAATATTTATTTCACTGTTTTTAACGTTATTATGTTGAAGACAAACATCGTGATACAAAGCAGTTTTTAGAATCTGTTGAAATCGTAAGATTATTTGCAAAATGTTGTTAAATTAAATTTCGTATTACACCTTAACATCACATTAAACAAATTCTCACTATTATCTGTGTGTCTTACTTTTTTATTAATTATAGAGATATGTTTAAATAATTATAGAAGCACATAAGGAACAGACGTACCGGATATTTATCACGTTCTAAAAAGACAGGAAACACTAGAAATGCCGGCCCTCTGCTGAAGAAAAGTTTTAACTAAAAAATGTGATTTTATCTACAGAGCAAGTATCGTTTAAATTGTAGATGCCGCCACAGGTTTAGAATAATAAGTAAGTTAATATCCCTGCACATTGTGGTATCATCGGTAACGAGGCTGCTGATAGAGTTGCTAAGAGGGCTATTTTCACCGGTAGAGATACCTCCCTTCTTCTCCCTGCAAGCGATTTTAAAAAACTATGGAAGGACAGGATGTGGTCTGAATTCCACGAATGGTTCATTTTTTCGAACATTGATAAAGGTAACTACTATAGAAATAACTTCTACGTCAACACGTCCAAACCATGGTTTAGTAAATTTAGCTTAAATAGACGCTCAGTTACTTCCATCAACAGGCTTCGGAGTGGTCATCACTCGTTGAATGCTTGCTTATTTAAATATGGTATTGTACAATCTCCATCTTGTAACTGCGGTGGTGTAGAAGAATCCCCGGACCACATTTTATTTCAGTGTTCCTTGTATGATGATCAAAGAGTCGAATTTATCAAAGTATTAACCGTGCTGTTAGGCCATGCCCCTTACAGCGCAGAATTTCTTTTAGGAAACTTGAGCCAGGGAATTTTGAACTGTTTAAGCAAATTTCTATTGTCTATTAAAAGATTTATATAATGAATTGTTAATAAGCCGTCAATGTTTATATGTTTAAGTACATTGGTATAGAAAGAGTGTTTTTATATAATTTTCATTACTTTGTTATGTTTTGTTACAAACTGAATTGAATACTATGCTTAATTTTGAATTTCATAGCTAAGTCATAAATTAAGACTAAACTGAATATGTGATAAACCATACTTATATAATATTGTGATAATGCTACTTAGGTAGTTTAATAATTTATATTAGCATAAAAATGTTAAATTTAATATTATTTGTAAATTTAAAATTTTTTTTAAAAAAAGTGATTGTACACCTCTAATATGTAAACGTTGGCTACATTGGTTTACACCAACGCCTTGTACCTTATATTATTTTTAATAAAAAAAAAAAAAAAAAAGTAAGTTAATAATGCGATATTTTTAATTCGTATTATCAGTTTTCTTTTTTTTTTTTATACCCAGAAATTCTTTGCAATTTATCACTAGGAATGTTCGACTAATAGTTCAATTCGAATTTAAGGTAATATGTGGTTTCTACTAGTTAATGAAATATTCAACGAATATTACGAGCATAAGGTTATATCATAAACGATTGAACAATGTGACCATTTTCAAAAATAACGCATTATAGAGAACAAGGAATTTCTAATAATCCATGTCTATTATGACAAACAATGTACGCATCAAAGTTTCTACCTTTAACCAGGTATAATATAATTTAACTTTGTATAATATTACGAGAATCGTTCATTGTAATGAAACTAGAGAATATTACAACGAATAGATGAAGGAAATTTGGACGGGTAGTAAATTCAATTTATCGATCGTTCAAGTTATCGACACAAAAGGATAGAGCTCGCATATCGGTTTTATAGTACTTTTACCATTTTTTCATCGTTATTTTCTCAAAACAATTTCTCAAACAGCAAAACATCATATATTACAAACATATATATATTACAAAATTATAAATCAAATTGATATTTACATTTTTATTTATTTATTTATATTACGTATAAAATTAAACTCGACTAGGATACAGCATCTGCAATAGAATGAAGAAAATAAAAATTTATACCTTTCTGATTTAAATTTAGAGAAATTTGTGATCTATAGTTAATAATTAAAAAAAATCTCTACTTACAATTCTAATGCGATGACCCATAGCTTTGGCTGGCAAATTTCTCTTGAATTTAGCACGAACTGAACCACTGGTACCATGTGGACGCGTTACATTACCCCAAATGGCTCTTACTTTTGTTTTTTTTGTAGTTTTATTACCAGGAACAGGTGTTCTGTTCTTAGCCTGAAAAGATAAATATTTGTAACTATATGCTCTCATTGTCAAATTATTATAATTCAATATTAAAACACTTACTTTGTATACGTAAACACATTTCTTGCCGATATAAAAATCAGAGTCACCTTTTGTTCTCGCTCCTTCAACCTTTAATAAAGCTGTATGTTCATGTTGATTACGAAGACCACGCTTGTAACCAGTAAAAATAGCTTTAGCATAAAGACGTCCATGTCTTTTGAAAGGCCGTTTTTTTAACGGTACAGGTTCTGAAGCCTTTTCTATTGGCTTCTTCTGAGCTTTTGTTTTGGATTTAGGAGTCGCAGCAACGTCTGCCATTTCTGTAAAAAAAAGGTTATTACAATAAGTAATATATAGAGTTTTGTGCATTTCAATTATATATCACTATAATCAATATTTATATTATTTATAAATATATTGAGGTTCATAAGTATTCATTTAATTTTTCAATAAAACTTATTTTTTTAAGTTCTTTTTAAGAACTTATACCATGTTTAAATCAATCAATGTATTATTTTTATAAACACACAAAGTGTGATCTGTAATAACGATTGTTTGATGATTGAAAAAATGAAATATTTATTTCACTGTTTTTAACGTTATTATGTTGAAGACAAACATCGTGATACAAAGCAGTTTTTAGAATCTGTTGAAATCGTAAGATTATTTGCAAAATGTTGTTAAATTAAATTTCGTATTACACCTTAACATCACATTAAACAAATTCTCACTATTATCTGTGTGTCTTACTTTTTTATTAATTATAGAGATATGTTTAAATAATTATAGAAGCACATAAGGAACAGACGTACCGGATATTTATCACGTTCTAAAAAGACAGGAAACACTAGAAATGCCGGCCCTCTGCTGAAGAAAAGTTTTAACTAAAAAATGTGATTTTATCGACAGAGCAAGTATCGTTTAAATTGTAGATGCCGCCACAGGTTTAGAATAATAAGTAAGTTAATAATGCGATATTTTTAATTCGTATTATCAGTTTTCTTTTTTTTTTTTTATATATCCAGAAATTCTTTGCAATTTATCACTAGGAATGTTCGACTAATAGTTCAATTTGAATTTAAGGTAATATGTGGCTTCTACTAGTTAATGAAATATTCAACGAATATTACGAGTATAAGGTTATATCATAAACGATTGAACAATGTGACCATTTTCAAAAATAACGCATTATAGAGAACAAGGAATTTCTAATAATCCATGTCTATTATGACAAACAATGTACGCATCAAAGTTTCTACCTTTAACCAGGTATAATATAATTTAACTTTGTATAATATTACGAGAATCGTTCATTGTAATGAAACTAGAGAATATTACAACGAATAGATGAAGGAAATTTGGACGGGTAGTAAATTCAATTTATCGATCGTTCAAGTTATCGACACAAAAGGATAGAGCTCGCATATCGGTTTTATAGTACTTTTACCATTTTTTCATCGTTATTTTCTCAAAACAATTTCTCAAACAGCAAAACATCATATATTACAAATATATATATATTACAAAATTATAAATCAAATTGATATTTACATTTTTATTTATTTATTTATATTACGTATAAAATTAAACTCGACTAGGATACAGCATCTGCAATAGAATGAAGAAAATAAAAATTTATACCTTTCTGATTTAAATTTAGAGAAATTTGTGATCTATAGTTAATAATTAAAAAAAATCTCTACTTACAATTCTAATGCGATGACCCATAGCTTTGGCTGGCAAATTTCTCTTGAATTTAGCACGAACTGAACCACTGGTACCATGTGGACGCGTTACCTTACCCCAAATGGCTCTTACTTTAGTTTTTTTTGTAGTTTTATTACCAGGAACAGGTGTTCTGTTCTTAGCCTGAAAAGATAAATATTTGTAACTATATGCTCTCATTGTCAAATTATTATAATTCAATATTAAAACACTTACTTTGTATACGTAAACACATTTCTTGCCGATATAAAAATCAGAGTCACCTTTTGTTCTCGCTCCTTCAACCTTTAATAAAGCTGTATGTTCATGTTGATTACGAAGACCACGCTTGTAACCAGTAAAAATAGCTTTAGCATAAAGACGTCCATGTCTTTTGAAAGGCCGTTTTTTTAACGGTACAGGTTCTGAAGCCTTTTCTATTGGCTTCTTCTGAGCTTTTGTTTTGGATTTAGGAGTCGCAGCAACGTCTGCCATTTCTGTAAAAAAAAGGTTATTACAATAAGTAATATATAGAGTTTTGTGCATTTCAATTATATATCACTATAATCAATATTTATATTATTTATAAATATATTGAGGTTCATAAGTATTCATTTAATTTTTCAATAAAACTTATTTTTTTAAGTTCTTTTTAAGAACTTATACCATGTTTAAATCAATCAATGTATTATTTTTATAAACACACAAAGTGTGATCTGTAATAACGATTGTTTGATGATTGAAAAAATGAAATATTTATTTCACTGTTTTTAACGTTATTATGTTGAAGACAAACATCGTGATACAAAGCAGTTTTTAGAATCTGTTGAAATCGTAAGATTATTTGCAAAATGTTGTTAAATTAAATTTCGTATTACACCTTAACATCACATTAAACAAATTCTCACTATTATCTGTGTGTCTTACTTTTTTATTAATTATAGAGATATGTTTAAATAATTATAGAAGCACATAAGGAACAGACGTACCGGATATTTATCACGTTCTAAAAAGACAGGAAACACTAGAAATGCCGGCCCTCTGCTGAAGAAAAGTTTTAACTAAAAAATGTGATTTTATCTACAGAGCAAGTATCGTTTAAATTGTAGATGCCGCCACAGGTTTAGAATAATAAGTAAGTTAATATCCCTGCACATTGTGGTATCATCGGTAACGAGGCTGCTGATAGAGTTGCTAAGAGGGCTATTTTCACCGGTAGAGATACCTCCCTTCTTCTCCCTGCAAGCGATTTTAAAAAACTATGGAAGGACAGGATGTGGTCTGAATTCCACGAATGGTTCATTTTTTCGAACATTGATAAAGGTAACTACTATAGAAATAACTTCTACGTCAACACGTCCAAACCATGGTTTAGTAAATTTAGCTTAAATAGACGCTCAGTTACTTCCATCAACAGGCTTCGGAGTGGTCATCACTCGTTGAATGCTTGCTTATTTAAATATGGTATTGTACAATCTCCATCTTGTAACTGCGGTGGTGTAGAAGAATCCCCGGACCACATTTTATTTCAGTGTTCCTTGTATGATGATCAAAGAGTCGAATTTATCAAAGTATTAACCGTGCTGTTAGGCCATGCCCCTTACAGCGCAGAATTTCTTTTAGGAAACTTGAGCCAGGGAATTTTGAACTGTTTAAGCAAATTTCTATTGTCTATTAAAAGATTTATATAATGAATTGTTAATAAGCCGTCAATGTTTATATGTTTAAGTACATTGGTATAGAAAGAGTGTTTTTATATAATTTTCATTACTTTGTTATGTTTTGTTACAAACTGAATTGAATACTATGCTTAATTTTGAATTTCATAGCTAAGTCATAAATTAAGACTAAACTGAATATGTGATAAACCATACTTATATAATATTGTGATAATGCTACTTAGGTAGTTTAATAATTTATATTAGCATAAAAATGTTAAATTTAATATTATTTGTAAATTTAAAATTTTTTTTAAAAAAAGTGATTGTACACCTCTAATATGTAAACGTTGGCTACATTGGTTTACACCAACGCCTTGTACCTTATATTATTTTTAATAAAAAAAAAAAAAAAAAAGTAAGTTAATAATGCGATATTTTTAATTCGTATTATCAGTTTTCTTTTTTTTTTTTATACCCAGAAATTCTTTGCAATTTATCACTAGGAATGTTCGACTAATAGTTCAATTCGAATTTAAGGTAATATGTGGTTTCTACTAGTTAATGAAATATTCAACGAATATTACGAGCATAAGGTTATATCATAAACGATTGAACAATGTGACCATTTTCAAAAATAACGCATTATAGAGAACAAGGAATTTCTAATAATCCATGTCTATTATGACAAACAATGTACGCATCAAAGTTTCTACCTTTAACCAGGTATAATATAATTTAACTTTGTATAATATTACGAGAATCGTTCATTGTAATGAAACTAGAGAATATTACAACGAATAGATGAAGGAAATTTGGACGGGTAGTAAATTCAATTTATCGATCGTTCAAGTTATCGACACAAAAGGATAGAGATCGCATATCGGTTTTATAGTACTTTTACCATTTTTTCATCGTTTGTTTCTATTGCTCTCAAGGTTGTTACGAGTAAATTCAAAATCGAGTATTCTGCTTCGCGAAGCGTGCAAATTATCCGATGCAGAATGTATACCACGCCTGCGTGCAGAATCTACCGCATTTCGAGCTTTACCTTCGGTTACGATCCTTTCCGTTTCGTGAATCGTCACTAGCCCGCTCGCGTGTAAAAGCCGACTGAGAGGCGGGACTTGCTTCCCCACTCTTACAATTACTTTTACCACTATTTCTCGCTTATTTTTTCAAATACGAAGATAAACCATAGAACATCCTTTATATTTTTTTAATTCTCTACAACTTTTGTTTGAAATTTTTTCAGTTAAATGCCTAAATTCTAAGATAAGGCCATTTATTACTCTTTTTTACCCTTTTTCTAAAAAAACAGGACATTTTATTGCAAAAAAATTAGCATTATTTGATTCAGCGTCGTTAAGTTACCTTGAGATCAAGTTTACACACCTTAATCAACAATAGGAAGTTTGGCTATTTGTTACTTATCATATTGTATATGTTGCTTCCATGTCAGCCTTTTGTCTAGGATAATACCTAAATATTTGATCGAGTCTCTAACAGGAATATTTACCCCATTAATGACCACAGGGGGACACGTGCCTCTGCGCAATGTGAAGGTTATATGAGCTGATTTACTTTCGTTGATATTGATTCGCCATTTCTGACACCATTTTTCTAGTAAGTGCAGATGACGTTGGAGAATATCAGTCGCGTTTTGTGGATCACTCTCAGATGCTAGCAGAGCTGTATCGTCTGCAAATGTAGCAGTAGTTATCCCTTCTGAGGTAGGTAGATCTGCCGTGTAAATTGTGTACAGTATGGGCCCAAGTACGCTGCCTTGTGGAACACCGGACAAGATTGGATAAGCTGAAGTGAATTGGTTTTGATATTTAACCATGAATTTTCTATCTGTAAGGTAGGATTTAAGGATCAGGAAAAAAGGATATGGAAATATTTTCTTAAGTTTATAAAGTAGTCCGGTGTGCCAGACTTTGTCGAAAGCTTGCCTTATGTCCAGGAATACTGCGGAGCAGTATTTTTTCTTTTCAAGATCTTGCGATAGTTGACGAGTTATTCTATGGACCTGTTCAATTGTTGAATGGTATTTCCGAAACCCGAACTGATGGTCGGGAAGAGTAGGGACATCCAAGACATTTAGTAGGCGATTAGTGAACATTTTTTCAAATAGCTTAGATAAAGAGGATAAGAGACTGATTGGTCGGTATGACGTAACGTCGTGAGGTGGTTTACCTGGCTTGTGAATGAGTGTAATCACTGCTACTTTCCATGAAGTAGGATAGTAGCCTAGGCGTAAAATGGCGTTGAATAGTGAGGTAATATACGCTATTCCTTTTTTTGGTAATTCTTTGATCATCTTTCCGTTGATTAAGTCGAGGCCAGGTGCTTTTTTCGGATTGACGTGTGATGCAATTGTTGCTTTGACTTCCATTGAGGTAAACGGTTTTATTTGTGGAGATAATTGGAAAGGTGAGTGCATAAATGTCCAGACGTCTTCATCTTCTGCAGGTACTGAAGGTGAAGATGGTTTGAATACATCTGCCAGGTAGGAGGCGAAGAGATTGGCTTTATCTATTGGTTTTCTTGCCCATTCACCCTGGGACTGACGGATAGGTGGAATGTCTTGAATTGGACGAGTAAAACGCCTTGTTGCTTTCCAGAGTGAATAGTTAGAGTCTGCAGTAGGAGTTAAGTTCTGAAGGTAACTTTGAAGACCTTCATTTTTAAAGTTCTGCAGTATTTTTTTTAACACTTTGGTAGCTTTATTAAGTTTACGTTTGTCCTCAGGAGATCTACTATTGTGCCAATTTCTACGCAACTTACGTTTTTCTACAATTTTATTTAAAATATATGCAGGATAGTCATGACCAGAAATATACTCCAGAAAAGGTGTAGAGGCTCGAACTGCATTTATTATGTTGTGCGTTAAATGGTTTACTGCATGGTCCACATCATCAGTTGTTTTCAATGGTAAAGTGGTATCAACAGTATTATTGAATGTTTCGCGGAAGAAATCCCAATTTGTTAGTCTATTGTATAAGGAGATTGGTGGCTTTTTGTCGATAATAGTTGTATTTATTGTTGCTATGATTGGAGTGTGATCGGAAGAAAGGTCAAATGAAGAGCAGACCTGTATATATCGAGGAGATAAATTTTTAGCGATAAAAAAATCAAGCAAGTCAGGGATTTTATTTACATCAGTTGGCCAGTAGGTAGGCTCACCTGAACTAATGCAACATAATCTATTAGTTTCGATACTTTTTGAGAGTGCTTTACCTCTTGGTGTTATAATTCTACTACCCCAGATGTTATGTTTGGCATTAAAGTCACCTCCGGCTAAGAATCTAGAGCCTAGACTTTCGAAGAAATTATCAAAATCTTCTTTTTTGATAGTATGTCTAGGAGAACTGTACACTGCTGAGAAAGCTATTGGGCAATGCCAGTCATATATCATGACACTTGTTGCCTGAAGATGATCTTGTTTATATGGCGCAAGCTCGTAATGTCTTATGTTAGATTTAACTAGAATCGCAGTACCACCATGTGCCCTTCCACTTGGATGATTCGTGGAGTACATCTTATAACCGAAGATTTTAAAATAATTTTTAACCGTAAAGTGTGTCTCCGATATTAATATAATTTGAATATCATATAATTTTAAAAATGCTTCCAGCTCCAATTTACGTTTCATTAGGCCATTAGCGTTCCAAAGAGCAATGCGTAATGTCTTCATTATTTATTAGTACACGACAGTTTACTTACTATTACCGTTAATAATGAAATGAGATTGTTTGATTGTTCGATTTGTTTATTTATTAGTTCACTTTGTTTTTCGATGAGTTTTTCTAGTCTACTTATAGAATCTGTAAGACTTGAGCCGTTATTATTGTTTACGTTATTTGAATGCTGCGGATTTGAAGTATCTGATATTTGTATATTTTTATTTACGGCTTGTGCGTAAGACATAGATTGGTCGGCGTAACGTTGAATGTTTACCGGTGGGTTGGTTTCGAGATTAGATTGAACATTTACAGTCTTCCCCATTCCAGGTGCAGCAAACGTCCCCTTGTACATCTCTTGGTAGGAAGGGCACCCCTTGTAGTTCGCAGCATGGCTGGCACCGCAGAGGAAACAAGCTGGTGGAGCATCTACAGATTTCCTACAATCCGCCGTAGCATGCTGACCAGAACATTTAACACACTGAAAACCGCGATTGCAATACTTTTGAGTGTGACCATACTTCTGACATCTCCTGCATTGAGCAATTTCCCCCCTCCTACGCGGTGATTCAAATTTGACCATTGTGTTATTCAGTCCCCTCATATTGTAGACCATGTTGTTGCTAGGCTTTTGTCTAAGGTCAACAAAGAACATGGATAGTGGGCTGTGTGCAGCTCTGTGATAAATACCACTGATGCCTACAACCTCGCGACCCAGCTCCACCAGTTCGTCCTTCAGGTCGCTCAAATCAGCAGAGTGATGCACGCCACGTAACACAACTCTAACGAACGTTCCTGCTTCAATTGAAATGTGTGAAAGCCAGCATTTAATGCTTTCAAGGCCCCAGTAATATTTCTGTAGGAGTCCGCATCTGCCGGCAATACACGAACCTGACTATTACCAATCTTATAGGTGCAATTATCTTTTTTAACTACATCATTTAGGCATTTAGTCAAAGATTGAATGTCAAGGACGTCATCCATGCAAATTGGAGGAGGCAGTGGCACCCTCTGCACTTGTTCGCCCCGCGGCATATCGCAATCTGTGACCATACTTGAAGCTAAGACCGAGAATCTGTTAACGGTTTCGGGCATTCCACTACTTCGAGGAACATTGCTGTTATCATCATCTAATCCTGCTCCCCTATTGCTACAAGAAGCATGCTCACGCCTATGAGCAGCAACCCTTTGCCATGGTGGAAATGTGGTTTATGCTTGCATATCCCGGTCAAGGATATGCGAATGGTTTACCGCCATGAGCTGGTGACCGACCTGTTAAAAACTTGAAAACCAAACAACCAGGTAACGAATTTATTCGTCATACATAAAATGCAAACAATACAGCTACAAACACGCGGATCCACACTCTGAACGTCCGTACACTTCGAATGCTAAGACGCGACTGCTTTAGAAGTTAAGACATTTTTTATATCAAATATGGACACGCAATAAACATTTGGAAAATTGTCCCTACTCTCTCACTCTCACGCCATTTGCTCGTCTACAGTGTTTCTGTGTAGCGTTTCATTCAAAAGTGATTGTGAATAAGTAGCGTGAGAAATGGAGAAAAAAACTCGGAGGAAGCAGTCATTTATTCAATTTTTGAACGAAAAACTTCATTCAAAAATGAACAATGACAATGACAATCTACAACAAGATCAGGCACTACCATTGACGCTGTATTCTCCCGTTATTTGCAAATCTTAGTATCATATCACAAATTATGATATTGATGAGTAATTAAAAAATTACTTCAGTTACCATAAGCCCATAATTTCATTCTTAAAACATCAACCAATAGAAATGTAAAGAAATATTTTAAGGAGTAATATTAGTTTAGGATAGATATAGGATAATCTAATCTTAGTTTGTATAATATAGAATAGAGAATTTATGGCACTATAGAATCCGTAAGATAGGGTCCTCTTAAGAAAAGGATATAATATTTATTTCTGAAGAAGTAACATCTGGTGATCTAGACTGTGGAGATTTCGGGAACGCTTTGTACTCACTCCCACTCTAAGGTGTTACGTGCATTTGAAAGAAAGACGGTTGATGACCAATAATGGGTCGGAAAAGAGACTAGGACCGCCTTGCGTCCCCTTTCCCTCTCCGACGGCGGTGGGACGCACTCCCACTCTAAGGTGTTACATGCATTTGAAAGAAAGACGGTTGATGACCAATGATGGGTCGGAAAAGGGACTAGGATCGCCTTGCGTCTCTTTTCCCTCTCCGTCGGCGGTAGGACCGATGCATAAGAAAAGAAAAGAGTTAGTCTTATGATTGCACTGCGGTAAGTCTTATGATTGCGCCTCGAAAAGTCTTATGATTGAGTCTTAGGAAGTCTTATCGTATTATGCCGAGGTATTAAGTGGTCGTATTATGTGAAAGTGTTAGGTGGCCTTATTGAGTTTTATGTCTTATGTCTTACGGTTTTTACGTCTTATGTTTTCTTATGTTATGCTTATTTAATTACGAAGATTTACGTTTAAGTGATTTTATGTACAATTAAATATATGTGTATTTCAAAATTTTAATCCTGACAAACTGTTATCTAAATAATAACGCCCTTTAACCCTTGCATCCAGATCAGAGAAATGGTCGGTTACAAATGCAATAAATGTAATGCATTTTCTTGCAATATTTTTATTTAATTTTTTCTTTATATGAATTATATTAAATATTTCAAAGACTAAATCGCGATAGTGCGAAGTGCTACTTATAATACTTAAAACTAAGCATCAAACTCATCAAAAAATTTGCGAATTTGTTCGACTACATCTCGTTCGAGATAGAATCGAAATAGAAATAAATCTTTCAAATCGTTTCAAATCCTTTTGAGTCATGATACATAATAAAGATTACAGAAGAGTGACAGAATTAATTTATAAAACAAGCATGATAAAATGAAATAATATAATTTTGTAACAATTCTGTATAAAACTCGGAGGTAGGACTTCCACTTTTAAGTGAAAGTATACCACGTGTTTTTCCGGGGTTCCCACCTGCTTATAATTAAGGTTTTCACATTCATTCAGAAAAGTATGCCACCTGCCAGTATATTGGCAATATCTAAAAAGAGCAAACATACGTACATACATACCCATCAACCCACTCACTCCACGATTCTCTCACATACCACCAGGGTGCAAATACCTAAACTAGAGAGCATCCCCCGACGCACCTCCGACACCCTAGTTTTAAACCACTTGTTTTCTAAGCGTATATGCTAAAGGTATACGTACTTTTTGCTGTAATTGACAACCAAGGCTGATGACTATTGCAAAAATGACTAAATCAAAATTACTGGTACATACTAATATATGTGCATTCTAATAATATACGAGTATATCAGAGTTTCCATAAATAAATTCGGTAATTCTACCATTAAAAACGATTTTATTAAAAGAAGAAAGTATAAAAATTTAATATAAATGTAAAAATGCAAATATTTGTATTTTTCATCTCATAAATGACTTTACAAGTAGTACTTCAAATATTGAATGATGCATTAATTAAAAACTATCGCGAAAAACGATGTACGGTACACACTACCTAATACGCATAAAGCAAAATACATCGTGCAACCACTGGTACAAAGACAATCGCTAATAAGGGAAAAATTTAAAACTGAACCTATGCTAACCATTTCTTACCCGTACGAGTAGCATTTGAGCACACTCCTAGATGGGAAGTCAGAAGGTATAGGAGGAAGAAACGAAAGATTAACTCATTAGAAGCTGAATATCATGATTTGAGAAACATGATTAAAAAAACATAAATACATAACATATAAATTCATTTCTATAGAAATTCATCTAAGCGGACTAGGACTCTATAGGTTATTTAATTTTTTTATAATTATTTAATTTTTTTAACTTTTCATTTGTAAGAAATTTTAAATTAAATTTTTTAATAAGTAAGAATTTCAAAAAAGAAAAAGAAATATATAAATATATATGTAAAACCTCGGACGACTCCTTTTATTAAGTTAGGTGTTCTAATTAAAGAACTAGGCTTTGTACCACCACTTAACTGCTAGAGTCTATCCGTCGCGAAAAGGTTTGTCTTCGTGTTCATTTATTGTTAATATCGAAGTATCGATATATTAAAATTATTCGCACTTACATAAATTAAACACGATGCAATGCATTTAAAGATAATATCACATGCTTTTTTGGACGAAATCGATAAATAAATAATAAATAAATAATAATAATAATAATCGAATAAATTCTCGATTTCAACACTACTAACGAGAGCAAAATAGGAAATATAAAAAGGGCGTTTATTAATTGTACTGTTAATTAAATAAATATAACCAATGAAATAAGAAGACCTATCCTGAACTAATAAAACATACAACAAATTATATAATTTTCATGAGTTATTGATGAAAAAGAATTACTCGTGTGCTCGTAAATAATTTATTTAAATAATTACAGCCAGTAGCTCGTGCCGATTAGGACCTTTAATCCTCGCATGATCGAAGAAATTTAAAGTTCCTCCCGTGCTCACTCATTCGTTACCAACCGTTATATAACATATTTGTGATATTTTAGAATTAAAATAACACATATACGAAGTATTAATAGTTAGCATTAGGAGTTCTGCGGTGGCTTCAAAACACTCCTACTTCATAACAAGTATTGTAGTCTGACGATCGGCGAGTTACTCTATTTGTTATTGAAGAAGATCCATCGAAGAAATTATTCCACATCTATGAAGAGGAAGATAATCCGTCGTTATGTCTGTAACATAAAATAGAACAAAATGATAAGTTATATGTAATATGATTCAAAATCATAGCAAACAAAAACGAATAAATGTTAATAAAAATGAATATTCAGAATGCATTCCAATGGGATGAAGCTCAATGGCACCATGACGATGCATCACGCATGTATCAAATAACGCGGTATAAACGAAAATAAAAACCTTATCTACAAGTTTCTTCTCGTAAAATCAAAATTTGAAATTACGGCGAACAACACTGACTTTAATTCGCATATGATTTTAATTCATTATGCATGCGATCACTGATTCTATAACTGCTTCCCAAAACTGATTTGCACAAAAACAATGCAAGTACAAAAATCTTTATTAATACGCTGATTAATACGCGAACTGTTTGTGCGACTGTTTAAGGGTAAAAATACAACTTTACTCGAACAAAATCTAATGCAATTACTGCCTTGGTCGCAGTTAATTTAATATATAAATTTTAAAAATAACTCGCGAACGCGACAGAATTGAAATTAACGAACGAACGTGCTTCTTAACACGTTTTTCGCGGCGTTGGTCCCTGGGGACCGCCGCTGAACTTTTCTTCGGGACGGCGTCGGTCCTCGGGGACCGGCGTTAGACTTTTCGTTCGGCCGACATCGGTCCGGTGGGACCGACAGTATTAAAGATAAAAAGATAAATGTCGCCTGAATGAAATCTAGTCAAATATAATTCTAATGAGCTTTATTAAAGCAATCTAAGCAAAAGTATGGCTTTACACAGGTAACAAAATGTAACAACTTTTTTTGTTATATTTTTGGCTTTCTTGGACCCAAATAATCTTGAATTTTTAGCATAACAACCAGAACAATATTTTCGAACTTTATGGACGCTTCCTTTCTTTTTCTGCAATTTATGAAGAATTTTTCCTTCGCGATGCGGAATTTGTTCATCTTCTCGCTGTGTCAGTCCATTCACCAATTATCTCCGGAATTCCGTAACTGATATTTTTTGTCCTGTTACTTCTTGAAAGACGAAGAGCGAATTAATCACAGCGGTGTTCAAACATAACTCAAAGGCTAACTTTTTATACCATTTGAGTGTTTTCCTCAAGGGACTGCTATACGCACTCATTTCATCTGATAAATCAATGGATGTTTTTGCTTTATTATATTCAACTATAATTTGTGGTTTACAGCAAAATCTGCGTTTTGTTTTTATGTTTATCATTTCACTGGAATGTTTTGTGGACAGGACCAAAAAATCTCCTTGTCCTTCATTTCAACACTGTAATACCCTGATTATTTTCTTTAGCTATAAGTTCTCCACGTTTCAAATTAGTTCTTATCACATCACTTGGGTTTTCCCTACGATTTGTTCGAAGTGTTCCAATCAAATGTGCGTTTTTTTCTATTAGGCGATTCGCTAAATCGATACTGGTGTACCAGTTGTCAGTACACAATGTGTGGCCTCTATGAAATAAGTTTTTCAATAGAGACATTACAACATTTGACGGAGTTGTGTTTTCCTTATCGAGACCTTTTTTGGTGTACACATTACAGTTATAAGTGTATCCATGACCACAACATAATTTAAATAATTTTATACCGTATTTGTGTTTTCTCTGTTTCATATACTGCCTAAATACAATGCGCCCACAATGTAATTAGCGATTCGTCAATACATAATACTTCTGGTGGATCGTAATATTTTTGAAAATTTGTATTCAATTCGTCTATGATGAATTTAATTTTAAAAACGTAATTTACAATAAATAATATTTATTAATAAATAAATCAATAAGTCAAAATTTTATTTGCAACGTTTGAAAGTGTGTGTTGTTGTGAAACAGTCTACAGTTGGATTGAACAAAAGATAAAAACTATTATTATCGCGACACACAACAGGAGGTTAAATTATTGGATATATAAAATTTCATTGTTAGATTTTTTAAGTGCTTATTGTATAATATAAATGTATGTATTACAATTGTGTGAAAGAGAATTACCTTTATCGACAACCGGTTTCATAAAATCCTCTCGCAACATATTGAACACCCTGTCAGATTGTCGACCATGAAAAGTTTTAAGACCAAGTGCAGTTATTACTGGTCCGTTCATCAAATCCTCTAAATTTTTACTGTCCCGTAGAATCAAATTGAGATATTTAGCATCTGTCGTATTAATAGATTATTATTATTATTATCTTCATTTATATGTATATTTCGTGCTTCATTTGTTGAGATATTCGAATGGACGGATTATTGTCAGATTTATTCAGAAGTTACTATAGCTCGAATATTCTTTAAAGAATTTCATAATAAAATATCTTTCATGCTTTTCACAAATTATTGCCTTTCGAATTTTAATATGCAAGTTATTTTGTAAATTAAATTCAATTAGGTACTTTCTGAACGTGCTGTTACTATTATTATCATTATTTAATTGTGCTGATTGTATTGTAGCATGCTAACGAATTTTAATAATAATTTACTAAAGTTATCAGAGATCAGAATGTTGTTGTATATTTTTTTAAAAGTCATCACATTGATAAAATTGAAAAAGTATGATCACCTCCATCAGTATAAATTGATGATAGTTTCCCGAGAGTTTGAGAAGGTCCATAGGAAGGGGAAAGTTTTATTAGAATGTTATAGAAATCGATATTATCTGTAACTTGGAGAATGGTATTTTTTGTATATTCCCGTAAAGAAGTGGCCATTGACCATCGACCACTATTAACAGCATCTCTAGTTGCGTTGGCTAATATTTCTATTTTTCTATAACCATTAGAATCGATCAACCCTAAAAATATTGAATATGAAATTTATCTTAACATGATAGCTATGGTGATTGATCGTTTATAATCGTGGAACAATTGACTCCATAGCATTACCGTGCTAAGTAAAAAAGGTGCCCAAGTGAGAACAGAATCGATTGGAGATATCCATACATCGCCAAGGCCAATCCCTTTTAGATTACTTTTTATAGTACCTGCTTGCTGTTCCTATAAATTTAATATATTATATTTTAGTAATATACCTGATATGTTTATATTAATATGTTAAGTATTATTGTCATAATTGTTTGGTTATGGTCATTGTATATATTTGTTTGCTATTATACTTTTGCGTTCATAAATATTGTATAGTAATGCAGATAGATCGTAAGACCCCTTAAACCAGTAAAAGAGACAATAAGAAGATAAATATATTATACTTTATTTTATTTATATATATTATATTATTATTATTTATTGATATTTTTATTTTATCAAAAATTTTGATAATTATTTAATTTATATTTTTTATGTAATATATTATTTAAATATTATGTTATATACATATATTATTATATATATATTTGTTATATATTTTATTATATTATTATATATATTTTTCTTTTATATATTTATATACATTATAATATTTATATAATAATATTTGTCTTTTTACGGTTTCCAATCACTTTTTTATTAACACCTTCTCACATTAATTTTTTACTACCAAAGGAGACGCGTTTTATTCGACGACTCTCTGGACTCAATAATCACACAGTTTCAGTCTTTTGTTTCTTCGGACGGGTCACCCATCCATGTTACTAACTGTGCCTATGTGACTTGATTTTAGTAATCGTACCGGAAACTAGTAATCTACAGTGTGGCTAGACCATCGATTTATATAAAATAATTATTGTAATAAACATTACTATATATAATAATTAATAGTATTATTTTATATTATATTTATTTATATTTGCAATGTTGCAAATATAATTTTTATTTGAAACATTACCTTTAATACTTTCTCTTTTATGGATTTTTAGGGTCTTATGAATTATAAATATATTCTAAAATATCTAATAATAAGTATTAATTTTTTATAATGTATTTTTTATAGGACAAAAAAATAAGAAAATAAAAGAAAGATCAGACCTTATACCAAAGTAGAGCAAATTCTGCCACTATCTTTCCACCGTACGATTCGGTTAGGATATAAGTAAATACATCAGAAAATTTTGTAATTTTGTTAGAAATCCTTTCATACATTCGACGAGATCAATAGCAATTTGTTCGTTTGTCTGAGCATATGCTGATGAGTCTTCAACATAACTAAACCCTGCACCAACTGGATTATCAATGAACAAAATATTGTAATCCTTAACCTATTAGAAGATAAATATTTGGAAATTTTTAATGCATTACTGTAATACTTATTTTTATTTAGAAATGTTCGAAATGAGAAAAAAATAAAACCCACGTGTAATTCCTTGGTTTCAAATTTGTATCGAGAGAACCAAGTTCCTCGAAGTTTCCAAAAGAAGTAGAGGATGCACCAGGACCAAATCACTAAGGGTTTTTCATAATACGATTGAACGTCTGCTGTGGTGTAATAAAGCCACCGGAACATATGGGAATATTTTCTAACGGTCACATATCCCTAATCTTGTTCACCTGGACCGAAAACTACTTTTCCTAATATAAAAATTATTCAATTCACTATATTTTATTCTTTTTGTTTTTTTGTTTTTATTTATATATTTTATATTGTAATACAAATATATATTTTTGAATTATACTAATCTTACCGAGACTTTCGGAAAGAAGGCACGATAAAATGATAATAACTAACGCCGAGCGGTGCATGTTCACGAATTAGAATTTACGGAACACTGATGGCACAGATTTTTACGATTGTATTTAATATATCGTCTTATCAATACACAAAATAGATTAGATTCAATTCTATATGTGAATTTTATGACAAAGTATATAAGCCCCTTACTTGACAAGTGATCTAATAATAAGTTCCAAATTCGGAAAAATTAATCTGGTAGGGAAATAAAAAATAAGAATCTTTATTTGACAATAAATATAATTGAATTATGTTTTCAAAAATGTATTAGCAGTACAAATAAGTTTCCGCAGTTTTGAGAAAGATGCCATTACACGAGGCTTACGTTAGAATTCGCAGATAATAACCGGCTTGAAAATTAGGTTACCCATTCAAGAGAAACATAACCCTATCATATTATTAACTTCGTATTAGCATCATATATTTTTTTTATCCAAAAATGTCTAAATTTGAGCCAAATAAGCGTCATTTGCGGGAACTTTTAATTTACTTCTTTAATTTAAAAAAATCTACAGTTGAAGCGCATCGATTGCTCGTAGAAGCATATAATGAGGCTGCCTTGAGTGTGAGAACATGTTATGAGTGGTTTCAAAAGTTTAAAAACGGTGATTTTGACGTAAAAGACAAAGATCGCAGTGGAAAGCCAAAAATTTACGAGGATGCAGAATTGGTGGAATTATTGGAGGAAGATTTGTCTCAAACACAAAAGGAACTTGCACTTACTTTAGAAGTCACTCAGCAAGTAGTCTCACATCGTTTAAAATCGTTAGGAATGATTCATAAACAAGGTAATTGGGTTCCATACGAATTAAAGCCGAGAGATGTTGAACGCTGATTATACATGAGTGAAATGCTGTTAGCTAGGCACAAAAAAAAGGGTTTTTACATCGAATCGTCACTGGTGATGAAAAGTGGATACATTATGATGATCCAGAAAGAAGAAAATCATGGGGACTACCTGGCCACGCGTCAATATCCACAGCAAAACCGAATATTCATGGAAAAAAACTCATGTTGTGTATTTGGTGGGATCAGCTGGGTGTGGTGTATTACGAGTTGCTTAATCCAAGCGAAACAATCACTGGAACTCTCTACCGAATACAATTGATGAGATTGAGCCGAGCTCTAAAGGAAAAACGCCCTCAATACTACTTCAGACACGACAAAATTATTCTTCTACATGATAAGCTCGTCCGCATGTAGCGGTTTCGGTGAAAAACTATTTGAAAACACTTGATTGGGAAGTACTACCCCACACGTTGTATTCACCAGACATTGCGACGTCCGACTATCATCTGTTCCGGTCAATGGCACATGCTCTGTCGGAGCAGCGGTTCACATCATACGATGATACCAAAAATTGGGTTGATTCGTGGATAGCCTCAAAAAATAAGGAGTTCTTCAGACATGGAATCTGAACGCTGCCTGAAAGATGGGAAAAAGTAGTTGCTAATGATGGACAATACTTCGATTAAATTTAAACTACCGTTCTGTCACAATAAATATTATTTTTTTGACAAAAAACTGCGGAAAATTATTTGTACTCCTAATATATATTTATAAAATTAAATAAATAAATAAATGAATAAAAGTATAATAATCAAAGAAAAATAATCGGCTTACTTTAGCGAATGTTATCGATCATCAAGCACGGAGGGGGAAACAGGTTTCTTTATCAACTATATTCTATGTAAAAAGAAAATTAATAATAATAATAATGATATAATAATAATATTAATTAAAAAATAAACATGGAAAATTAAAAAGTAACGAGAAAAAATAATAATGATTATAATAATAATAATAATATTATTATTATTTTTTTTTAAGTTATTTTTTGAAGTTATTTTTGAGGTTATTGAGGTTATATTCGTTTTGATACGCCAAAGAAGTATAACTTCTTACGTACACACACCAGTTTTTTTTTACTTTTGGCTTTAAATCTATAAGAATCTATGAAATACAACATCGGCATAATAATAATGTAATTATAAACTTTATTAACGTTCGAGTTTTCAATATTCAAGAAATGTTTATTATGATTATTGTCCGTTATTATTATTATCTCTACCAAAGACAAATGTAGGACGCTGAATAAATTCCCCGTTTAGCTTCTATCTCTAAAAGCAATAAGATTTAAATAGTTAGTCGTTAAGCATACATTAAACCGTTAAGATATAAATTGAATATTAGTACGTTTATTCTCATCACAAATTTTTAATTCTTTTTTTATAAATTATATTGATAAACATTACACTACTTAGATCCTATACTTATATATAAATGTAAATAATATAATAGAAAATATAAAACATATACGTGTTTCTAAGAAATAATTATTTTCATTTACTTTATGAAAAGTGTATAAAGTGTATTGAAGTTAGTGGAGAAAGCGAAAAAAAGACTGAACGAAGAATTTTCAAAAGTTTATCCATTTCCGAGCAATTAGTGATAAAAAGCTTTCTCTTATTTGAAAACAATGAACAATGAGGATTTATTACCCGAAATTAATCAAATATCTTATTATCGAAATAAAGCTCTTTCAATAATGAATATTTTTAAACTACAGGGAGAAGAAATTTTTTCTACATGGGTAAATAAATTTGAATATGTAGCACATACGTTAGAAGTACCAAATAATAAAATGGTTGAATTGTTCAACACAATGGTGGATGATGATGTCCATACGGGTGTCAAGCATGCGTTCCCTTCTTTCAACTACTCTGAACTTGAAAAGGTTAAATTTTTCAACGAAATGGTAGATAATGATGTTCAAAATAAAGTTAAGCAGACATTTTTTCAGTAAAATTCTCCGAACTTTCATACGAAGATATTACAAGCTATTATCTCCGTTTTTTTTATTCTCCCTATGAAAATAATGTACACGAGAAACGTTTTATGTGTCGAAATCAGTATGAACAAGAAACGATAGAAAATTATGCTGATAGTTTACGAAAAATGTATACGAAGTGCAATTATGAGGATCAATTAGAAAAAATATTATGCGAACAATTCCTTAATGGAATCCGCGACGATGATATAAGAAATCATTTAAGTAAAACACCTGGATTATCATTCGATGAGATGGTAGCAAAAGCTATTGAATTTAACAAAATAAATAATATATCTGATTATCTAAATTCAGCTCTTTCTATGATTCATGTTTATAATTTAGAGCACAAAGAAGTATTTTATGAATGGTTAAATAGATTTGTAAACGTCTCATGCAGGTTCGTGCACGTTGGCGCCTGCACTAGTGTGAGTGCGTGCGGATGTTTACTTAGGATATCGGTACTCTTAAGATTAAGTGTAGGGAACCGAGGCTGTATGCGTCACCCATGGAGGGGGGCCGATGCTCCGTTGTTCGACGGAAAAGTATAAAAGGGCAGTCGGACAATACGGGTGGTAGTAGGAAGTAGCAGTTAGTTAATCTTATGTTCTTATGTGCTGAGTAGTAGGAAGTAGCAGTTAGTTAGTCTTATGTTCTTATGTGTTTGGGAGTTTACAAATTTCAGAAGTGGGATTCAAACTCGCTAAATTAGAAATTCGCGATTCACGCGTGTGTTATGAAAAGTGGGATAAGATTCACGTTCAGTTTCGAGTTAAGACTTAAGGTCAAGTTTAAGATCCTCTAAGTTTTATGGACGTTCGGTAATTTTACGATTTATTGTGTTACGCGTCGTGTGTGAATTAGAGGTCTGTTAGTGAATTCGGGATCAAAGGATACTGGACGAAAACATTAAGATGAGTACACTGAAAGTGAACCAGCTTAAGGACATGCTCAGTGCAAAGAATTTAAGTACGACCGGAAATAAGACCGAGTTGGTTAAGCGGTTATTAGAGGCAGGAACGCCTGCTGCAGATTTATGTTTAACATCGGGAGGCACTTGTGAAGAATCGGACGAGCAGACCGAAGTCATGTCGGTACGAGGTTTGAATTACGTACCACCCCCTAACCCCGCATCTACGGAAATGGAATTGTTACGGCGGGCACGGGATTTGGCTGAGCGAGAAGCTGATCTCTTACGTAGGGAGTTGGAATTTTTAAGAAGGACGCCTCAGTCAGTGATAAGTGAAACGGAAAGATCCAGGGTGAAGAAGTGGCAAGATATTAAGGAGTTAATCGGTGAATTCGACGGCAGTGATATCGAATTCGACCGATGGGAGAAGCAGGTCAAAGGACTGCTTGCCAGTTACGATCTGGATGCACCTAGTTCTAAGGCCCTAGTTTGTAGCCGACTAAGAGGAAAGGCCTTAAAATGGTATCACTCGCGAGTGGATTGCGTTGATTTGAGTAGCAACGACCTTTTGCGCGAGCTTAGGAAGATGTTTGGGCAGCAAGTTGATCCCCTAATTTTACGGCGCAAACTCGAGGCGAGAGTGTGGAAGCCTACCGAGAGTTTTACGGATTATGTGCATGACAAGGTGACATTAGCTAATCGCATCCCGATTGATGAAAAAGAAATAATTAGCTACGTGATCGACGGTATCCCAAGCCAGGAGTTACGCACTCAGGCCAAGGTGCAATGTTATGCATCGTTGGAATCTATGATAACAGCATTCGCAAGTGTGTCGGCACCGAGGGAGACGCTTCATCGGCGGCCGACGGGAGAAGGAAAAAGAAAACCGATCGACCATAGGGGGCCGTCGGAGGAAAATTATGCCGGATGCTTCAACTGTGGAGAGACAGGACATTTTGCGAGGAACTGCCCCCGTCCGAAGAGGGAAAGAGGCAGCTGCTACAAGTGCGGTAAACATGGACATCTTAGACCAGAATGCCCGGAGAAGGGTGGCGAAGTCCACAGCGTCACCAGGAACGTGACCACCGATGACGACTACATCAGGAAGATAACTTATGATGTCGATTCAGGTAATATACACTACATCTTAGTTTTAGACACCTTATTGGATTCCGGCAGTTCCGTGAGTTTCATAAAGAAAGGGTTAGTGATGGGACCGATCAACTCTGCGCCGGAACTCGGAAGTGAATATTATGGTATTAATCATAGTCGTCTGCAAGTACACGGCTCGATACAAGTTAGTTTAAAATTAGATGACGGCGAAAGGGTTGACACTCGTCTGTTGGTAGTACCGGATACTACAATGATGAACTCCGTTATTTTAGGTCGCGACGCATTAAAAAGATGTGGATTAGTTTTTAGCAGAAAAGATAAGCGCTCCGAGGAGGAGGTAGTGATAGATCAGGTTATGAATATAGAAATAGATGATTCCACCGATAATCAAATTACCGAATTAGACATTAATCCCAAAATCGCGGTGGAAAAACAAAATGAATTAAAGGAAATCTTAAAGGTAAATTACTTAGATGCACCTCGTCCGGAAAAGCCTAGAATAAGCAAGGAACACCTGCGAGCAATGGAAGAGTTAAAGGATAAATTAGTTATAGCGCCTTTGTTAGCCAAATTAAATGACAAATCATCGGGAAAAGATTGGCATCAATTTTTAACGGATATTGAATACGCTTTGAATAACAGTCCGAATGCATCAACCGGGGAACCTCCTAGTAAATTATTATTCGGTGTAATCCAGAGAGGTGACATTGTCGATAATGTCCGTAGTTATTTAGAAAACACCATCGCGAATAGCGAACGCGATTTAAAAGCAATTAGGAATAAGGCCGAAGATAGAATGGCTGAGAAGCAAAATTATAACAAGAGGTATTATGATAAACGCCATCATAAGATACGGTCAGAATTTAATGTTGGTGATTATGTGGTGGTAAGGAATTTTGATAGCACTGTAGGGATTGGAAAGAAACTGATACCAAAATTTAGGGGTCCGTACGAAGTTATAAAGAAATTACGAAACGATAGATATGTAGTTGCCGATATAAGAGGCTTCCAAATATCTCAAAGACCGTATCAGGGAACATGGGAATATTGTAACATGCGTCCCTGGCGAGGAACGGAACAGGCCAAAGAATAAATATTATTTTAGTTATTGATTAGATCGAAAAGAAAAAAAAAAAGGAAAAAGAAATATTGTATCCGAGTGATTTTATTTCTTATGTATGCGTTTATTTAATCTTTAGACCCTTTTATATCAGCATTTTTAGGACCTTTTATACTAGCCTTGCGTTTGTGTTTATTTTGTAATTGTATTTCTTATGTATGGATTATCTTATATTTTTATTCTTTCAGATTATTACTTTTATTTATGTGTTAATTTTTGATTGTATTCTTATGTTTGTAATTATGTACTTCTTATGTATGTATTAACCTTATGTTCATGTTCATTTTACATTGCGTCTTTATGTATGTGTGATGGTCTAGTGACCGAGGGCGGTCACCGTCAGGACTGGCCGATTGTAAACGTCTCATGCAGGTTCGTGCACGTTGGCGCCTGCACTAGTGTGAGTGCGTGCGGATGTTTACTTAGGATATCGGTACTCTTAAGATTAAGTGTAGGGAACCGA
Source organism: Polistes fuscatus (assembly GCF_010416935.1). Taxonomy (NCBI): domain Eukaryota; kingdom Metazoa; phylum Arthropoda; class Insecta; order Hymenoptera; family Vespidae; genus Polistes; species Polistes fuscatus. The sequence continues at coordinate 779,532 of NW_025113020.1, read as the reverse complement.
GGCTGTATGCGTCACCCATGGAGGGGGGCCGATGCTCCGTTGTTCGACGGAAAAGTATAAAGGGCGGTCGGACATTACGGGTGGTAGTAGGAAGTAGCAGTTAGTTAATCTTATGTTCTTATGTGCTGAGTAGTAGGAAGTAGCAGTTAGTTAGTCTTATGTTCTTATGTGTTTGGGAGTTTACAAATTTCAGAAGTGGGATGTTTACAGATTTGAGTATGTAGCGGATGTTGTTGGGGTACCAGAAAGGAAAATGATTAAATTCTTCAATGAAATGGTAGATAATGATGTCCATAATAGTGTTAAGCAGACTTTTTTTTTTGAAAAATTCTCCGAACTTTCATACGAAGATATTATAAGCTATTATCTTCATTTTTTTAATTCGTCCTATGAAAATGATGTGCACAAGAAACGTTTTATGTGTCGAAATCAGTATGAACAAGAAACGATAGGGAAATATGCTGATAACTTACGGAAAATATATAATAAGTGCAACTTTACAAGTCACTTAGAAGAAAGATTATCGGAAAAGTTTCGTAATGGAATACGTAACGTTGATATAAGAACTCATTTAATTAGATCTCCTAGATTATCATTCGAGGAAGCGGTAGTAGTGGGTGTTGCACTGGAAAAAAGAATGTTTGTTTTGCAAAGTAAACAAGAAAGCCTAAGTTTACTACAGGACTTTAAACAATAAACAAATAAAAAAGAATAAGCAAAAAAAATATCGCAATTAGTGTAGTAGTCTTCAATAATTCACGAAGAAGAAGAAAAGCAAAGAATATCACATTTTTATAACATTTTCTACGAGAACAAGAAAAGTTCTTAACCAGTAAGGTTTTATCATCAGCTAAGTTTAAGAACAAGGAAATTCCATTGAAAATATTACACTAGCAAAGGTTAAAAGAAGTTTAAGTAAGCAAAAAAGCTGTGTTTCTATCGTTAAAGAATATTCCTGCACGTTATCGATAAATTTCAAACATCTTTTTTTGGACAACAATTACACACAATTAAGATATTATTTTTATATTAAAGACATGAACATTTTTTTTGTTTTCAACAAATGTTTCTAACAATTAGACGAAAAAAAAATGATATATTTTTCGAGAATAATATTGTTATTTATTTAAATTTTGTACAAAGTGAATGCATAATTAAATTATGATATTTAGATAAAAACTGTTTATAAGTTAGTACATGTAGTTACCTTATATTGTCCTATCAGGTTTTTATCATCATTTTACAAATTGTTTGACAAAATGCTAATTAATTGTTTCTTTAAAGTATTAAGTACCCCGACATTCTGTAAGCATCATTTCGGGTTTCGAAAATGGCTTTGAATAATCGAGCAAAGTCATCGTCTAATTCGTAATATATCACGAAATCTTAAACAGAAAAAATACTGTTTAACAATATTACTGGACTTTGGACAAGCTTTCGATATAATGTGATACACTGGACTATTGTATAAACTCAAGTAAACGCTGCTGTATCCTTTCTACATAATCCTCAAATCTTACTTCACTGACAAAAAATTCGTCCTAAGGTACCTAAATTACTTCACCACACTTTTTCCAATCCTATCCGGTATCCCATAAATCAGTGTACTAAAACTATTATTATACGTAATTTACAAGGCAGATTTAACTAACTCAGATGAGATAACAACGGCTTCATTTGTGGACGACACAGCTTTGTTAGCATCAGATGACTATCCTCAAAACGGGATTGAAATCCTTCAACGTCATCTGCACGTGCTAGAAAAAATGCCAAAAGTGGCGAATCAACATTAATGAAAATAAATTAGTACGTGTAACCTTAACGCTGCGTAAGCGCACATGTCCTCCTGTGACCAGAAATTAAGCAGTTTTACAAACTAAAGATTTAGTCAAATATTTAGTTAAGGTACTGGAAAACAGACTGACACGGAATTCAACTGTAGGGAACCTCTGGTAACTCAAATATTGAAATTCTTCACAGATTTTAGTCAAAAACCCTGCGGAATATTTGCAATGTCTTATGGTTAAAACAAATGAAAGAATTTACAAGGACTTAAGAATTTTTACAGTAAAAGAAGACATTGCAAATATCAGTGAACACTACAACTTCCGTTTAGACAAATATCGAAATCCTCTAGCAACATATTTGTTAGAAAATACTGGTTTAGTACTTAGGTTAAGAAGGTTCTACCCTTCTGATCTAGAAACAAGATTTGGCTTATCAATTATCTTGTTATGCTGATAGAATTTTGTATGTTTACATTTACCATTTTATCATCTCTTGCCATTATTGTTAATGCATTACGTCAGCATAAATTACTCATAATGCTTGCTGAGAATTGATTGTATTTTCTTCTATTAATAAAAAAGAATGTTTAACGATAATATTATTTAGACGATTTATATTATCTATTGTATTTTTATTTGATTTTTGCTTTAAGTGAATATAGAAAATTGAAAGTTGGTTATGAGTAACTCTGTGTCTAATTTTGTTTATGTTTACGATCTCATGCCTAAGCTTTTGAAATTCATCTTTAAGGTCTTTCAGATCAATAGAGTGATGTACGTTTTGTAAAACAACATAAAACGATTGTTGACTTGTTTTGAAATAGTTTTTTAACTTACTGATACTCTAATTTACTCTTTACTCTGATATTGTTACTCTACTCTTTAAACTCTTACTTTACTTTTTCAACTCTTACACTCGTCGATACTCTTTACACTCGTTAATACATTCGTCAAACTCATCAAACTCATACTCATTAAACTCATCAATATACTCAGATTACACTCGTCCAACTCGTACTCCTCTGCCCATTCTCTCACCTTATATCCTTTCTTCCTTTTGTCTTCCCCGCATCCACGCTAAATACATACATACATACATACTCTCTCATTCCCTTCATACTACAATAATAAAGGAAAACAATTCTTATACCTATACCTAACCGAAAAACAACTTTTTCCTGATTCTCGATTATTCTTGAATATTCATATTTCAACGCCTCTTGTTTCTATATTTATTCCAATCCCACATGTATGAAAACTAGCGTTAGATGATTTCAATATTCCCGTTATTTTTCTACAGGTCTCACAAGGGGACCTTACACTGGGATACCAACGGATTTTAACGAGCTTTGGTATATTAGTAGTATACTTTTAAGGTGTTATTTGGTAAAATATTTTCGTCAAATGCCCAGCCAATTTTGAGAATAAAGCTTTAAAACATTATTTGTTATACAATTGCATGCATTAAAATTATTTATTTCTTTTTATACATTAAAATTATTTTTCAAATTTGGCGCTCCAGCGAGTGTTTATTAGTGGTCTTAGTTTTTATTTTTCTTCACCTTTTTCCTTCAGCCCGATATTCACGCGTACACCGGTCCGGATTTTGTAACGTGTACAGTTTTAAAACTATACTTGAAACTATTATGATTACTCTTTTAAGCCCTGTTGTCCTTCACGTCACGTGATTACTGCCAAAATAAAATATGCAATATTTAAAATCAAGATTCTTCTATACGTGAATACCTGGATGGGTTTCATAAGTTTTTCTTCATTAATTAACTCGTTTATAAAAAATATTAATATTTTTTGAAAAATAGTTCACCACGCGATAGTCTATTTATCCGATTCATGAAATTTCGAGTAGTTTGATACCACTGTTGTTTAATCAAAATTTTTTTTTATTAGTTATCTTATTGTTTATAAGAAATAGAAATTTTGTTGAAAAAAAAGTTCACCACACGATAGTGCATTTATCCGATTCATGAAATTCCGAGTCGTTTAATACCTATATTGTGGTACCGATTTTTTAAAACTAAGAAACGAAACTAAGAAAAAAAGAAATGCAGTCTCACTGCCTCTAATCTCGTTTATTACCACTAGTGGGGATTTGCGCATGCGCCGTGCAGCATATGAAAGATCCGAAGAGTGTGACTTTTGTCTTACTCATTGGCTTCGGAGTAAGCGACAGAAAAATTGAATATATTAAAACTGCTTTTTTCCATTCAAAAAAAATTTTTTTATATTTAATTTTTAGCTAGCCGTACGCATTTTGGTCTATAGAATCTGTCAATATTAAAAAAAAATTTATTTTTCAATATTGACTATTTTTTAATGCCAAAAAACTAAAATTCGTTTTTTGATAAAAATGGCCAAAAATTTATTGAGCTTTTTTGAGCTTTTTCATTATAAAGCTAGATTAAAGTTACAATTTAAAAAAGAAAATTTTTAATTAATGGATTTTTCGCTGAGTTAGAGCTATTTGTTTACAAGCGCTCGCACTCGGCGCCTATATTTTTCATTAAAAAATTCATAACTCGTAAACTATTAGTCGTTGAGGAATCAGGTTTTACTCGTTCGATTTGTTATTCTTTTCTATAAATTTCATACGCAGCATGTCTCGACTACTTTTTATTAGTTTTTGAGATATTTTAATCTAAAGCTACTTGCAAAATGGCTATTTCGTAAACGATTGAATTTCTGCGATTTTTTTCTGTGAAAATGATCTACATATTTTTCTGAATATTAAAAAAAAAAAGTTTTTAATTTTTGAGCAATTTTTTTTGGAAGTCGTAAATAAACCCTGTATTTTTTCTTGGCCGAGTGGATTATATGCCGTGCCTTCCTATCGTTCACTTCGGTAAAGTCTCGTAGCCGTCTGCAAAGGTGCGACGTTGCACTGCTATTTAGAGACCATGTTGCCGCGAACATATTCTCCTCTGTGCGTAATCCCTTCTGTGATTTGGCAACCGCGCACAATACACGCTCTCCGTGCCGTTCGCTTCCAGCGGTTCGTTTGCTTTTCGGGATCTGCATTTTTCTCTGCACAAGGTATAAGAGTGGGAACAGACGAAATGTAACCACGTAACAGAACATAGAAGGCGTCAGAAGGGAGTGCTAATACAAATTAATACGGAGTTGGCCAATCGCAGAGCGAAGCACGAGTAACGTCGTGTGTACTATTACTCCTATTACCAACAGCTCTCAATAATTTGCGTAATTTTAATGTGCATCATCTTGTCAACAAAAACGGTTCAAGGTTATGCAATAGGATCGTGCTCTGCACAACTGAAATGCCAGATATTTATTATGCCACATCGAAAGGGTCGTAAAGGATATAAATCTGATCATTTCTTTAGATGTCGAAAAGTTATTGGATAAATTAGAGAATCAAAAATAAATGTTAATATAAAAATATTATTCCAATATATATTATATGTCAAATTCATTTATGTAAAATATAATGAAAAATATAAATATTGTAACATTAGGGGAGAATAAGTGTTAAATTAAAAATTAAAAGAGAAAAAAAATATTAAAAGTATCTTAGCTATTATATTAGTAATTTGTAAATTATACATTTGGATATAATGTTAAAAAAGAAAAATTTTATTGTAGCAAGGGAATAAAATGTAAAAAAGACTTTTTGAAATTTTTGCTTGAAGGTAAGCGCGATCCGGAAATCACGTGGGTCTGTCAACAATGTTGCCATATATGTGTCAAACCGGGGATTTATTGAGTAACGTGTTAAGATTGATGGGTAATATAAGAGAATAAATTTGAAGATAAACGAATTTAGGTAGTTTCGATTATTTCTTATAGTAACTACCGGATTTAAGCATCGCTTGTCTAATCTTCAACCACTGAATTGTGTTTCCATTATAATTTATTTTACTACTAGATTAACTTTCGCTTGTTCTTTTATTTCATTCTAATGATCTTGAGGAAAACAGCGAGAAGAAGAAGTAATAAAAGATAAGGCGGTAGGGGCGAAAGTATTTCAAAGGAAGAAAAACGTGATGTAAAAAGTGGTGGAACGTCACAAAAGCCTAGGAGGCATAACTGTATCTACGCATAAACGATCTGTATATGTAGCTGTCCTAAATGAAAGTAACTATGCGTCCTACCCATGCACAAGGCTCAAGACACAATACTCCAACCTTGCTCTGCACGCCTTTGCATGCCCTAGCAATTACCCTAACACTGCATTCATTAAAGCAATTCGACGCTAAGTACAAATTCTTCTCTACGGGTTAAACAATCAAAACAAAAATATTACATCGATGTTTAATAATTAATCTATTAAATTTGGATTATTATTTAATGATTTTAATAGTGTCAATAGTTTGTTCTGTCTTTGCAGATAGAATTAAAATAAAATATGTGAAGAGAGAGAAAAGAGAAAATATAAAATATTTTGTATTTACAAAACAGAGAAAATTATAATCAATATGTGTTATTTTGTAACAATAGCTTGCAAAATATCGATTTGCATCATTTGTGCAACGATCACGATCAGAGATAGAATGTTAAAAGAAAAATTTTACGTGCTATTAGAGTATCATCAAGAAATTATCCACCTGGACATAAATCTGATAAATGGTAGATGTCGACTTGTAATAAAAGTATATATATTACATATTTTTCTTCGAAATTTATAATATATGTTTATATCATTTTTATATTTTAATAAAAATTGATGGTACAACATATTCTTGATATTCTAGCAATTACTTTTCGATATTACTTTAATTGAATATTTTTCTTTTATATTTATACATTTGCTTACACTATTAACTCTTACAACAATGGATCTCAAGTTTTGTAATAGTAAATTTCCGATTAAAATCCGATTAAAACTAATTCCGAATTATTTTAAAGTTTGAATTAAAAAAGAAAACAAATAAAAAATTGAACACACGTGGAATAAATGAAACAAGGTCGTTCTAAAAAGTGTCGAATCATCGCTAATAAAAACCGAGTAAAATTTTAAACTTCGCATAATTTTTAATGTTAAAATAACACTTATACGATTGAGATTATTTCGTAACGCAAAAGAATTATTGGCGATTTATATTATAGATATATTAAAGTTCGTTAGTATTTGAATTTTACGTGTTTTTCAAAAAATAAAAATAAAAATCAATAATATATATGTAGATTAAATAAATAAGAGATAAAAATGTAATTAAAAGAAGAAGAAAAAATAATCTAGATACTAACTATCATATTTGTCCGGATATAGAAAAATTGCACTAAATGTACACTTGGTGAAAGTTTAAATGTTTAATATTATTTATATCTCTTCCCTTGAAAGTTTTCTTTTTAGTCGCCTTTTACGACAAGACGGGATTACTGAGGGGGTATTATTACCTGCCCACCCTACGTGTTTTATTATTATTATTTTTATTACATAATGATCTATTACATATGAAATTTTTTTTGTCTGATTGAAACAAATGTAACTTCATTATTTCGAATGATATTTTTTTTTCGTAAAACAATTTAAGAGAATAAAAATTATAGAAATGAAAATGAAATATTATTTGTTTCAGATCATTTTTAATCTTATCAGTTGCGGAACATATTTTTGTTAACAAAGTATAATGTTTATAGAAATAACGAAGCGAAAAACGATGAATCATTGAAAATTTTAATATTTTGTAATCAAAATTACCACGTGTCTGTAATCAAACTAATATTTTCAAGGAAATTCGTATAATAAAAAATAAAATATAATAAAAATAAAAAACGTGCTACGAAAAATTGGAACCATGTAAAATTCTAAAATTAAATTTAACGTTTTCTTCAACGCGTGATAATGCTCTAAACAATAAACTAATATTGTACTTTCTAAGATATAAATACGATGTTTGAATAGTGCAAAAGCAGATATTCGAGCAACACAATTGCATCGATTTAGAATAAAACATTTCGCTATAAAAAAAATAGAAAGAATAAGTTCGAGTTTTCTGTTCTTTTGGACCATCTTAGTTCACGTAAGTATCGCAATAATTTAATGCTAATAACGAAAATTAAATGATTTCATTAAACGTTTCTCACATCACTTAGAGAGACTTAGAGAGAATTAACTGATTAATTTAATAATATTTTAAAGATGAAACAACAAGTGAATAATTTTTTCTGAAGTAAAAAATATTGTTTTTTTGTAATTTTTTAGGGAAATAATCAACATGCGTTTTCTTTCAATAATTTGCGTATTTTTAATATTCACCATTTTTTCGACAAACACGGTTCACGGTTTTACTATTGGTTCGAGATCTGCAGAACCTAAAGGCTCGATCTTTAATCCTCCAACACGAAAGTGTCCTGAAGGATACAAGCTAGACCATGACTTTGAATGTAGAGAAGTTGTTAAGGTTTAATAACTTATAATATTAATAAAATTATAAATAATGTAACATAAGTGGAGAATAAATGTTAAATTAAAAATTGAAAGAAAAAATAAATATTAAAAGTACCTTTTCCTATTATATTTTTAATTTGTAAATTATACACTTTGATATAATATTAAATATAAAAATTATATTGTTGCAAGAGAAAAAAATGTAAAAAACCAATTTTTAAAATACAATAATCATTGCATTGGAATAATCCAAATTTTGTTTTATAATTATTTAACTACCTAATACCGAATAACAATTGATCTACGTTCTTGCCACGTTCTGTATATCTATATATATCGGTGTATAAGCGCGGTGTTTTTAAATCGTATCTTGATGCTTATGGCACGCCATTTTTTTACTTATTGTCAAGAAAAGTAAACCTTCAATAACTGAAAAACAATAATTAATTTTAACAGAAACTATTATTATTTAGTCAAGAATAAAAATAATGAAATTATTTCGTATCTCGATACATAAAATTAATTAGTATAATTATTTGATATAAATTTTTTGTCTCACAAAAATTTATTTGTGTATCAAATTGAATACATATTTAAAGAAGAAGAATTTTATATCTACGCATAAAATTAATTCAAGATATACAGGAAGGGATATTCTAAAAACGTTGAATTTATTTTTTGTCTAGACATAATTTGAATTCATTTTTATTATGTTATAAAGAAACAGTAATGCATTTTTATTGAGCTTCAAAGTCATAAAAATTGTAGGAAAAAAATTAAATATTTGTCAAGTGGCACGTTAGCGTAAGTAGTATCCTCTTTGATTCTCGCGCCGGTTATTAACGTTCGATTCTTAGTGGGTCGAATTATTTTTTTTATAAGTTTTTATATCCTCAAGCTATATAAATTTTTTTTACATTTCTTAATTTTTATTTAAAATTTTTTAATTTTAAAATTTTATGTAGATACGTATTTTTTTGGCTGTAGTAGTGTAGTAGCTACAAATTTTAGTAGCCTTATTTGTAGTAGCTTATTTGTAGTACTAATTGTTGTAGCCTAAAGTTTCATGTAAAATTGTAAAGACACTACCTTCTGACATCGTCATGGTGTCAGATATTTCACGCAACTTCATTTTACGGTCTTTTAAAATTATTTTGTGGACATTTTATATATTTTCTGGACCAGCTGCCGATTTTTGGCAATCAGAGCGTTTAGTATCATCAGTGCTCGCCCATGATACTTATCTAGGCAATGTTTGGCTCCAACAATATTATCCCCTATCAAAAAACAGTGTTTAATCAACACGAAAATCCTTTTTATGAATTAACTTGAAAATTACAAAACTAGGATCCTAAAACGACTGTAACCTATAAAGTAACGGTATGAATGCCATGAAATTTTGAAACGTACTGTTTGAAGGTTAGTGCTACCTGGAAATCACGTGGGTCTGTCAACAATGTTGCCAATTATGTGTAAAACCTGGAGTTTTTTGAGTGACAGGTTTTGATTAATCGGTAATATAGGAAAATAGATTTGAAGATAAACGAATTTGAGTAGTTTCGATTATTTCTTATAGTAACTACCGGATTTAAGCATCGCTTGTCTATTCTTCAACCACTGAATTGTGTTTTCATTATAATTTATTTTACTACTAGATTAATTTTCGCTTGTTCTTTTATTTCATTCCAATGATCATGAGGAAAACAGCGAGTAGAAGAAGTAATAAAAGATAAGGCGGTAGGGGCGAAAGTATTTCAAAGGAAGGAAAACGTGATGTAAAAACTGGTGGAATGTCAAAAAAGCCTAGAAGGCGTAATTGTCTCTACGCATGAACGATCTGTATATCTAGCTGTCCTAAATGAAAGTAACTATATGTCCTACCCATGCACAAGGCTCAAGACACAATACTCCAACTTTGCTCTGCACGCCTTTGCATGCCCTAGCAATTCCCCTAACATCGCATTCATTAAAACATTCGACGCAAAATACAAATTCTTTCCCTCGGGTTAAACAATCAAAACAAAAATATTACATTGATGTTTAATAATTAATCGATTAAATTTTGATTATTATTCAATGATTTTAATAGTGTCAATAACTTGTTCTATCTTCGCAGATAGAATTAAAATAAAATATGTGAAGAGAGAGAAAAGAGAAAATATAAAATATTTTTTACTTACAAAACAGAGAAAATTATAATCAATATGTGTTATTTTGTAACAATACCTTGCACAATATCGATTTGCATCATTTGTGCAACGATTACGATCGGAGATAGACATGTTAAAAGAAAAATTTTACGTGCGATTAGAGTATTAACAAGAACATATCAACCTGGACAAAAACCTGATGTAAATGATAGATGTCGACTAGTAATAAAAGTATATATATTTTACATATTTTTCTTCGAAATTTGTAATTTATATGTATATATCATTTTTATATTTTAATAAAAATTGATGGTAAAGCAGATTCTTGAAATTCTAGTAATTAATTTGTCGATTATTTTTAATTGAATATTTACTTTTTATAATATTTGACTAAACTATTAACTCTTACAACAATGGATCTCAAGTTTTGTAATAATAGTAAATTTCCGATTTAAATTCGATTAAAACTAATTCCGAATTATTTTAAAGTTTGAATTAAAAAAAGAAAACAAATAAAAAATTGAACACACGTGGAATAAATGAAACAAGGTCGTTCTAAAAAGTATCGAATCATCGCTAATAAAAATCGAGTAAAATTTTAAACTTGGCATAATTTTTATGTTAAAAATAACACTTTTACGATTGAGATTATTTCGTAACACAAAAAAATTATTGGCGATTAATTTTGTAGATATATTATAGTTTGTTAGTATTTGAATTTAACGTTTTTCATACAGTGTTACGGACAAAAATTTAATTTAAAGAAGAAGAAAAAGAAATATTCTAGATACTAATAATCACATTCGTCCGGATATAGAAAAATTGCACTAGGTGTACACTTGGTGAAAGTTTAAATGTTTAATATTATTTATATCTCTTTCCTTGAAAGTTTCATTTTTAGTCGCCATTTACGACAAGACGGAATTACTGAGGGGGTATTATTACCCGCCCACCCTACGTGTTTTATTATTATTATTTTTATTATTACATAATGATCTATTACATATGAAATTTTTTTTGTCTGATTGAAACAAATGTAATTTCATTATTTCGAATGATATTTTGTTTTTCGTAAAACAATTTAAGAGAATAAAAATTAGAGAAATGAAAATGAAATATTATTTGATTCAGATCATTTTTAATCTTATCAGTTGCGGAACATATTTTTTTTTAACAAAGTATAATGTTTGTAGAAATAACGAAGCGAAAAACGATGAATCATTGAAAATTTTAATATTTGGTAATCAAAATTACCACGTGTCGGTAATCAAACTAGTATTTTCAAGGAAATTCGTATAATAAAAAATAAAAAACGCGCTATGAAAAATGGGAGCTGCATAAAATTCTAAAAATAAATTAAACGTTTTCTTTAACGCATGATAACGCTTTAAACAATAAAATAATATTGTACTTTCTAAGATATAAATACGATGTTTGAATAGTGCAAAAGCAGATATTCGAGCAACACACCTGCATCGATTTAGAATAAAACATTTCGCTATAAAAAAAATAGAAAGAATAACTTCGAGTTTTCTGTTCTTTTGGACCATCTTAGTTTACGTAAGTATCGCAATAATTTAATGCTAGTAACGAAAATTAAATGATTTCATTAAACGTTTCTCACGTCACTTAGAGAGACTTAGAGAGAATTAACTGATTAATTTAATAATATTTTAAAGATGAAAAAGCAAGTGAATGATTTTTTCTGAAATACAAAATATTGTTTTTTTGTAATTTTTTAGGGAAATAATCAACATGCGTTTTCTTTCAATAATTTGCGTATTTTTAATGTTCACCATTTTTTCAACAAACATGGTTGACGGTTATACATATGATAAGAGATCCGCAGAACCTACAGCCAGCATAATCAATATTCCAATACTTTGTCCTCCTGGCAAAATACTTGTTGGAAAGAGATGTCGAGTTGTTGCTTGATAAATTAAGGAATTGAGAAATTTATATTAATATAAAATATTATTACAATACTATATATGAAATTCATTTATGTATAAAATAAATAAAATTATAAATAATGTAACACAAGTGGCGCATAAATGTTAAATTAAAAATTAAAAGAAAAAAAAATATTAAAAGTATCGTTGCTACTATATTTTTTATATTTCAGTTATATATTTTGATATAATGGTAAAAAAGAAAAATTTTATTGTAGCAAGGAAAAAAAATGTAAAAACAAAACAATTTTAAATACAATATTCATTGTATGGAGAAAATAAACAATTATTTTCTTTAATGCGTTAACTACCTAATTCAACGAATAATAATTAACGTACGTGCTTGCATTAGCTATTTAGCACTCGAAGCGATAAGACGTGTTTACGAGAAACAATAATAAGTGTTTACGTGAAGCCATAATAGTTAGAAGAACAAATAGATATACCCGTATTGTTATCTGTCTATACTTTGGCAGTTAGTAGTAGTGTGAGATAAACAAACTTGCCGTAACAGCAAGTTTGAATCCATACTGGAACAGAATATAAATTTAAAGCTAAACTTAATCAAAAATGATAAAAATTATGCTATTAACAATCGATGGAAATCTCGGAAATTAGAAACAACGTCAGAGTATATGGATTTTGATGAGTTTAACACTAGAGATGACGCTACGAAGAAATGGAAATTCAATCCATCAAATAGCAAAACACCAGTGAGCAACCAATTTAGCAAACTAGAAGTAGAAGAACTTCCAGGGAAGGATACAACGGATAGAAAAACTCTACAACCGAAACCCCCACTAATACATATAAAAGCTCAGATCAATGTACTGCTAATTGAACTATAGAAAGAAATAGATCAAAATGAGTACACGTTAAAGCAATTGAATAACAATCATGTCAAATGCAAGTCAATTCATCTGATACCTACAGAAAGGTCACTAAACCTCTGAAAGAGCCCCTGTTACCTTTTTCGTTCAATATTTCTTTTTCCAAAGGCTTATATCAAGTAACCCGATATAATTTTATTACTGTAAGAAATATTTTAAGAATTAATATTAGTTTAGGGTAGGTATACGATAATCTAATTTTAGTTTACAGAAGAAAGATGAAAGATTTATAGCGTTATAAGACCTGTGGGTTAAGGCCCTCTTAAGAGAAAGGATCGGGCATTTGTTTCTAAACAAATAACACGTGGTGGTTTAGACTGGGAATTCTGAGAACCTTTTAGACATACTCCCACTCTAAGGTATAACTTAGGTTGGGAAGCAAGACGGTTGATGACCAATGTTGGGTCGTTGAAAAAGGACTAGGACCGCCCTGCGTCTCCTTTCCCCCCTCCAACAGCTGGAGGACCAGTGCTTAAGATAGGAAATCTTAAGGATTTCTTAGGCTAAGGGGTTCTTAGGCTTATCTTCTCATACTTCCAATCCTCTCCCTTTTTATCTGGTCACGTTATATATATATATATTTATAAAATTAAATAAATAAACGAATAAAAATACATTAATAAAAGAAAAATAATCAGCTAACATTAGCGAATATTATCGATAAACCAGCAGGGAGGGGGAAACAGGTTTCTTTATCAACTATATTCTATGTAAAAATAAAAGTAAAAATAATAATAATAGTAAAAATAGCATTAATTAAAAAATAAACAAGGAAAATTTAAAAACTAACAAGGAAAATTAATAATGAAAATAATAATAGTTATTATTATTTTTTTTTATGTTATTTGTTTGAAGTTATTTTTGAGGTTATTGAGGTTATATTCGTTTTGGTACGACAAATAAGTGTAACTTCTTACGTGCGTACATAAATACACACACCAGTTTTTTTTTTTTTTTTTAAAGACTTTATTTGTTTCGGGGAATATACAGTAGCTTATAATGAAAGGTAGAAATAAATCTACTAACAAAAACCATAATATTAACTTAGGAAAATATACATTATAGAGGGAGATCTTGCTATTGCACATGAACGTATGTTCGGAATATTATGCGAGGAATAGCGGTGTTTAGAAGTAGAATGCAAATCCGCCGAGTATAACTTACAATATAGTGTTACTATACTACGAGAAAAAGCTTAGGAAAAAAACTTGTATACAATAATTGATATGGAGAGAATAGATAAATCTTCAATATACTAACAAATAACAATCGTATATTTTCATATACCTGTTAAAAAATAAAATGTTTACTGTAATACAAGTAATCAATTTTCCTTTATTATTTACGCAAGATGTTAAAAAATTTATTATTCGTAATTTTTCACTAATAAATAATTTTCTCTTTCCTGTATATATTTAAAAATTAATAAATATAAAGAAAAAATTTAGAAAAAGATAGAAAAAAATTATTAAAAAAACTTCCCCCATGAACGATCGAACACTAACTAGCGGCACAAGAAGAGAGAATGCTACTACTTACGCTAACGCGCCACTAGTTGTACGGCCGAATATAAAATAATATAAATATGTATAAAAACAAAATAAAAATTTTAAAAGTATTTTTTTCAAAATTAGCAGGGCATTCGACGATAATATTTTACCACGATAACACCCTAAAAGTATACTACTAATATACCAAAGCTCGTTAAAATCCGATGGTATCCCAGTGTAAGGTCCCCTTGTAAGAGATAGAAGAAGAAAACAGATAATAAGAGATAATTAAAGAATTTGAGACCCATGACGTGGTAAGATGGATAAGAGGGAGAAGAAGAAAGTGGCGAGACCATGTAGATAGGATGGATGACGGTAGGCTGCCAAAGGTGGCAGAAAATGAAAAAATAAGGACAACGAGATCACCTGGAAGACCTCGAAAAAGGTGGCATAAAAGCTGGACATCATCGTCACAGGAAAAACAAACGCCTAAAAAGAGAACTATGTAGCTAATATAAAACAGGACGAATTCCCCTAATAATAATAATAATAAGAAGTGCTGCATCGTTATAAAAATAATAGATACGCATAACCTAATGTAAACATCCTAGAGATTACGTATATATATCGTTTTTAAGAAATATAACTATTTGAAAAAGGATCAATTCTCCTTCCCATAGACGCAGACTCATAGAAATTCGTCGAACTGAAGTAGTCTAGACTTTACCCCCATAAGGTATACTCTTTGTTAATTCTGTAAACCGGTGAGCCTTGTAGGCATCAATGTAACTAATAAGAAACTACGTTTTGGAAAATGGACGGGGATTATTCATAATTTTTTATAATCTAGTATTTCTGTTTTAGTTATTAAGTCGGTATTAGTCGTTAGTCTGTATTAAGTATTACTAATAAGTCCGTATTTAATTTCGATAATAAGTCTGATTTCCGTTTTCGTTAATAAATCTGTATTCTATTTTAATTAATAAGACTGATTCGGACTTCGTATTAATTTCGTATAAATTTTTAGAAATTCTACTTTATTCATCAACATAATCTCCTTCAAAGTGATACATTCATTTTAACGCTCTTCTTACTTTTCGATACCCTTGCAAGCTGACTTTTAAAATTTTGGTCGCTTTGGACGAACTTTACCGGTTGCTGGATCTTTTTGATTCAGGCGTGTAGTGGTGGATCTATGTTTCATCGATTGTCACATACCAACACAAGAAATACTTTTTATTTCGCTGTAACAACTCCAAACAGTGCTATGAATCGTCGACGCGTTAGATTGTTTCTGGTCCGGTGTGAGGTGTGAACTTCGAAGGCAATTTGCGGTTGCCCAAATTTTCATGTAAAATTGTAAAGACACTACCTTCTGACATCATCAAGGTGTCAACTATTTCACGCAACTTCATTTTACGGTCTTTTAAAACTATTTTATGGACATTTTCTATATTTTCCGGACCAACTGCCGATTTTTGGCAACCAGAGCGTTCAGCATCATCGGTGCTTGTCCATAATGCTTATTTAGACACTGTTTTGCTTCAAAAGGATTTTTTCCCATCAAAAAACAGTGTTCAATCAACACACGAAATTCCTTTCTGTCCATTGTCTTGAAAATTAAAGAACGAGGGTCACTAAAACGACTTAACCTATAAACTAACGGTTAGAATGCCATGAAATTTTGACACGTACTTTTTAAAGGTTAGTGCTAACCGGAAATCACGTTGGTCTGTCAACAATGTTGCCATATATGTGTCAAACCTGGGATTTATTGAGTGACGTGTTAAGATTGATGGGTAATATAAGAGAATAAATTTGAAGATAAACGAATTTAGGTAGTTTCGATTATTTCTTATAGTAACTACCGGATTTAAGCATCGCTTGTCTAATCTTCAATCACTGAATTGTATTTCCATTATAATTTATTTTACTACTATATTAACTTTCGCTTGTTCTTTTATTTCATTCTAATGATCATGAGGAAAACAGCAAGTAGTAAAAGGTAAGGCACAACACTTCAACCTTGCTCTGCACGCCTTTGCATGCCCTAGCAATTTCCCTAACATCGCATTCATTAAAGCAATTCGACCCAAAGTACAAATTCTTCCCCACGGGTTAAACAATCAAAACAAAAATATTACATCGATGTTTAATAATTAATCGATTAAATTTGGATTATTATTTAATGATTTTAATAGTGTCAATAGTTTGTTCTATCTTTGCAGATAGAATTAAAATAAAATATGTGAAGAGAGATAAAAGAGAAAATATAAAATATTTTGTATTTACAAAACAGAGAAAATTATAATCAATATGTGTTATTTTGTAACAATACCTTGCACAATATCGATTTGCATCATTTGTGCAACGATCACGATCAGAGATAGAAATGTTAAAAGAAAAATTTTACCTGCTATCAGAGTACCATCAAGAAATTATCCACCTGGACATAAATCTGATAAATGGTAGATGTCGACTAGTAATAAAATTATATATATACAATGTATTTTTCTTCGAAATTAATAATATATATATATATATATATATATATTGTTACGTTCGGAAACGCAAAACGTTAAACTTTATTAATTAACGTCTGTTTTGGACACTCTGCGTACACCGAGTATAGCCGGGACCAGGCAGGCTCCTCTTTCTCAAAGTTTCAATAATGGTAAAATTAGAGAATAAAGTTTGAGTATAGGTAAATTACAAGAGGAATGAGGAATAAATCAAAGGATTTATTAGGGGTGAATGCCAATTCCTGTTCACCAGTGCTCTAGTTCTAAAGATATTTTATGTTAGAAACAGTTACTTACAAAGAATGCGTCCTTAAACTTAGTTAGTAGCTTATTTTTACAGATTGTCTTACGAGTATCGTGTTTCTGGAGATTCTTCTTTTGTTTCTCAGTCAATCGAGTATTGCCAAAACTGATTGGTATTCGCAACCATTGAGCAGCACGCTAGCACACAAACACACACACACACATACATACTTCAAAATACAAACTTACAATTATTCGGATAACAATTATTAGTAATTAATAGTGGAATGATTAATAATAAAAATGATGAATGAAATATAATAGAAGAAATACTTCTGACTAAAGAATCAAACAAAAAAAATGAACTGACTGATTTTTGACTGAACCTCTGAACTCTGAACTAGATTTAAAAAATTATAGATTTATATATGAGACGTAGGGCCGAAAAAAGGCTCCTTACATAGGCCGAATATTTACCTTGTAAGGGTTCGCTTTTCACCCATTCCCGCGGGCGAACTCCGTCATCTTAAACAAAATCCGCGAGCATCAAAAATGGCGGATAGCTACACGTGCATTATCCGCCCAACAGCAGCTCGTAATCCAGCTTTTTTCTTTCGCAGGAAATTCATTTCTTGGCAACGGTTAATTTGTAAATTATATACTTTGATATAATATTAAATATAAAAATTATATTGTTGCAAGAGAAAAAAATGTAAAAAACCAATTTTTAAAATACAATAATCATTGCATTGAAATAATAAACATTTTTTTTTGTTAAAGATATTACTACCTAATATCGAATAACAATTAACGTACGTGCTTTCAACGTTCAGTATTAAATTTGTTATTCGTTTAGAGAAAATAGTAGTGTTTAGTCCGAGAATGTTTTCTCTTTTCTTTTTTTTTTACTTATTACGTTCAATATTTCTTTTGGCAAAGGCTTATGTAAAGTATCCCGATATAATTTTATTACCGAAACTAACAAAACAAATTACGAAAATTTTCTAGGCTCGTGCTGTATCGTGGTCGTCTTTGGTGCAATTCTCTTATTGATTCATCGTTTAACAGTTCTATGTTTAGTTTTTCTAATGTTTTCCTTTTTGATTTAATTTTGATGTTAAGCGTGTTTTTCCTTATTTTCGCAAGAACCAGGTTTTGGTTTGTTCCCGTATTTGCAGATCGTATTGGCACTTTGACGTCCAGTATTTTTGTGGGGTGCATATTCCTATTGGCTATTATGTAGTCTATTGTTGATTTTTATCCTCTAGTGTTTTCGAGGGTGAATTTATGCTATGGTTTATGTGGATAAAATGTGTTGTTGATCCGTAGCTCATTCCTGGCGCAGAAATTAATCAGCGTGTCCCCGTTGTCGTTCAAGTTGTCTTCGTTGAAACGAATTTTGTTACATTATTTATTGATCTTACCTTGCGGCCAATTTTGTTTAATTCATTTTTTATTTTAATTATGTTGGACTTGGGATAAAGTCCTCGAATAACGATTTTATAGCTCTTCTCGTTTTTTTCTTGATACGTGTGGTATCCCGCGTTTTTAGTTTTTAGTGCATTTATTATCTTTCTGAACGTATCTGGTGTGGTAGTTTGTACTTTCACTTGGTTGTCTTTAAGTTGTTTTATTACATAGTTATTTTGTCCAGTTATTTCATCCAGTAACTCGAGCAGAGGGTCGATAATTTCCCCGTCGATGTATATTGGTGGTGGTTTTACTGCTTTTTTTCCTTCCAATTTTTCTGTAGTATTTTATGGTTCTGTTGACTTGTCGAGTAGATCATATGAGCTGCTAACGGGTATGTCTTGAAGCTATTTGGTTAGTAATTGTGCGGAAGAGTTATTATTGTTGTTTTTTGGTTCACCCATCCTCCGGTTTTTTAAACCCTGTAATTTGGTCGATTTAGCGGGAATCCAGTTTTGCGAATCTTCCGAGTCTGTATCCATTTCACTTTCCATACACGAGTTTCTATTATCTATTTTGATTATTCTCTTTTCTGTACGAGCAAGGTTAGAGTATTGTTTTTTCCATCGACGGTTTTCCTATTTCGGTATTAGCTCTTGTTCGAATAATATAACTGCTGCCGTTATTAACTATTTTAAGAGATGGGGTGTTGTTAATTTCCATGGTCAAAGCCTTTTTGCCATAGGCTTGAACACGCGGTTATTCGTGTGGTTGCAGTATTACATCGCTAGGAGACTGGTCACTTTACCCTTGTGTCTGCGATGTAAAACAAACGTACGTTACACTGTATCTCAACGTAATTATTATTTAAATACTTATATTCTCAGGAGCGGTAAATAAATACGTCCGTATTTACTAACGATTGAACGAAGAATGTGAAGACTTTTAAATCTTATTTCAGGACCCCACAAATATCCGATAATTGGAAATATGTATCATTTCAAGTTGACGTTGGTGTAAGGAATATTATAATATTTTTATTTAGAAATTATACTGAAAACTGTGATTTTTCCCAGTCCATATAAAGTTTTCACTTAATATTAATTCTTTTTCCAATAATACAGAACATTTACTTAAGAAATTTTGGAGAATAAGTAATAAATATTATCCAATTCACAAGGTCGGGAGCTTCTTTATTTCTTCGATAACTTTATTTGATCCAGATAATATTCAGGTAAATTATTATAAAATAAAAATAATTATAAATTATTTTTTATTTAATTTGACTTGAATTCTACAAAAATTAAAAAAAAATATTATTAATTTATAAACCTATCGCCATCTTTGTTAGACCCCGTTTCGCAAGTTGTGCTTTGCAGTGACCATTAGAACATCTTACTGGATCATCCAAAAAAACAAAAAAAACTAGTTTGTGTACTTTTGTACGCACGTAAGAAATTATAATTCTTTAGCGTAACAAAAGATTTATTTTCGCAACCTATATGCCTTACAACGTTCACGTTTGTTTGTGATGGAAACTTCCTTTTAGATACATTTTTACAGTGATAGTAATAGGCATTAAGTTTTTCTGAATTAGTTTTAGAAATCTCAAAACTGAAACAAAAATTTAAATGTATACTGATATTGGTCAAAAAGCTGTAAGAGATTATAGTTTAATAAGAATTATTGTAGAAAATAATTTATAAATAACTAAGATGTATTCATTTTCGAATTTTTCTGATAAATATTAATGTACATGACTTCTTCCTAGTGTGAATAAAAAGAAGACGGTGTCTTCAATACTCTTTCATAATTTCAGTATCGTCGGCTTCTTCTAACCGTTGTTGAAAATAATGCCCTGTCTCTTCCAGTAAAATGATTGATCATCTATGCGGAGAGAATAAGTTTTTTAATGCTTTGAATAAATATTTTTCAAGATAATTATAATATTGTTTCTTAAAGAAGCAAGATTATTATTTTTACCTTTTAACAGATTCATATCTTGCTTATTCCTTGTAACTGTGCTCGACTTTTGTGTGTTCGTACAGTTCAATTTTTAATATTTTCAAATAAATATTAATTGAGTCTTGAAATGCAATCGCCGGATAAGTGTCAGTTAAAGTTTTTGCTATTTCAACTTACAACCAACCATTATAATATTTCAGTAAGTACTTAAAAATACCTTCTAGTATATGCACAATTCAATATTCTCTCTGAACTCTCTTAATGTGTTCCCTCGTCGCTCGTTTTTCGAAAATTGTTCTTTGATCATCTAGACTTACTATCTGATGCATTCTTTACTATTTTTTCCAGAACGCAAACTCAGGCAAAGCAATATGCACAAACATAAAATAATCTTTAACAATATCGCATCAAAATGTTAAACGTTTTTGATGACGTTCTCCAGGGTTGTAGGAGCACTAGTATTTCATGTTCTGCTTATTAACATATCCATTAATATGGAAATCTGCTTCGTCAGTAAACCATAAATGTTACCAAGGGTTTATGGTGAACGAAAACGTTTCAACATCGTTCTCGCTGAGGTTTCTCGTAAGGATTAGTCATTTTCGTTGAGATATTACACGATTAGCATTTTGTATGAGTGAAACTGTAGTCTTTTTTTATAATTACGTACACTGTTTGTTCTTTTATTACCGTAAAGGCTGCAATTTTCCTTATAGATTTACGTCGATTGCACATATTTTCACGTTGTACTTGATCCATGCATTCTGGTGTCGCTACTGATGTTAGTGGTCCTGGATACGTCTGGTTAACCATTGTCCCTATTTGTTTGAACCTTTGAACCCATGAACAGATAAGTTGCGTGCTCGGCCCATCACTTATTCGTCGAATATTAAAATGAGTTTAAAAAGTGCCATGCGCACGAACCAACGATTTACCGCAATTGAGATATTGCTCAAGCGCAAATGTGTGATGCGTTCCCGACCAGTGACTCATTGCGTATGGTAAATTCGCAAAGCACACGCATCGAACTGTACCTCTCTTACTTACTTCAACCCATTAGTTTACGCGCAATGACAATTTGTTAAAATTGAAAGTTATTTCATATGTGATCTTTAAATATTAGGTTATCAACTATAAGTGAGTGCGGTTATTTTAATAATAATCTATAGACAAAATCCGTATTTATTTCGTTTCCAACCAAATAGATATATATATTTATAAAATATTAAATTGTTGTATTTTGAACATTAAAATATATTACCCACTTATACAGTGTAAATTAAAATTTCATTTTATTCTCTATCAATATCTACCGATTACGAATAAATTATCTAAAACTGTATTTGCATTTATATTATTTTTTTAAGGACAATATATATAAATATACCTATGCAATAGGTATAAACTTTACTCGAAGAGGTTTAGACGAGGTCAGAGTGGCATCTGCCACAAATGTAACGTCGTCTAGTTCATCCACCGGTTCCAACTTAAAATTGTACAATATAAATGCTACAAACAGTTTAAGCTCAAGCATTGCGAATCTTTGACCTGCAAAATGAGGAAAAGACGAATATAAAAAAGCAATTTTAGGGTAATTTTAGATATTCATTTCTGCATGAAACATTTACCAATACAGTTTCTCGGTCCCGCACTAAATGGTATGTAGGAGTAGGGATGTCGCCCTGTAATATTTTCCGGTAAAAATCTGTCGGGATCGAAAACATTTGGATTTGGCCAATATTCTGGATTTCTGTGCACGCCGTAAATATTTACAATACACATAGTTTTAGATGGAATTAAATAATGTTCTACAAAATTAATACGATTACATAATGAATAAAATAAAGAATCAATAGGATACACGAACGAAATTAACGTAAAGACATAATGCATTTATTTTCATACTCAGCTGCATATCCTTAGAAATATACCGAGATATTAAATGGACGCTTGGATACAAACGAAGCGATTCCTTTAAACATCTCTCTAAATACGAAAGTTCTTGGAACGACGATATCGTCAAATTATTATCTTCTCCCATAATCGATTTAACCTCGTCTCTTATATTTTCCTAAAAATAAATACATCATTTATTATTATCGTATGAACTGTTTAAATCGCAAAACCTAAAAACATTGTAAATTTTAATAATTTTTGCTAGAATTCGAGTACTGACGAAACTTTTTATTTAAAGTTAATATCACTATTAATTAGTATTAGAAACAAGTTACTAAAATTAGTGTTACAATTAATTGATTATTCTTTGTAAATGTATTAAATGTAAAATATTGTTTCTTTTGCTAATAATTTCTACTTATAATTGTTGTTGGAAACATTACCTGGATGTCTTTGTGCTTAGCAAAAAGACTCAAGCAAAGTTCAGTGCACTTGCAGTAGTGTCGTGACCCTAGAAAATGTTACTGCGTAGAATGTTTCTCCTCTTTTGTTTCTAAATGAATACATTTACAAATACATACTTCAAACATGAAAGTATCAACTTCTTCACGAATTCCTTCCTCATCTATTTGATTATCTTTCCAAAACGCGGCTATAAGCAGATCTAGCAAAGAAAGT
This sequence comes from Polistes fuscatus, assembly GCF_010416935.1. Taxonomy (NCBI): domain Eukaryota; kingdom Metazoa; phylum Arthropoda; class Insecta; order Hymenoptera; family Vespidae; genus Polistes; species Polistes fuscatus. The sequence goes on along the minus strand of NW_025113020.1, from coordinate 756,182 downwards.
CTTTTTTTGTTTTGCCTATCTGTAACATAAAAATTTTATTGACCTTGCTTCTTTAATTTAATTTTATTCTTATTTAAAAAATGCGAATACTTTCATGTCCTTCTCCTTCTCTTTATTAAAAGTGTCATCTTCCTCAATATTCTCATAGATTTGCAAATATTTTCCATTAGTTTGTTTATGAAAACGTTTCCTTTCCGCAATTATCTAAAAAAAGTAACATTTTCCTAATCTAAATATTTTCGAAAAACATACTTATAAATGATTATTATGAAAGACGTACATTTCTCGAAAAATTGTGCAAGGTTTTCAACGTTTCTTTTTGTACTCTACCGAGTGGTGTAAATGCAAATATTTTATCGTTGAAGTACCAAGGTCTTACGAGTCTAGTGAACAATAAATCACATTCTTTATTGGATCGACTTCGTTTCTTAACAAAACATTATTCAATTACCTATATGCAACAATTTTGCCATAAACATGGACCGCATTACGATATTCAGATTCCAGCTTGCTTTTTCCTGTCAATTTTGTACCGAAAGCTGTTTCTACAAAAGAGATATGGCAATTAAAAAATCATTACTAATATTATTAATTATGTATACAAAAAATTGTTTTTTTCACTAACGGCATATTGCGTTGAGAGTGTACTGGCTGATAAATGTTTGTAAATCTTTGACAACAGGGTCTCCATCTCCCTCCTTTTTAAGAGATTCGACAAGATTTCGTGATTCCTCATTTAAATTATTAAAGTAATAATTAATCATATTGAAGTGAAATGCAGGTGTTAACATTTTCCGTCGTAAGTGCCATTTTTTACCTGTCAAATAGGATATATTTAAAATATTATTTAATCTATTCAAATATTTTAGGGCAAATTGCGTCTTATTCTCTTTTTATTATAAGGATCTTTCCTTTTTTAATCGTTATTAAGTACAAACGTGTCTACATACCGCTCTCGAGTATATACAAGTATTCAAATAGTATATACGTTGAGGTATAGTTTAACGTAACTTAAGTTTACGTCGCATATACAAGGGTTAAATGACCAGTGTCTTTGTGAGGAGAAAAAGTGCACTCTCTTGGCTAATCGCGTGTGCAAGTTTATGGCTTAACTCATTGAACATTGAAATAAACTATATTTAACCTATTAAAATCGTTAATAACGCCCATAGTTTCATTATTCGAACAATAGCTGATACCGAAACAAATCAACCGACTATGGAACTAAAACAATCATCTAACCTTGTATTAGGTTGGTTTATACGAAATGTCGGATTTTAAAGTAAATATATAAAACTAGATGTCTTTTTAAAATCTATTTATTTAATTAAAATAAATTCTATTTATTTCTCAATACACTTTTTCCAAAGAGATTTTAATGCATAGATGCCTGTCATATTTGATAAAATTAAAGTCTATTAGCGAAAAGATCCGGTGAATAAGTTGGGTGCTGCACAATTTCATATATAAATTCATTTGTAAAAATCGGGTTAGGAATGATAGGCATACGTTCAACCGATCCAACTTATTTCATTCGGTTAGTTCGTTCGATGCTCACTTATCAATTTTATTAAACTTGCCAATTTCAGAAAGATTTCGCAATATTGTTGTATGGTCGATTTTTTTCTGGAAGCATGTTTTTTCGAAGATACAGTAAGATTCTTTTCCACGAATGCTTTCAGAGTATCATTTTTCATGGACATTACGGGACTTTTTCGCGGTTTTTTTTTAGGGAAAATTCAGCAGACTGAAATTTTTTCAACCAACGTTTGTTAACAGTCTTTTTCCCAAATGTCTGATTTATATTGCGTGCAGCCTTTGTAGTATTATTACCAAGTTTATGCTCATAAAAAAATTGCACGAATATATCGGTTGAATTCAAATCCTTACGAAATTTAAAAAAAATTATAAGATTTAACATTTCTTAGAAAATCTACTTTGTTGAAATGTGACTCTAACAATGGACAATACGATTATAAACGAAGTAGTACAAAAACAAAAGAATAATGCAAACCAAGAGACAAACGTTCGCTTGTAAAGAAAATCCGACATTTCATATGAACCAACCTAATATATACACAAAAGAGGCTAATCAAACTCGATAATAGAAACTCGTCTATAGAAGGCGATATGCAAACGGATTCGGAAACTTCGCAAAATTGGAAACCCGCTAAGTCTTCAAAAATTTTAAAGTCAAAAAAGCGTAAGATTAATGGACCGAAAAACAACAACAATAACTATTACGTATCATTTGCAACACAATGGTTTCAAGACATTCCCCTAAGTAATATTTCCGATCTACTCGACTATTCAACAGAACCTTAAAACACAAAAGACAATTTAGAAAAAGAAAAAGCATTCAAACCACCACTAATATACATCTACGCGAAAATCAAGGACTCTCTGCTCGAGTTATTGGATAAAACCAATTTTTGTGGGTAGACTCGTTCTAGTATATCCGGGCGGTTCGTGTTTTGAGTGCTACAGTTGCAATACGAAGGTTAAAAGGTACCTCGAGACGTATTTGCGTTATTTCTTTCTCTATCTAATCTATCTTCATACTACTATTTATTTATATTATTTCCTTCTGCAATAAAGCAATAATTTGTCCCGGCTTTTCTTTCAATTCCATGAGAGTTTTTATGACGAGACAAATTGTTTCATTAACGAGTAAATTGGAGTACATTGATTTACGTAACCTTCCCTATCTCACTTATTCCTACGATAAAACTACTGTATATTTTGCCGACTCATGGCTTTGATAATTAGTGATTTCTTTCTTTTACTTTTTTTAAACATTACTGGACAAGATAATTATATAATAAAATACCTGAATGATATCCAAGTCAAAGTAAAAACTATCATTTCAGAAACGCTCAGAAAGATAATTATAACCAATGCACTAAACATTTAAGACGGAAGATACATGTATCAACAAAAAAACGAAAAGAGTTACAAAATTGTTGTTCGAGAATGTCATCTAAAATCAAACGCAATTAAAATAATAAATGAATTAGACAAACTCGGTCACAAGGTAAGATCAATAAATAATATAACAAAATACGAGACTAAACAGCCGCTATTACTATTTTCTATCGAATTGACTACTATGAAAAATAAAATGGATATGTATCTAATTAATACACCTCTGTCATAATGCACAAGGTGCCAAATTTATGGATACATAAAAAATTACTGAAATCTACATCCAGCCTGTGTCAAATTCGCACAGAAATGTCTTACAATACTTTGTCCCCAAAAGGGCAGAAATAAAATCTTCAGTTGCTTAAGTTGTAATGGTAGCCACTCAGAAAAATATATAAGATGTCTCAGGACAGGCTTAAAAGAATCAGCCCTAAAGACCCAATAAAATATTAAATCTGCGGAAAATAAATGACAACAGCGACACTCGCTCATTGGAGATGCCTTCCAAGTGCTGTATTTCTTACTTGTCTAACAATTTACCAGATGTCTACGGACAAATAGTAAAGAAGTAAGGAGATAAATAAAAACAAAAATAAAAAAAATTGTAAAAATTGTAATTAAGAAATATCTCCAGTTTACTGATTATTACGACATTTGGCTTGCACTGTTAAAAGATAAATAACTGATCCGGAAAAGCTGCTCCTACCAATCAAGCTTACTTCGAGGATAGAGTACTGGTGAAACTTTCTCGATATATGTGTTATAATTATTAAAATCGTAAACTCTAATTGTAATAGAAACGGATTGAAATGTCGAAAAAAGGAAAAAGTGCTACGAACTCTCTTTGTAAGACACAAACAAATATAGACATATTACTAACGTGCCATTTTTCATGTTATTATTTAGTATATTTTATTTTAAATATATAATAAAAAGATTATTTTTATTCGTTTAAATTACTTACCGCTGCTAGTTAATAATCCATAGGAAAGCCAGGGCTTAAGATATTTGTAAAAGGCTGCTTTCTTAATATGTTCATTGCTCTTTAATAGTTCCTACGATGAAAATTCATATTTTTTAACTTATATGAATTGATAATTTTCGATTTACATTTAATTCTTTGAAGCAAGACATTTTACTCTTATAAATATCCAAGTTTTTTTTATCATTATCTGAGAATTTTTATTCCATAAAATGAATTAGCGAAAATTAACAATAAACTTTAGTTATGTAGCAGTAGAAAGATACATAGGTAATCCTGCTATGCTATTTTAAAGTAATGTTAAATTTTCGTGCTGGTTTGAAGAATATTTGACTATGTATTTTTTATAATGAATGAAATTTATAATAAAATTTACCTTAATGTCCTCGGGATCAAGTAGAACTACTGCAGGAAAAAAAAAAGATCCAAAGCTTATAAATTGGATAATACTCATTACTTAATCTCCAGAATTTCTCAAGTAAATGTTCTATTATTTTAAATAAGTTATTAGTAAGTGACAACTTTATCAACTGAGAAAAATCACAGTTTACTGTATAATTCCTAAGTCAAAATATTTTAATATTCCTCACCATTTTCAATTTGTAAGTGATACATGTTCCCAATTATCGGATATTCGTGAGGTCCTGGAATGAGACTTAAATGTCTTCCTACTCTTCTATATCTTATAGCACAATGTAATCCAAATAGAAATAAAATTGTACCTAAAAAGATTGCGAGCATCATTCTATCTGGAACATAGAAAAAGTTAAAAATTAAACTATGAATTTTGCAAAAGCTATTTTACGTATTAATCATTATTTTCAAGCTTTATATTTTTCTAAAGATTTATGTGCTTGTTAATGATTAATCCCTTTACAAATTAAATAGTTTTATTATTCGTTTCTTTTCTATTAGTTTTTGGCACACAGATACATACAAACGATTTATAATAGTAAAATGTCAAGAGAATATGTTTAACAATATCTACAAGATTTGTTTTTCCTGTGTTTTGTATAAAATATAATTTCTAGCGCATTTATGAGAAATTTGCTAAATCATTAGACTACTAGAACGTTAAATGAAGAATTCCCGAAAAAGAAACGATAATATTTGACAAAATATTAGCAACATGTAGTTATAAACTATTTAATTAGTCCAATAAACATTATGAGATATTGTCTTTTTTTCTAGATACCAAAGCTATCTTATAAAATCAACAATTATTTTAGAGGTACCAACTTAATATTAGCGTTTTAAAATGTTAATAAATTAGTGCAACATGCAAAAAAATTGAAAATTCCGGTACGTGTAAAACAATAAACTGAAGTAGTATATAAAATACAATACAGTTGTAAAACAAAACAGTGTTAAGGATCTATGATATAACAGTACACGAACGATTTTGAAATAAGTAATTCGATATATCTCTCTTATATTTAGTGTGGACTGATATCTATATTTTGATTTTTTTTTATTCTTTCTTATATATATATTAACAAGGAAAATTAAAAAGGTATAAGAAAAATTAATAATGATAATAATAATAATAATTATTATTATTATTATTATTTTTTTTTTTAAGTTATTTTTTTTCTTTGAAGTTATTTTTTTGAAGTTATTTTTGAGTTTATTGAGGTTATATTCGTTTTGGTACGCCAAAAAGTATAACTTCTTACGTACGTACATAAGTACACACACTAGTTTTTTTTAAAAGTTTTTCTCTGGTATCTTTCTCTTTGTGAATACGATCAGAATTATCCGTTGCGATAAATTCTTTTAAATGTTCCGGCAAATGACGGAACAATGTATGTATCAATTCTTCTTTCGTATCTGCAGATTGTTATTTCTTCTTTCTGTCTCCTTTTCAAACGAATTCGTTCAATTTTGGCATTTATATGTTTTTTCAATGTTAGTTTGGAATTTAGATATAGTCCCAAATACTCTCTCTTGAACGTCGTTACTTGCGGAATTTCTGTATTACATAGTTGTAGTTTCAGTATATTTGGTTTTTCCTCAATGCAAATGTGATATGTTTACACTTAGTAGAGTTTACTTTGATTTTCCTATTACGTAACCTTTCTTCGAAGGAGTTCATTTGGTTTTGTAACGACTCAATTGCTTGTTGCGGGTCTTTGTTTATGATATGCATTGCTGTGGCGTCTACAAATGTTTGCAGAAAAATATATTTTCCCGTTTTTTTTTCCATTTTTTTTAAGTTGAGTACTCAGAAAAAACTTATCCATAATTATGAAGTGTAACGTCCAACCAAGACTCGATAATATTAGTATAATTTTTATCTGGCATACTATTTCAATCAATAGATTTCTCACTATTGTGAAATTAAATAAATATTTGAAATAGGAATTAAAATTTTAGTAAATAAAATATTGTAAAGCCAGAGACGACGTTCACCGATTTCAAATCCCGTAAACGTGTACGAAAGTAAAAGATGTAGTTTAATTTCGTTGAAAGTTGTACCTCATATATAAAGCGTTTCGAGATGCTGATTACGAGTTTAATATTATTTTGTTAAAAAACAGAATTGCGGACAAAAATTTAAAGATAAATCAATAATTATGATGATTTTTTAATTTCTTTTTCATTTTTTATGTTTTAATAAAATTTTTTTCTTTAAAATTATCTCTTTATATTACATTCGCTTGTAATTTTTTTTATTTACAATTACACAAAATGGTGAAAAAAGTATAAAGCATTACGGTTGTGCAATATCGTAAAAAGCCCTACATAACATCTGAAAATACAACTAAAATCACCTAATTTTTTAATATAGGTTTTTTTTAGAGGTTCAATGAACATTTAACAATAACGGAGAGTGCGAATTGCGGCAGTATACGTAACTATAAGCTCGTTTGAAAACATTTTTCTCATATTGCATCAGTTAGTGTCTATTATCTTTTTTTATGTAAATTTCTAAGTAATAAATATAATTAAGTCTATATTTATATGTTTAAATCGGACAAATATTAACTACACTATGCGCGTTTTAATAGACCGTAATTTTCGGGGCGCAGCAAATCGTAAATGCGTTTATACTGTAAAATTACTAGCGTGCATAGTCATTTACTTATTAAAAACCGATGATAAAGACATTAAGAGGTCCACCATAGATATTTCCATGGTTAAAACTCTAAAGAAAAACTTGATTTTTTGACTTTTCCACGTTTTCAGGATTTGAGACCAATATGCATCGCCTAAATAGTTTTACATAAAAAAGAAACACATGCACGAACTAATGACGATTATTAATAGGATAATACAAAGACGAATTAAAGAAACAAAAAGAAAAACGAAGATATTGAAAATTGAGGGAGATATCTTTTACTCACTTCATGTTAAAATAAACATATTACGAGAAAGAGGAAAACGTACGAAAAAATCAATAAATTTGATACTTACGAGCACTCGTTTTATTGCACAATGGCAATAAAAATTGCAATAATAATAATATTATTGTTGCACAATGAAGTATACGTCGATGCGTCCTGTAATTTGTGTTAATCACTGGATCACTTTGAGTAAGAGAAATAGAAAAATGAAACAATTAAGATGAAGTAACTTAGAAGAATGTTATTCTAAAAATAATAATTTGTTGAGCTCAACGCCTAACAAACTGAACGCAAACATATAATTAACTTTATTGATGTGAATAACCAAACCGGTTCTTCTTCTTTATTCGCATATTTATTAAGTTTCTTGTGAATGAGACATGAGATATAAGGTCGGATAAGCACGTTTTTATTTTATAACTCCATACATGTTTACAATTTGTCCGTAGACATTTGATAAATTGTTATATAAGTGAAAAAGATAAACGAAGAAACGAATAAATTATAGTGTTAACTCTATAACTTTATATTCTTATTAGTTTTGTTATTAATTCTGTTGCTTAGTGAAAATAATATTAAATTTTATATCGACTTGATAAAAATATAAATAAATTTACCTTTATTGAGATTCGAAAAAAAGATAAACAGATTTCAAAGTATCATTGATATGCATTTGAACACGTAGAGTTAGATTGCCCAAGTTGTACCCTATAAAAAATTAAGCGTATGAAATATGTAATTTTAAATATAGACAGGAAATATTTGTATTATTCGTTACTAATCTTATTACCGATTTTATTTATTTTAATGAAGTTCTAAATATCGACACGCTCTTACATAAAATTGATAAATATTGATAAATAAATGTGGCACAATAAGAGGAATCAGTTTGATAAATCGTACACTATCTAGTAATACCTAAGAATAAAATATAACTAACCAAAGGTATTTATATAAAGGAATTTATATAAATATTTATTAATATTCATTGAGTAGTTTTTACAATTACCATGAAAATATTTCTAACAAGGAGAGGCTAGAGGGCTAGAGGCTCAGATATTTTTTCAAACTTTGAACACTTGTGGTACTCCATTAGAATTGTCACTGGGAAATCTGTCAGGAGACGTTCCTCGATATCATATTGCTCAAATACCCAAAATAAAATATACAATTTACTAATATATGTCTACGTTATCTTTGGTAGTGCCTTGTTCGTAGCCTCTAGATAACGAGAATTTCGACAACAAGGCCCTAAAGCCCTGGAACCAATAATCCCTTCTCAAGAGAGCCTCGGTTTTTCCGACAAAAAAATGCCTGTTCTCGTGCACTCGGCATATGAGTTGTGATTGTAAGGTTTTCGGCACGACAAGTCGTATATCGTCGTCTACAATCTTGTATAGAAGTCCGTTTCTTGTTAAATATCCGTCGATCGTCTTCTCCGCTAAATCAAAAATTCGTCGCACCTTCTCGTCATCAAAGATAAATTAATAAATTTTCGTTACATGTATAATTCAAATTCGTTATCTTGCTTCGATATGCAAGTTTATCATGATTTTTTAAATCTTTAGCTATTATTGTACATAAAATTATATAAAACTTAATGATGGAAAAATCATAGGTTAAAATAGTTGAGATTTTGACGCTTTTACTTATGCATTTATCAAATAAATATATATTAGCAGAAAACAGCGCTGTGGCTCAGTTGGTTAAAGCGCCTGTCTAATAAACAGGAGATCGAGGGTTCGAATCCCTCCGGGGCCTACTGTGTAAACCAAATCGGGTTGACAAATATATATATCAGCAGAAAATTATCTTCATATTTGTATATGTTAGTAAAATCTCGGATTTTTCAATATTATCATTTCATCTACGGAAGTTGTTCATTTAACATTCAACGGACGTAACAAAGGTGAGGAATATTATAATATTTTTTTATTTAGAAATTATACTGAAAACTGTGATTTTTCCCAGTCCATATAAAGTTTTTACTTAATATTAACTCTTTTTCCAATAATACAGAACATTTACTTAAAAAATTCTGGAGAATAAGTAATAAATATTATCCAATTTACAAAGTCTGAAGTTTCTTTATTTCTTCGATAGCTTTATTTGATCCGGATAATATTCAGGTAAATTATTATAAAATAAAAATAATAATCAATTGTTTTTTATTTAATTTTAATTTTTAAGGAACAGAAAAGCTAAAAATGTATTCCATTCCATTCATCACAAAAATGCTTCTTCTTCTTCTTCTTTCTTTAGTTTAGGCAAATTGCCTGTTCCTTAACGACGTTTTTCTGCCTATTGCACTGCTAAATTGTCGCACCATCGTTTTCGTGGGCGCCCCGTGCTTCTGCGGCCTGCCGGTGACTTATCCCGTGCAATTCTGACAATTCTTCTGTTGTCCATTCTATTTATGTGTTCGTTCCATTCTTTTTTCCTTTTTAGTATCCACTCGTTGATATTTTCCACTTTGCATGTTCTTCTTATATCTTCGCTTCTCTCTCGATCCAGCAGTGTTTTTCCAACTATTCTGCGAAGCACTCTCATATCGGTTGTCTCTAGTAACTGTTTCGTTTTCGCCGTGTCTGGTCGAGTTTCTGCGGTATGTGACATAATAAGTCTTACCATTGCCTTGTAAATTCTTGCTTTGGTCTCTATGTCAATGTTTTTGTTTCACCATATTGTGTCATTCAAACAACCCGCTATTCTGGATGCCTTCATTGTCTGTTCTCTTACCTCTGCTTCAACATCACCATATCCTGAGATTTCTATTCCTAGATACTTAAATCTCATTTCCTGCTGAATAACCTTCCCTTCAATTTCCAGTTTGCACCTTAACGGTGTCTTTGATGTTGTCATGCATTTAGTTTTCTGGGCCGATATTTTCATGTTGAATGATTTGGCTATGCAGTTAAATCGGTGTAGTAAACGTTGTAGATCATCCTCATTTTCGGCCACTAATACAGCGTCATCAGCATAGCATAGGATGGTTATTTCTTCACTGCCCATTTTATATCCTTTTAGCAGTCTTACGTTTCTTATTATTTCGTCCATAATGATGTTAAAAAGCAGGGGACTTAGGGAATCCCCTTGTCGGATACCACGATCTGCATCAATCGGTTCAGTCAAGACGCCATTTATCTTTGCTTGGATTTTTTATTGTTTCTATAGATGTCCTCTATGGTCTTGATAAGATTGTTCGGAATTTGCCGGTTATAAAGGAGGTGTATAACATCCTTTAGCTGCACTCGGTCGAATGCCTTTTCCAAATCAATGAAACACATATATGCTGGCCTGTTGTATTCAATTGATTTTTCTGTTATTTGTCTTATGATGAAAACCGCGTCTGTGCACGATCTGCCTGATCTGAATCCTTGCTGTTCGTCTTCTAGATTTGTTAAGCTGTTAATTTTATTCGTTATAATCTTTGTTGTTAGTTTTAATGAAGTGTTTAAAAGGTTTATTCCCCTGTAGTTTGTAGGCAGCTGTTTGTCTCCTTTTTTAAACATAACTATAGTTGTGCTAGTACGCCATTCGTCCGATATTTTGTGTTGGTATAATATTTTTTGGATTAGGAATGTTAGTTGTTGTGTGAGACGTTGGCCACCATATTTTATTAACTCGTTTTGGATGCCATCTTGCCCTGAGCTCTTCCTATTCTTTAATCTTTGGATAGCTGTTTCTACATCACTGGGCTCAATTTGTATGTCGCTTCTGGTTATTATTTCTGGCGTATTTAGTTCCGTTTGAGGTTCTTCTGATTTATAGAGCTCTGTTAGATAGTTAATCCAATTTTCTTTTGTGATCTGGTTTGTTTCTATCATTTCATTGACCTCCTTTCTTTAGTTTCTAATAAATCGCCAGATTTGTTTTTGGAGTCCATAGAAGTCACTCTCCATTCTTTTCGAAAAAATCTCCCAATAATTTTGCTTTGTTTGCCTTACTAATGTCCCTGTTTGATTCCGGATTCGTCTATACATTTCGTATGACTCAGGCGTTCTTAATGTCCTATAGTTAAGGTATGCCATTTTCTTCTTTTTGCATATTTCCTTAATCTCTGGGCGGAACCAAGGAGTCTTGATCATTCTAGCCCGGTTTTTTACAGTTCGTGTTCCCAGGGCTTCATATGCAGCTTCTAAAATGTTGGTTTTTAGTTTCTTCCAGGCTATGTTTATGTTATCTTCTTCTTTTATTGGGTCTTTTTCGATTTTTTCTTTCAACCTGTTCTCGTATAATTGTTTGGTTGGTAAGTTCCATAGTGACTCGATGTTTATTTTCAATTCTTGAGTTGCTCGTGCAAGATTTCTTTGGGGTTTAAACTTCATTCTTATTTTTGCTAATAGCAGGCTATGATCGCTTCCTACATTCGCGGAGTTTAATGTCCTAATATCTAATATTTGGTTTGGTTGGACGTATCTGTTAGTAACAATGTAATCAATTGTAGACCTGAAGCCTCTGGTGTTGCTGTATGTAAATTTATATTGTTCCTTATGATTGTAAAATGTATTATTAATCCTTAGCTCGTTAAATGTGCATAGCTGTGTCATTAGTTCTCCATTGTCATTTAACACGTTTTCGTTGAACCTTTGTTTTATTCCAGGTATTATTTCATTTCCGATGCGAGCGTTGAAATCTCCAAGGATTATCATTTGTTGGTTACTTGGTAATGATCCGACTAAATTTTGTAGTTGGTCGTAGAAGGCTTCTCTTTCTTCTTTCGGTTTATTATCCTCGGGTGCATAGATTGATACTATATTTAATTTTTGGCTTTCCGCTTCCATTTTTATAAGCAAGATACGCGAAGATATGTAGTTGCATTCTCTTATGTTATTCTGATATTTTTTCGATATTGCGATGGCTACCCCTTCTTTTGCCCTGGTTTGTTTTTCGACTCCACTATAGATCACCAGGTAGTCGTCGTATTGTATTTGCCCTTTGCCTTTCTTTTTTGTTTCTTGTAAGGCGCAAATATCGATGTTGTTGTCCTTTATTTCCTTCAGGGTTTCCTGGTCTTTATTATTAAATGATTTTATGTTCCAGGTAGCCAAGCGCAATATATGTTTTTTTTTCCATCTCTTAGTCCTTTTACTTGCATGGGTCGTCATCGTTAAATCCGTCCTGTTCCGAGGCAAAAATTTATCACTTTGAGCAAATTTCCTTTTTTACGTTGGGTAGGGAGCTAGCCTGACCCAACAACCTTCCTCCTTTTCCCGGGCTTAGGACCGGCAACATGATCGCTGATTACAAAAAATGCATATGCTAATATTTTTTAAACTAGCACGAAAATTTAAAATTACTTTATACAAAGCATGGCTTGTCAATCTATGTATCTTATACAACTTTAGTTTAAAAAGACTATTTAAAATTTTTTTTCTTTCATTTTATGTAATACAAATTCTCAGATAATAAAAAAACAAATTTCGATTGATTTATAAGCATAAAATTTCGTGCTTTAAAGAATTAAAACGTAAATCGAAAAATCAATTTATATGATTTAAAAAATATGAATTTTCATCGTAGGAACTACTGAAGAGCAAGGAACATATTGAAAAAAGAGTTATTTACTAACCTCTTAGGCCCTGGCTTTCTTATGGATTACTAACTAGCGGCGGTAAGTAATTTTAATTACTAAACAAAATTTTATAAACAATATATCTAAAATTAAGGTTTCTAATTGATGCAGTAAAATCACGCGCAGTATAAATACATATGTGTTCTTTTGAGTCTTACAAAGAGGTATACGTTTTTTTCTTCATTTTTCTACATTCCCATCTGTTTTTCTTATAATTAGAGTTTTTGATTTTTACTGTGACAATTATTTCGAGAAAGTTCGATCTGTATCTTATCCTCGAAGTAAGCTTGCTTGACATAGGATCAACTTTCCCGGATCGGTTATTTATCTTCTAACAGTGTCAGCAAAATTTTATAACAATAAAAAAAAAAAAAAAAAATAAATAAGCACATAAACATCAAGGATGCATTTTATCCTATATATCAGTGGTGGCGAATCTGTAATTTGCGCACATCTTTGAACTGACCTACGCGCCGATAATGATCAGACATTGAAAATTGAAAATATTATATGAAATCTATGAGAATATTTAGCAAATAATTTCAATTCAATGAAGAAACTTGCTCTTTTAACGGCAACTAAGTGATTGTGGATTTTGTCGATAGATGGTTTTTGTACTTTCTTTTGTTGCGTTTACGTGTTCAAAGACCCTAACCTATATTTTTTTCTTATTGTTTGGACTTCTACCCCTTTAATTTAGTAATAAAATTATATCAATTAATTCTTTAGTTTTGTGTTTAACTCAATTTAAAAATGGAAAAACAAAACGGTTACTTCAGACATATTTTATTGTATTATTGAAATAATAAAAATATAATTATACGCTTTTTTCATTATTCAGCGCCTGGCGTTAGGCAATACGTTCGTACACTCATGTTATAAGTGACAATCTACTAAAAATCGAAGCGTTTTAGAAAAAATTACCGAGCACCATTGGTAATGATACATTCGATACATTATTACAAAGTTGATGAACATTCATGAATATCTATATTTGTTCTATTTGTAAAACATACAGTCTTGTTGCAGTCAGCTTAAGAGAGGAGATGCTGTCAGAGGCGTGAAAAAAGGAGAATTCTGAATGATTTTTTGTTATAATAATTAAGTTTATTTTATAAAACTAATTACACAGCGTTTTTATATATTATTTTTTAATTTGACTTCTACAAAATAAAAAAAAAGAATAATTATTATTTATAAAAATATCGCTATCTTTGTCAGACCTGGTTTCGCAAGTAGTGCTATTAGAACATCTTACTAGATCATCAAAAAAAATATAAATAATTAGTTTAATAATAAACCTAGTCCTCTATTAAAGCTTTTATATTTTTTTAGAAAATTAACAAAATAGCAGCTTTTGGCATTTTTTTCGATTTTCGACAAAAAATCATGAGTTTTTTGTTAAAAAAAATTGTAAAAAAATTCAAATTATTCACATAAACAAAAATCCTTCGATGAAGAATAAGTTTTTAGTGCTATTAATAAGTAGTAGAAATTTCAATTAAATACATCGAGTGGTTATTGAATTATAGTGGTCAGCTACTTGAAAAACATAGTTTCGAGAAAAAAGCATTTAAAGTTTTTTTATTTGGATACGGTATTATATTTTCGTAAAATTTTGAGCTCGATGGATGAAGCCAAACATCCGAACATCACAATTATTTTGCCGAAAAGTTGAGCATTCAATTTTTTAGAGCCAATTGATTAAACAATTTTTCAAAAATTACAGTTTTTTAGGATGAATTAATTTCTTTTTTAAATTTAGGCAATTTTTTTTAAAGTGCGCTTACACCTTGAATTTGTGTTTGCGCATGCGCATAACATATAACCTCTTCATGACGTTTTTTTTTTAATTAATAACTAAATAAATAATAAAACAATAAAGTTAAAAGTTATGTATTTTAAATAAACATTTTGTTAGCAATTTAGCGCACTTATTCATTTTTTTCTGCTGTGGCAAACTACGTTGCTTTACTGAGAAATAAAAAAGTTTTTTTGAATTTTTAATTATCAATAACTAATTAAATAATTCATTAAAAGACATAACAAATATGGATTTCGAATTAGCAAATAGCGAGCAATAAAATGTTTATCTTCTTTTTTCTTAGTTCTAGCGGTTCTGTGTCAACTTTTTACGCTCCAGTCTTCGCCATTAATCTTGCGTGTCGTCGCTGTTAGACACAATTTAGTATAACATTGTTTATCTGCTTTACTGTCCCGTTTGCACGCGACGTGGCTTAAACAACCTTTACGTGTTAGATTCCACAATCCTAAAAGAATTATTCAAACTTCGAGTACTGATGAAACTTTTCATTTAAAGTTAATATCACTATAAATTAGTATTAGAAACAAGTTACTAAAATTAGTGTAACAATTTAATGATTATTCTTTATAAATGTATTGTAAACGTCTCATGCAGGTTCGTGCACTTTGGCGCCTGCACCGGTGTGCGTGCGGATGTTTATTTAGGATATCGGCGTTCTTAAGATTAAGTGTAGGGAACCGAGGCTGTATGCGTCACCCATGGAGGGGGGCCGATGTTCCGTTGTTCGATGGAAAAGTATAAAAGGGCAGTCGGACAATACGGGTGGTAGAAGGAAGTAGTAGGAAGTTAGTTAATCTTATGTTCTTATGTACTGAGTAGTGGGAGGTAGCAGTTAGTCAATCTTATGTTCTTATGTTCTTATGAGTTAGTTAGTCTTATGTTATTATGTGTTTGGGAGTTTACAAATTTCAGGAGTGGGATGTTTACAAATTTCAGAAGTGGGATTCAAACTCGCTAAATTAGAAATTCGCGATTCACGCGTGTGTTATGAAAAGTGGGATAAGATTCACGTTCAGTTTCGAGTTAAGACTTAAGGTCAAGTTTAAGATCCTCTAAGTTTTATGGACGTTCGGTAATTTTACGATTTATTGTGTTACGCGTCGTGTGTGAATTAGAGGTCTGTTAGTGAATTCGGGATCAAAGGATACTGGACGAAAACATTAAGATGAGTACACTGAAAGTGAACCAGCTTAAGGACATGCTCAGTGCAAAGAATTTAAGTACGACCGGAAATAAGACCGAGTTGGTTAAGCGGTTATTAGAGGCAGGAACGCCTGCTGCAGATTTATGTTTAACATCGGGAGGCACTTGTGAAGAATCGGACGAGCAGACCGAAGTCATGTCGGTACGAGGTTTGAATTACGTACCACCCCCTAACCCCGCATCTACGGAAATGGAATTGTTACGGCGGGCACGGGATTTGGCTGAGCGAGAAGCTGATCTCTTACGTAGGGAGTTGGAATTTTTAAGAAGGACGCCTCAGTCAGTGATAAGTGAAACGGAAAGATCCAGGGTGAAGAAGTGGCAAGATATTAAGGAGTTAATCGGTGAATTCGACGGCAGTGATATCGAATTCGACCGATGGGAGAAGCAGGTCAAAGGACTGCTTGCCAGTTACGATCTGGATGCACCTAGTTCTAAGGCCCTAGTTTGTAGCCGACTAAGAGGAAAGGCCTTAAAATGGTATCACTCGCGAGTGGATTGCGTTGATTTGAGTAGCAACGACCTTTTGCGCGAGCTTAGGAAGATGTTTGGGCAGCAAGTTGATCCCCTAATTTTACGGCGCAAACTCGAGGCGAGAGTGTGGAAGCCTACCGAGAGTTTTACGGATTATGTGCATGACAAGGTGACATTAGCTAATCGCATCCCGATTGGTGAAAAAGAAATAATTAGCTACGTGATCGACGGTATCCCAAGCCAGGAGTTACGCACTCAGGCCAAGGTGCAATGTTATGCATCGTTGGAATCTATGATAACAGCATTCGCAAGTGTGTCGGCACCGAGGGAGACGCTTCATCGGCGGCCGACGGGAGAAGGAAAAAGAAAACCGATCGACCATAAGAGGCCGTCGGGGAAAAATTATGCCAGATGCTTCAACTGTGGAGAGACAGGACATTTTGCGGGGAACTGCCCCCGTCCGAAGAGGGAGAGAGGCAGCTGCTACAAGTGCGGTAAACATGGACATCTTAGACCAGAATGCCCGGAGAAGGGTGGCAAAGTCCACGGCGTCACCAGGAGCTTGACCATCGATGACGACTACATCAGGAAGATAACTTACGATGTCGATTCAGGCAATACACACTACATCTTAGTTTTAGACACCTTATTGGATTCCGGCAGTCCCGTGAGTTTCATAAAGGAAGGGTTAGTGATGGGACCGATCGACCCTGCGCCGGAACTCGGAAGTGAATATTATGGTATTAATCATAGTCGTCTGCAAGTACACGGCTCGATACAAGTTAGTTTAAAATTAGATGACGGCGAAAGGGTTGACACTCGTCTGTTGGTAGTACCGGATACTACAATGGTGAACTCCGTTATTTTAGGTCGCGACGCATTAAAAAAATGTGGATTAGTTTTTAGCAGAAAAGATAAGCGCTCCGAAGGGGAGGTAGTGATAGATCAGGTTATGAATATAGAAATAGATGATTCCACCGATAATCAAATTACCGAATTAGATATTAATCCCAAAATCGCGGTGGAAAAACAAAATGAATTAAAGGAAATCTTAAAGGTAAATTACTTAGATGCACCTCGTCCGGAAAAGCCTAGAATAAGCATGGAGCCGAAATTAACATTACAAGAGCATAAGCCATTTCATTTATCTCTCTGTCGCTTATCGTTTGTTGAGAAAAACCAAGTTCGAGAAATAATAGGAGATTTACTAGAAAGGGGGATAATTCGACCGAGCGAATCGGATTACGCGTCCCCTATTGTGTTAGTCAAAAAGAAAAACGGTAAGAATAGGATGTGCGTCGATTACCGCGTGTTAAATAAAGTCACAATAAGCGAACGCGATTTAAAAGCAATTAGGAATAAGGCCGAAGATAGAATGGCTGAGAAGCAAAATTATAACAAGAGGTATTATGATAAACGCCATCATAAGATACGGTCAGAATTTAATGTTGGTGATTATGTGGTGGTAAGGAATTTTGATAGCACTGTAGGGATTGGAAAGAAACTGATACCAAAATTTAGGGGTCCGTACGAAGTTATAAAGAAATTACGAAACGATAGATATGTAGTTGCCGATATAAGAGGCTTCCAAATATCTCAAAGACCGTATCAGGGAACATGGGAATATTGTAACATGCGTCCCTGGCGAGGAACAGAACAGGCCAAAGAATAAATATTATTTTAGTTATTGATTAGATCGAAAAGAAAAAAAAAAAAAAAAGGAAAAAGAAATATTGTATCCGAGTGATTTTATTTCTTATGTATGCGTTTATTTAATCTTCAGACCCTTTTATATCAGCATTTTTAGGACGTTTTATACTAGCCTTGCGCTTGTGGTTATTTTGTAATTGTATTTCTTATGTATGGATTATCTTATATTTTTATTCTTTCAGATTATTACTTTTATTTATGTGTTAATTTTTGATTGTATTCTTATGTTTGTATTCATGTACTTTTTATGTATGTATTAACCTTATGTTCATTTTACGTTGCGCCTTTATGTATGTGTGATGGTCTAGTGACCGAGGGCGGTCACCGTCAGGACTGGCCGATTGTAAACGTCTCATGCAGGTTCGTGCACTTTGGCGCCTGCACCGGTGTGCGTGCGGATGTTTATTTAGGATATCGGCGTTCTTAAGATTAAGTGTAGGGAACCGAGGCTGTATGCGTCACCCTTGGAGGGGGGCCGATGTTCCGTTGTTCGATGGAAAAGTATAAAAGGGCAGTCGGACAATACGGGTGGTAGAAGGAAGTAGTAGGAAGTTAGTTAATCTTATGTTCTTATGTACTGAGTAGTGGGAGGTAGCAGTTAGTCAATCTTATGTTCTTATGTTCTTATGAGTTAGTTAGTCTTATGTTATTATGTGTTTGGGAGTTTACAAATTTCAGGAGTGGGATGTTTACAGTATTAAATGT
The DNA here is from genome assembly GCF_010416935.1 of Polistes fuscatus. Lineage (NCBI taxonomy): Eukaryota > Metazoa > Arthropoda > Insecta > Hymenoptera > Vespidae > Polistes > Polistes fuscatus. The sequence goes on along the minus strand of NW_025113020.1, from coordinate 737,436 downwards.
AAAATATTTTTTCTTTTGCTAATAATTTCTACTGATAATTGTTGCTGGAAAAATTACCTGGATATCTTTGTGCTTAGCAGAAAGACTTAAAGCAAAGTTCAGTGCACTTGCAGAAGTGTCGTGACCCTAGAAAATCTTACTGCGTAGAATGTTTCTCCTCTTTTGTTTTCTAAATGAATACATTTACAAATACATACTTCAAACATGAAAGTATTAATTTCCCCACGAATTCCTTCCTCAACAATTTGATTGTCTTTCGAAGACGCGGCTATAAGCAAATCTATCAAAGAAAGTCTTTTTTTTTCTGCATATCTGTAACATAAAAACTCTCTTGATCTTGTTTCTTTAATTTAATTTTATCCTTATTTAAAAAATACGAATAATTTCATCGTCCTTTTCCTTGCCCTTATTAAAAATGTCATCTTCCTCAATATTCTCATAGATTGGCAAACATTTCCCATTAGTTTGTTTATGAAAACGTTTCCTTTTAGCAATTATCTGGAATAAATGTAACACTTTCCTAATTTAGATATTTTTTATAAATGTAGAACTAATTAATTATTATGAAAAACGTACTTTTTTCGAAAAACCGTGCAATGTTTTTAAAATCTCTTTTTGCAGTCTACCTTATGATGTCAGTGCAAATATACTATCGTTGAAGTACCAAGGTCTTATAACTCTTATGAACACTCTATACTCTAACACAAATTATACCTAATGTACCTGTGGAAAATACTAATCTTTTTAATACATGCATACAAGCTTTAAACAAGGAGAATATTCCTTTAATATCAACATATAACGGCTTCAAATATCCAGATGTACCTCAGAATCTACCACCTTTAGATTTAGTTTCTGAAAGATTAATTTCACCTCGTATTTCTTTTATGCAGATCAGACGTCAGAGACATGTAAATGGTCAATACGGCATTTATGGTCAAGTAATTAACGTGCCTGTTTCAGTTAATACAATGGTCAAATCTCTTCCAAGAAAATTGATGACAATTATTGTTTAAATGTACATATTAAACGTAAGAAAATTCACCGATCTAGTTAATTACATGGCATTGTTAACAAGCGTATAATTAAAGCTTGGCTACAATTTTTAATACCGTCTCCGTTATATACAATCTACGATATTAAAATTGATGATTAATTTTTTATGATAATCAAATTCACGACAAAGTTGAGCAAAATGATGTCAGAAATACATTCCTGTAGAAAAGAGTCTTACGGCGCACTAACAGACATGAATGAGGGATAAAGAACAATATTTACGTATTGCACCGAATTAGTATTCCAATACATTGCCCTCCTGGCAAAATGCTTATTGGAAAGAGATGTCGAGTTGTTTCTTGATAAATTTAGGAATTGAAAAATTTATATTAATATAAAAATATTATTGCAATACTATATATCAAATTCATTTATGTATAAAATAAATAAAATTATAAAAAATTTAACATAAGTGGAGAATAAATGTTAAATTAAAATTTGAAAGAAAAAAGAAATATTAAAAGTACCGTTGCTATTATATTTGTAATTTTTAAGTTATATATTTGTATATAATTCTAAGTAGAAAAGTTTTAAGTAGCAAGAGAAAAAAATGTAAAAACGAACAATTTTAAATACAATAATCATTGTATGGAGAAAATAAACAATTATTTTCTTTAATGCGTTAACTACCTAATATACCGAAAAATAATTAACGTACGTTCTTGCATTAGCTATTTAGCACTCGAAGCGATAAGACGTTTTTACGAGACGCAATAATAAGTGTTTACTTGAAGCAATAATAAGTTAGAAGAACAAATAAATATACCCGTATTGTTAATCTGTCTATACTTTGGCAGTTAGTGGTAGTGTGAGATAAACAAACTTGCCGTAACAGCAAGTTTGAATCCATACTGTAACAGAATATAATTTTTAAAGCTAAACTTAATCAAAAATGATAAAAATTATGCCATTAACAATCAATGGAAATCTCGGAAATTAGAAACAACGTCAGAGTATATGGATTTTGATGAATTTAGCACTAGAGATGACGCTACGAAGAAATGGAAATTCAATCCATCAAATAGTTACCTATCTCTATCTGACCTGGAAGAAACCACAGGAGAACTGGCTAATCAAAATACCAGTGAGCAACCAATTTAGCAAACTACAAGAAGTAGAAGAACTTCCAGGGAAGGATACAACGGATAGAAAAACTACAACCGAAACCCCCACTAATACATATAAAAGCTCAGGTCATTGTACTGCTAATTGAACTATTGAAAGAAATAGATCAAAATGAGTACACGTTAAAGCAATTGAAGGGCAATCATATCAAAGTGCAAGTCAATTACATCTGATACCTACAGAAAGGTCACTAAGACTCTAAAAGAGAAGAATACAAACTTCTATACCTACCAGCCAAAAAAAGACAGATGTTATAAGGTAGTATTAAGAGGAATGCATCCCAGGACAGATACTAGCATCATAATCGATGAACTAAAAAAATGAACCACCAAGTAAAACAAATAAACAATATGACTAAACGTGATACAAAGCAACTTCTGCCGCTATTCTTTATCAACCTAGAACCGAATTACAACAACAAAGATATCTACTAAATTGAAAGGCTGTACAACACGATAGCTTCTTTTTAACCTCTCAAAACAAAAAGAGATATTCCTCAGTGTTTACGTTGTAAAAGTTATGGACATACCAAGAATTCCTGTAATAAAACTCTAGTATTTGTTAGATGCGCAGGTAAGCATTGGACTTCGAACTGGCCACATGCAGGCAAAATTAGTAACGTAAAATGCTTTAATCATCTAGGAGATCACCCTGCAAGCTACAAAGGTTATATAATTAGGAAACAGATACAGCAATAAATTTACCCTTAGCAGAGACACAAAACAGCTATAGAAAACTGTAATTCATAGAATGTTACTACCTCTGAAAACTATAATAACAATTCCTTCAAAGGTCAACAACTAAATCTTAAAACTAGCAATAGAACATATGCAGAAGTAATTCGACCACGTGAGAGACTATTAACAAATGAAAATAATGAAACAGAGTCAGAAATATCTTAAATTAAAAATTTGTTGATAAATACAGCTACAAACTATACAAACATAACTAATAAGCAACATGCTTTTACAATAAACGCATTTCCTATCACAAAAATCACAACAATTAAACAAAATACTAGAACTTTTATGCTAAATATAAACAAATAAAATTGATACACTTAAAATTGCAATTATGAACGCAAACGGGCTTTATCAAAGAACACAAGAGCTGAAAATCTTCTTACATACTAATAAAATAGACGCTATACTCACAGCAGAAACACACCTATCCACAAAAAATTACTTTAAAATACCATTTTACAATGTGTACAATACTATACGCCGTTTTTTTTTGTTTTTTTTTAAAGATTTTATTTGTTTCAGAATATACAGTTGCTTGGGTACAAATAAAGGTACAAATAAATCTACTAACAAAAACCATAAAATTAACTTAGGAAAATATACAATAGCATGGCTAACATTATAGTGGGCGACCTCGCTATTGCACATGAACGTATGTTCAGAAGATTATGCGAGGAATAGCAGTGTTTAGAAGTAGAATGCAAATCCGCCGAGTATAAATTACAATATAGTGTTAATATACTACGAAAAAAAGCTTAGGAAAAAAACTTGTATACAATAATTGATATCGTGAGAATAGATTAATCTTCAATATACTAACAAATAACAATCGTATATTTTCATATACCTGTTAAAAAATAAAATGTTTACTGCAATTCAAGTAATCAATTTTCCTTTATTATTTACGCAAGATGTTAAAAAATTTATTATTCGTAATTTTTCACTAATAAATAATTTTCTCTTTCCTGTATATATTTAAAAATTAAGAAATATCTTCTTCTTCTTTCTTTAGTTTAGGCAAATTGCCTGTTCCTTACGACGTTTTTTTCTGCCTATTGCACTGTTAAATTGTCGCACCATCGTTTTCGTGGGCGTCCCGTGCTTCTGCGGCCTGCCGGTGACTTATCCCGTGCAATTCTGACAATTCTTCTATTGTCCATTCTACTGATGTGCTCGTTCCATTCTTTTTTTCTTTTTAGTATCCATACGTTGATATTTTCCACTTTGCATGTTCTTCTTATATCTTCACTTCTCTCTCGATCCAGCAGTGTTTTTCCAACTATTCTGCGAAGCACTCTCATTTCGGTTGTCTCTAGTAACTGTTTCGTTTTCGCCGTGTCTGGTCGAGTTTCTGCGGTATATGACATAATAGGTCTTACCATTGCCTTGTAAATTCTTGCTTTGGTCTCTATGTCAATGTTTTTATTTCGCCATATTGTGTCATTCAAACAACCTGCTATTCTGGATGCCTTCGTTGTCTGTTCTCTTACCTCTGCTTCGACATCACCATATCCTGAGATTTCTATTCCTAGGTATTTAAATCTCATTTCCTGCTGAATAACCTTCCCTTCAATTTCCAGTTTGCATCTTAACGGTGTCTTTGATGTTGTCATGCATTTTGTTTTCTGGGCCGATATTTTCATGTTGAATGATTTGGCTATGCAGTTGAATCGGTGTAGTAAACGTTGTAGATCATCCTCATTTTCGGCCACTAATACAGCGTCATCAGCATAGCATAGGATGGTTATTTCTTCGCTGCCCATTTTATATCCTTTTAGCAGTCTTACGTTTCTTATTATTTCGTCCATGATGATGTTAAAAAGCAGGGGACTTAGGGAATCCCCTTGTCGGATACCACGACTTGCATCAATCGGTTCAGTCAAGGTACCATTTATCCTTGCTTGGATCTTGTTGTTTCTATAGATGTTCTCTATGGTCTTAATAAGATTATTCGGAATTTGTCGGTTATAAAGGAGGTGAATAACATCCTTTAATTGCACCCGGTCAAATGCTTTTTCCAGATCAATGAAACACATATATGCTGGTCTGTTGTATTCGATTGATTTTTCTGTTATCTGTCTTATGATGAAAACCGCGTCTGTGCATGATCTACCTGATCTGAATCCCTGTTGTTCGTCTTCTAGATTCGTTAAGCTGTTAATTTTATTCGTTATGACTTTTGTTGTTAGTTTCAATGAAGTATTTAAAAGATTTATTCCCCTGTAGTTTGTAGGTAGTTTTTTGTCTCCTTTTTTAAACATAACTATAGTTGTGCTGGTTCGCCATTCATCAGGTATTTTGTGTTGGCATAGTATTTTTTGGATTAGGAATGTTAACTGTTGTGTGAGACGTTGGCCACCATATTTTAGTAATTCGTTTGGGATGCCGTCTTGCCCTGAGCTCTTCCTATTCTTTAGTTTTCGAATAGCTGTTTCTACATCACTGGACTCAATTTGTATGTCGTTTTTAGTTACTATTTCTGGCGTATTTAGTTCCACTTGAGGTTCTTCTGATTTATAGAGTTCTGTTAAGTAACTAATCCAGGTTTCTCTTGTGATCTGATTTGTTTCGATCATTTCGTTGACCTCCTTTCTTTGATTTCTAATAAATCGCCAGATTTGTTTTTGTAGTCCATAGAAGTCACTCTCCATTCTCTTCGAAAAAATCTCCCAATGATGTTGTTTTGTTTGCCTTACTAGTGTCGCTGCTTGATTCCGGATTCGTCTATACATTTCGTATGATTCAGGTGTTCGTAATGTCCTATAGTTAAGGTATGCCATTTTCTTTTTTTTGCATATTTCCTTAATCTCTGGGCGGAACCATGGGGTCTTGATCATTCTAGCCCGGTTTTTTACAGTTCGTGTTCCCAGGGCTTCGTATGCAGCTTCTAAAATGTTGGTTCTTAGTTTCTTCCAGGCTATGTTTATGTTATCTTCTTCTTTTATTGGGTCTTTTTCGATTTTTTCTTTCAACCTGTTCTCGTATAGTTGTTTGGTTGGTAAGTTCCATAGTGACTCGATGTTTATTTTCGATTCTTGAGTTGCTCGTGCAAGATTCCCTTGGGGTTTAAACTTCATTCTTATTTTTGCTAATAACAGGCTATGATCGCTTCCTACATTCGCGGAGTTTAATGTCCTAACATCTAGTATTTGGTTTGGTTGGACATATCTGTTAGTAACAATGTAATCAATTGTAGACCTGAAGCCTCTGGTGTTGCTGTATGTAAATTTATACTGTTCCTTATGATTGTAAAATGTGTTATTAATCCTTAGCTCGTTAAATGTGCATAGTTGTGTCATTAGTTCTCCATTGTCATTTAACACGTTTTCGTTGAACCTTTGTTTTATTCCAGGTATTATTTCATTTCCGATGCGAGCGTTGAAATCTCCAAGGATTATCATTTGTTGGTTACTTGGTAATGATCCGCCTAAATTTTGTAGTTGGTCGTAGAAGGCTTCTCTTTCTTCTTTTGGTTTGTTATCTTCAGGTGCATATATTGACACTATATTTAATTTTTTGTCTACCGCTTTCATTTTTACAACCAAGATTCGTGAAGATATGTAGCTGCATTCTTGTATGTTACTTTGATATTTCTTGGACACTGCGATGGCTACCCCTTCTTTTGCCCTGGTTTGTTTTCCGACTCCACTATATATCACCAGGTAGTCGTCATATTGTATTTGCCCTTTGCCTTTCTTTTTTGTTTCTTGTAAGGCGCAAATATCAATATTGTTGTCTTTTAGTTCTTGCAGGGTCTCCTGGTCTTTGTTGTTCAATGATTTTATATTCCATGTAGCCACGCGCAGTATATATTTTTTCTTCCATTCCTTATTCCTTTTTCTTGCCTGGGTTGTCATCGAAAAATCCGTCCTTTTCCGAGGCAATTTCGTCTTTTTTAGCAAATTTCCTTTTTTTACGTTGGGTAGGGAGCTAGCCTGACCCAACAACCTTCCTCCTTTTCCCGGGCTTAGGGCCGGCAACATGATCGTTGATTTCGATGTTCCATCGATCATGCAGGCGGAGTTATTAAGAAATATAAAAAAAAAAAAAAAAAAAATTTAGAAAAAGAGAAAAAAATTATTAAAAAAAAAAAAAAAAAAAAAAAAAAACTTCCCCCATAAAGGATCGAAAACTAACTTGCGGCTCAAGAAGAAGGGAGAATACTACTACTTACTTATGTTACTAGACAACATCCCTAGACGAAATGAGACTGTAATACTCGAGGACTTAATAAATGGGAGAGTTCTAAGAGAGTGCTAAAGAGCTAATGCAAGAACATACGTTAATTATTTTTCGGTATATTATAATAGTTAGTTAACGCATTAAAGAAAATAATTGTTTATTTTATCCATACAATGATTATTGTAATTAAAATTGTTCTTTTTTTACATTTTTTTCTCTTGCTATTTAAAACTTTTCTAATTAGAATTATATACAAATATATAACTTAAAAATTACAAATATAATAGCAAGGTACTTTTAATATTTCTTTTTTCTTTTAAATTTTAATTTAACATTTATTCTCCACTTATGTTACATTTTTTATAATTTTATTTATTTTAAATATATATGAATTTGATATATAGTATTGTAATAATATTTTTATATTAATATAAATTTCTCAATTCCTTAATTTATCAAGCAACAACTCGACATCTCCTCCAACAAGTATTTTGCCAGGAGGACAAAGTATTGGAATACTGATTATGCTGGCTGTAGGTTCTGCAAATCTCGAATCATATGCATAACCGTCGACCATGTTTGTTGACAAAATGGTTAACATTAAAAATACGCAAACTATTAAAAGAACACGCATGTTGATTATTTTCCTAAAAAAATACAAAAAAAAACATTATTTTTTATTTTAGAAAAAATTATTCACTTTTTATTTCATCTTTAAAATGTTATTAAATTAATCAGATAATTCTCGAAAGAAGTGAGAAACGTTTAATAAAATCATTTTATTTTCGTTATTAGCATTAAATTATTGCGATACTTACGTAGACCAAGATGGTCCAAAAGTTTAGAAAATTCGAAGTTATTCTTTCTATTTTTTTTATAGCTAAATGTTTTATTCTAAGTCGATGCAGTTGAGTTGCTCGAAGCTTTTGCACTATTCAAACATCGTATTTATATCTTAGAAAGTAGAATATTATTGTATTGTTTAGAGCGTTATCATGCGTTGAAGAAAACGTTAAATTTATTTTTAGAATTTTACGCTGTTCCAATTTTTCGTAGAACGTTTTTTATTTTTTTTATATTTTATTTTTTATTATACGAATTTCCTTGAAAATATTAGTTTGATTACCGACACGTGGTAATTTTGATTACAAAATATTAAAATTTGCAATGATTCATCGTTTTTCGCTTCGTTATTTCTATAAACATTATACTTTGTGAAAAAAAATATGTTCCGGAACTGATAAGATTAAAAATAATCTGAAGCAAATAATATTTAGTTTTCATTTCTCTTATTTTTATTCTTTTAAATTGTTTTACGAAAAAAAAATCATTCGAAATAATGAAATTACATTTATTTAAATCAGACAAACAAAATTTGATATGTAATAATAAAAATAATAATAATAACACACGTAGGGTGGGTTGGTAATAATACCACTCAGTAATCCCTATTTGTCGTAAAAAGCGACTAAAAAGGAAACTTACACAAAGAAGGGGATATAAATAATATAATACTTTTAAACTTTTATCAAGTGTACACCTAGTACAATTTTTCTATATCCGGACGAATATGATCATTAGTATTTAGATTGTTTTTTTTCTTCTTTATTTAATTACATTTCTATCTCTCTTTTATTTAATCTACATATATATATTGTTTATTTTTATTATTATTTTTTGAAAAACACGCAATATTCAATAACTAACAAACTATAATATATTTACAATATTAATTGCCAGTAATTTTCGCGTGACGAAATAAACTCAATCGTGTAAGTGCTATTTTTAAGATTAAAAATTATGCAAAGCTTAAAATTTTACTCGGTTTTTATTTGCGATGACCGGACGCTTTTTAGAACGACCTTGTTTCTCTTATTCCACGTGTTTTTTATTTGTTTTTTATTTTAATTTAAACTTTAAATTTAAATCGGAATTAGTTTTAATCGGATTTCAATTGGAAATTTACTATTACAAAACTTGAGATCCATTGTTGTAAGAGTTAGTAGTGTAATCAAATATAAATATAAAAGAAAAAATTCAATTAAAAATAATATCGAAAAATTAATCGCTAGAATGTCAAGAATATGTTGTACCATCAAAATTTTTATTAAAATATAAAAATTATATATATATATATTGTAACGTCGCCACGCTTATAATTTCTGGATATTATTTTTTTCCTTTTGCATTACGTAATCTTTTTCGATACTTTTCAACTATTTGACATTCAGGAAACCCCCTCCCTGTTTCCTGCACGTGTGCGACCCGTTTGTCCTCTACGGTGCATGTTCTTCTATTTTCTTTGCACATTCCTATTTGCTTGTGCTGTCATCATCATTATTTCCGTCCAATCCGAGGCTATATTGCTAATTCCAGGAGCATTTTTATTGTTCTTTACCGAGGGTAGGTTTCTAGCCTCGCCTCTGAAATCTCCTCCTTTGTCTGGGCTTGGGACCAGCTAAGAATTAACAAGGAGGTATTAACTAGATATTAACGGAGAGTCTTGACGTCAACGGCACATCAACGGTTTTTTCTCAAGCGGGTCACCCATCCAAGCACTAATTGTGCTCAGCGCTGCTTAACTTACATGATCGAGCGGAAGCTAGTGCTGTCACCGCGCCATGGCCGTCGAATATTTTTTTTTTGTTTATTTATGGCAACAACACACGGTGTTCCCAAGCGGTCATCCATCGAACTACTAACCGTGCCAAGAGATGTTTGACTTTAGTGATCGGACTAAAACTAGTACTCTCAGCGCGATATGGCTGTTGACGATCTGAAAGTAATCTCTCAAACACAAGCAGTTCCGTCAGATTATTTACAAAAACAACGGCCGTTAGTTTTTCGTGCTTTAATTTCGTCGCTCCCGAATAACTCGTCGGATTGTAATGTATTACACACAGATTGCGGATGAATTAATATAATCTTATCGATCGTGTTTTCACCAATTTTCTCCCAAAATTGATTCACCTTTTACTACAAACTATTTACATGCGAACTTATTGTGCAATATAAGTCACCGAATCTCATTTCAAATTAACTTAAAATTAATTATTTTTTTCGTTAAAACTATTTATATATTTTTATTTAACAGTTTTAAGAAAACAACTGTCTGATATGGACATAGATCACCTTAAGAAAACTTGGATTTAATAATGACGCCAGAACAAAGAAAGTTTAGGAACCGCTGCCGTCATTTCGAACAACACGATCCTGTATAAGTGCTTCAGAAATTTATTCTCATATTAATAATACAATCAAGAGTTAAACAATCAATAGAAAAGAATAATCAAGAAAATGAGTTAACTTTCAATCTTGAAGTTCTCTCTGAATCTCTATGAAAGTCTTGCCTTTGGTTTCCAGTGAAAAATGATACAACAAAGCCGTACTTAGCCAAACGAGAAGACAGAATCCAAAAAAAGGAAGACCATGACCATAATTCAAGGATATTGCTAAAAGAATATAAAGCTGGTCATTAATCATTGCAAGTATACCACCAATGATACCGAGAATACATGTACTAAGTACTTTGACTTCCGCAGCGAAGACCTCAGACATCATGATCGACAAAATACTACAGAAACCTAAATTACAGAAGAAGATTGATGAAATAGATGCTATTATTGGTATAAGAAAATACGATGATACGTCAATGTTAAAAAAATCCTTGGCATAAAAATAAGAGCTAATCGTTAAATCACAAATGCCAACGATGATACCTGATACGAGAATTATTAGTTTACGACCTAGTCTATCGACAAAACAACCAGTTACGATAGAGGATAGTAGCAACGTAATACCCGCAACTATATTTATTGTGTAATCTGAAACTGTACTTAATATTTCTTTAAAGATCAATTGTCCATAAAAAATTAACGGTAAGTAACTACTAAAAAAATTATTGAAGTTAAGAGAAAAATAATAAAGAAAGCTCGTCGATGTCTCCTGATCGTAAATATGTCTTTCAACGTGCTCCAAAATCTAATTTTGTTATTTTCTTCTTTCTTTATGAATTGGTCTATCTTTGTTAATTCATCGGATACATCTATTCTTCCTCGAAGTTTTTGTAATGTCTCCTCAGCCTCCTCCATTCTTCCTCTCATCGCCAAATAATATGGCGATTCTGGTATAAACGAAAAAAGAAACACAAAACAGATCGACAGAAAAATGAAACTAGACGTTGTGTTTCTTATCGAATGATAGGGCACTATTATAAAAGATACCAAGATACCAATATTGCACATGATGCTAATCATGGTTCCGTTAGCACCTCTCGTTTTTACCGATGATATTTCGCCTAAGTATATTGGAGCTACGACGAATCCTACTCCTACAGAATGCCAGACAAAAATCTTGCTACGTACCACATCTGTAAGCATTAAAAGAGAGAAAAGAATATTAGACACTTTGTCGCACAAAATTTTTATTATTTAGATTCAAATCAGGTAAAGTTTATGCACAGTTACTCTTTTTATCTGATTCTGTGTGATAAATGAACTAATTGTGTACAACAGAAATATACAGCAGACGAATCAAAAATGAATCTTTACGAACTATTTTACTAGAGCATATATTTTACTTTGAAAGACCAAAATAGAAAAGTGTCAAGATTAACATGCAGTATGTCCGAAATAATATTGTATAATAATAAACTCAAATATTTGGTCTTTTACCGACTGAATCTGTTGACATTTTACTTTGTGAATCTTGATGTTCCCAAATTTCGATGTTTTACGATAACATATATATATATATATATACAAAGTTTTTCAGCAATATTAGATAGCATAAATATATTTTTTGCTTATAGTTGTATGAAAAAACTATATTCGTAAAAGTGGCACTATTGAGTAAAGGAAATATAATATTTAGAAGAATTTTTCCTTAAAGTTTTTTTTTTACGAAATTTTAAGAATATTGATGTTTTTTCAAATGGAACCCTTTATTTTTGGCGATATTCATAACAATACGAGTTTAATAATTTTAAAAATATATATTGTAATCTCGATCCTTTCTTACTGGGCCATTAGCAAAGATACTCGTCCTATTCTTCAACTGGACGCCTGCGATCTTACAAGGAGACATTATATTGAAGCACTAACGGATTCAACGAGCTTTGGCATATCAGTAAAATACTTTTAAGGTGTTATCGTGGTAAAATATTTTTATCCATTCGCAAGCAAATTTTTAGAAAAAAGCTTTTGAAGTTCTGCATTTTTATATATCCGTTTTATATTCTTTGAAATCTATCAATTAATTAAGCGGCACTCTAGCGTAAATAGTAGCTTTTTCGCTTCTTGCGTCGATTGTTAGTCTTCAAACCTTTTCGGGGGAAGTTTTTTTTTGTATTAGTTTCTCCATCTATAAATTTAAAAATTTTTTGTCTCATTTCTTAATTTTTAACTATATACAGGAAAGAGAATTAAAATAATTACAAAACAAAATTAGAAGCAATCAACTTCTTAACAAGTATATAAAATATATAAAATTTTAACAGTAAAAAATAACAATCATATATACTCTATTTATTAACAAGTTCATGTATATAATATTAAAATCATGCCTTCTAACAGATGAAGTTTCCTTCCTTCGTTAGCAAGAGTTTTATTATAACTACATTGATAATACTAGCACTCTAAAAAAGCAAAGGAAATGAGTTATTAGAGGGATATTGAAATTTTATATATTTTTATATATCTGTTAAAATATAAAATGGTAACTATAATTCAACTAATCGTCTTCCTTTATTATTTGCGCAAGATTTTAACAATTTTATTGTTTCTAAATTTTTGTTATAATAACTTTATTTCTTACTTTTATATATTTAGAATTTAAAGACTGAGAAAAAAAATTTTTTAACTTACAGATAGAAAAAACTTATACAAAAAAAAACTATTATGTGTACTTATGTACGCACGTAAGAAGTTATACTTCTTTGGCATACCAAAACGAATATAACCTCAATAACCTCAAAATAACTTCAAAAAAATAACTTAAAAAAAATAATAATAATACTATATTATATATATAATATATCGATATATCTATATATATATATAATAAAGAATAAAAAAATATCAAAATATAGATATCAGTTCACACTAAATGTAAGGGAGATATATCGAATTACTTTATGCATCAACGGCTATAGCACGATGGTAGCATTAGTTCTCGCTCAATCATTTAAGTAAAGCAGCACTGAGTCCGATTAGTATTTGGATGGGTGACCCGCTTGAGAAAAAATTGGAAGAAGAAGAGAAGACGACTTCATGCTGTAAATTTCGCTTTGTCGCGCATCGTAAATACCGACAAACTTCGTGGTGTTGTTTTTACTGACGCTCGGAAAAAAATCACTCTCGTCACATTTTCCCAAACGCGCCAAAAGAAGTATAATTACAAAAATTTCTCCTAGAAAGGATTGAACACTAACTACCACAGCGCGAGAAACGAGAATGCTACTATTTACGTTAGCGCGTCTCTTCTTAATTAGGTAAATTTCAAAGGATATAACACGGGTATAAGAAAAAGTAAAACTTTAAAAGTTTTTTTCTCAAAATTGGCTAGCCAATGAATAAAAATATTTTACCTCGATAACAACTTAAAGGTATACTACTATTATACCAAAGCCCGTTAAAATCCGTTGGTGCTCCAGTTTAATGTCTCCTTATTAGACAACCGGCGAAGAATCCAGGCAGAAAGCGATATAGCAAGAGAATTACTTCCGGAACAAGTATATCAAATACTTATATCAGCGATAAGAGTGAGACAGGAGCCATAGGTGAGAACCTTTAGTACTTTGTACACTCGAAGCGAGTGAGAGGCTAGCCACAAGTCCAACCTTTGTTTGGATACCATTACTTTATATTCGAGTTATCAACCAGGGTTTTTATGTCATAAGGCTTTTCCCTGACGAGCCAATAAAAGATCACATTTTCTATTGGCTCAATCACGTGTTTTAATTTTATTTTAATTCCACCTTTACCTTCCTCATCATTAGCTAAAACGAATCACCAGAGGACTCCGCGTTGAAGAAATCTGCGTAAATACAACAACTTTTGTTGATATCTGATTTAAAGAAATGGTATAGGAATATAATATAGGAATACTGGTAAAACTTAAACCCTAATCTTCTTGATAACGGCTGCACCTATGGAGTTTTTGATAATATTCGAGTACGTAGGGTCTGTAGCCTGAAGGAACCTATATAAATTTATAAAGTTTCATAAACATCAAATAAATAACAACTACGGGGCCCTCCTTGTAAGTGTTGACATGCAATTGGAACGGTAAAGAGGCTTTGGTGAATAGCATGAGTATACACGTATGACCGAAAAGATTGTAAATTATCTTTACTTCGTTACAAATGAAAATGAAATACTTACGTATGTGCTTTTTGTCATTAAGATTATACTCCAGCTTGCAACGAGTGGGAGACTGCACAATAAAATTGTATATTTTCTTCCAATTTTGTCAGTTACTAATACATTTATCACTGGTGCTAGCATTTGACCGGTTGATAGCAAAGCCGTTAAAGTTGAAATATCCAATTTATTATCATGAATAGGCGAATCCGGTGATGATAACAACACGACCATTGGTGAATTCCATCCTAGCACAATGCCAAGAGATAATATTAACAGTGTGCCTAAAATTGTTTTTACAAATAAACATATGTTCACATTTTTGCTTTTATCATTTCTATTAACATAATTTAAAAAAACTTACAAGCGAATATTGAGAGGTATTCCCACGTTTTCGAGCCATGTGGTGATATGTACCTTCCTCTTCTTCTTTCCCTATTCATTTTTAATTTTTAAGAATCACAGCTTTTGTTTCCTCACTGAAGACGAATGATCAAAAGACGAAATTCGTTAATATCCTTTTGTAAGCAATTTTTTTATTCTGAATCGTCAAACTAATTAAGAAACTTTTATTTCAGCTCTTTCAACAAGTTACCTGAAATAATGCGATTGCCGTAAAAAATATTTTTCTGTAGCAACTAACAATTTGAATCTAACAAGGGAACTATCAATGAGAGACACTCTCAAGATTTTTTTCAAACTTTGCACACTTGTAGTAGTCTATGCAAATATTTATTGTGTAAACATGACGTATATATTCAGCCATTGGCGATAAATCGCGGAATGAAATTTTACGTAAATTCTTATTCTTTTAGTTGTAGTAGTGTATTAGTCTATGGTTAGCAGTGCTGTGTGTGTCCTTGATGCCGTCGATATACATATCTTATCTCGACAATGTCAAGTATGTTTTCTTTCTTTGGAATTGACTCCTTAAGAATCGATTTTTATAGAAGGCGCCCGATATGAAAAAAATATGAAGAGTAAAATTTAGTGATCGAATAACATCGTTACGTTTTTTGTGCGAAACCTTTCATGCGCACCTTTCATTTTTTTGTAATGTGTGTCTATAACTTGTATACTTGTGTGCTGCCGACGTACACAGGGTATGTTGCGAAGCAGTAGACGCATTTAAGTATAAATGTGTATATACCTATATGTTATGTATATATATATATATACTGTACAGCGTCTATACAAATAATAAATATGTATATATATATATATATATATATATTAGACTGTGCCAAATAAATCGACTATTTTTTTTTTTCGGTCCCATATCAAAATTTCGTTGAGAGTGACGAAAAAAAAATTGTGTCAAAATTTGAGCCCTCTATCTTCATTTTTCAGTTAGCGCTCGCTAAAATAAGAATTTTCGCCAAAAAAAGTTTTTTTTCACTTATTTTTTGGTTATAGACAATTCAATATACCAAATATTAAAAAACCCTTGGTATGGTTTTGTAGGAAATTAAATTCTCTACAAAGATGATTTTTTATCGAACTTAAAAAGTCAACAGCTTTTTTTTTATAGCTGATTAAATTACATTTCGTTCTATAATTTTCATTTTTAATTATTGATGAACACTTATTAAACTACTTCCTAACGAAAAGAACATACTAATGCAATTTTTCTAGGAATAATTATGATCTAAAAAAATAGTTTTTATGCCGTAATGAATGTAAATACTGTTGAGTAATTTATATTCTTTACTTTTAAAATAATGAATTACATGTCAATTCTATTTTTTTTTGTTTTTCACCTTATTGATTCACACAAAATTCGGTGAAATTTTTCTGTTTACAGTGAGAATTGCACAAACCTATGATTGTATAAAAAATCATTAGTATTTTAATAGAAATAGAAACATTAATATAATTATGATATAATTAGAATATAAACATTAATATAATTATGATAGACACAAAACAAGAAGATTTAAAATCATTCGGCTCAAAAGATATAAGTGATTTTGTTACTCAAAAGTCGATGGTTTTATTCGAGAAGTTCGGTTTATCTACAAGTTTTCTTGATTTACCTGTAGATCAATGGGAATTCGATGACGAGTACCAGGCTTCTTTAAAAATTGTTCGATCGATAAAAGTTGTAAATGATATTGCCGAAAGAGCTGTAGCGTTAATTGATAAATATAATGATAGTCTCACTTGTGATGAAGAACAAAAACAGTTTTTATTACAAGTTGTTGCTGAGCATCGCAAAAAATATCCCAATTGTAACAAACGAAATTTATGTGAGTAATGTGTTTACTCGAATCTCATAACTGATTTTAAAATAATTCAAGTAAAGATCTTATTAGTTTCATTTATATAACAAGATTAAAAGTGTGTCTATCATAATTATATTAATGTTTATTTAAAAAATGTAAGCTCTTTAAAACTAGTAAAACATATGAATAAAGACAATAATAAAGATTAGCATATCATTTTTTTAATTTATTAAAATTTTTTAAGATATTTCGTTTTTAGTAATTATCTATTTCTATTAAAATACTAATGATTTTTTATACAATCATTGGTTTGTTCAATTCTCACTGTAAACAGAAAAATTTCACCGAATTTTGTGTGTGAATCAATAAGGTGAAAAACAAAAAAAAATAGAATTGACATGTAATTCATTATTTTAAAAGTAAAGAATATAAATTACTCAACAGTATTTACATTCATTACGGCATAAAAACTATTTTTTTAGATCATAATTATTCCTAGAAAAATTGCATTAGTATGTTCTTTTCGTTAGGAAGTAGTTTAATAAGTGTTCATCAATAATTAAAAATGAAAATTATAGAACGAAATGTAATTTAATCAGCTATAAAAAAAAAGCTGTTGACTTTTTAAGTTCGATAAAAAATCATCTTTGTAGAGAATTTAATTTCCTACAAAACCATACCAAGGGTTTTTTAATATTTGGTATATTGAATTGTCTATAACCAAAAAATAAGTGAAAAAAAACTTTTTTTGGCGAAAATTCTTATTTTAGCGAGCGCTAACTGAAAAATGAAGATAGAGGGCTCAAATTTTGACACAATTTTTTTTTCGTCACTCTCAACGAAATTTTGATATGGGACCGAAAAAAAAAAATAGTCGATTTATTTGGCACAGTCTAATATATATATAATATATCAGTTTTATTGCAGTTATACGGATAGTGAGCATCATTTTTTTATATTTTAAAGTTTTGTTGTGTTATTGATATTGATATCGATAATTAATATTATTATTGTGGATTATTAATATTTGTAATTATATTCACATAAAGTGAAGTGAAAATTATATAAACTATGGAAGAAACTGGTGTATATAATAGTGTCGAAACATCCGATAAACACGTGGGTGCTAGATATGTTATAATTCATGTATTATGCTCCTGAAATTAGTAGTAGATCCACGGATAGGACGGAAATAGCGATGAAAACACGGCAAGCAAAAGGAAATATATAATGAAAACGGAAGAACATGAAAACGCTTAGAATAGGATGCTGGAGCGTAACTTCCATAAAAAACAGAGACCCGTAATTAATAGAGGAGATGAGAAAATGCAAAATAGATATCTGCAATTTTTCCGAAACAAAAAATAAAGGCAAAGGAAACATTCGATATGGAAAATACATCCTATTCTATAGCGGGAAGACAAAGACGAAAGAGCCACCTCAGGAGTAGGCCTTACTGGTACACAAGAGATACGTAGATAATGTACTAGAGTCCAAATACATCAGCGACAGACAACATCTCTAAACGAGATGAGATTGTTGAAATACCCGGGAACTTAATAAATAGGACTATTGGGAGAAATTCTCGGCCGACATGGAACACGACCTACTCGAAGCACAGAAAAAAGTATGGAATATGCTACGAAACCGAAGAAAACATGTAAACGTGTCCATTCAGACCACCAAAATCACAACAGTTGAATAGGAAAAACAATGCACAGAGCTGTACAAAAACGAGACGAAGGAGACTTATAACAGATGCGAAGAAGAAGAAGAGGAGCACTAAACGATTGAACTATCTCATCTGAGAAATACAAAAAACATAGACAAATTAAAAAACCGAAAAACACCAGGAACAGATTAGCTAACAAACGAACTAATAAAATATAGAGGAAGACAACTAACAGAACAACTAAGTACGCTATTCAATAAAATAGTAAAAAACATAAAAGTGCGAACCCAATGGAAGGAGAGTATAACAGTTCCCATATTTAAGAAAAAAACTAAGACAGAACCGAAGAACTACCGCGGAATTAGCCTCCGAGATGCAGTACAGAAGGTGATAACTACTAGTGTGTGTACTTATGTACGCACGTAAGAAGTTCAGCCAATCAATTTAAAATTTGCCACTATAATAGTGTAAAGCTACAGAGTTATGCTATCGTGTATTCCCTTCTCTATTACTTGTTTCAGAATCCACTATCGTGTGCCAATAAAGACGATCATGCGAGAATGTGTTACTCTTTGAAATTTATTAGAATAATAAATAAAAAATAAGGTAAACAATAAGTAGATTATAAATTGAAGTATTATTATTTAAGGTTATAAGTAGTAATAGATAAAAAATATATTTTGAAGTTATTTGAAGAAAAGATAAGAGAAGAGAAAAAAAATAAGAGAACAAAATATAGAGTTTTCTTTTCTTGTCATATTATTATCACGCCCATATCCAGCTATATGCGTTGCAATGCCTACATTTAATTATAACAAGAGTGAAAAATTTCTTTGATACTCAAAAGCTTAAACGCTTTGAGACCGAATACTTTTTTATCTATTTTCTAACTAAGTATTCTTGTTTGAGTGATCTGGGTCAATTTCTGGTTTATTAACTATAAACTATTTTAATGAATTTATTGTTGGGTGCTACTTAGATTATAAAACTAACATACCTATTATGATTTACTCCGTGTATTCTCAGCTAGCTCGACTATTACTTGAGACGATCAAAAGACAGGTAGGACTAAATGATCTGAAAATTTATTTGTTGCGACAACAAAGGAAGCAATTTATTATTTTCTTAAACAAGAAATGAGATTAATTAAATGATACTTACCTGCGTTTATTCGAATTTTGAGTGCTAATCTGTTTCATTGACGAATGAATCTGTTATTGCAAGTAGCAAAATGATGAAAAACGTATTTAGAAATTAAGATTATTCGAGATTGACTCAAGAGAAATCAATATCTATTTACAAACTATCTACGAGACTCTTCTGGAGCTGACTTCATCGCTCTAAGACGGACGGTGAAAAAACGTTTACTTTCCGCACTTTATGACAGTCTATTGAAAAATATTCGTTCTTTGTCAATATTTCACAATCCATATAAATTTCGGCGTACATGCAGTACGTTCTAAGGCTGCCTTATCGAACCCGTGAATTAAGTGGCCACATTACTCAACTTGTTCTGGCTCGTTAATGCTATGCCTATCTTTGTCGGTAATGAAGATTTCTGTCTTCGAAATCTATAACAATTACAGAAATAAAGATAGTATAGAAGATAAAATAATTTCAATAATTATAATCTAGTGACATGATTTACTTCGCTCGTGCTCAAGGAAATATGACGAGGCCGATGACCTCGAGAAACGTTTCATTTTCCAATTTTCTGTGAAAATATATAGTGTAAAGTTTATCAAGTCGTAGCCTATATGAAAAAAAGCGTATAAATTGTGTGGTTTGATGTATGAATAAGAAATATTTTTTTTTTCCATAGTTTCTGTCAACATTGATTTCATTTATTTTAATAATATTCGTAATATCGATACGTTTCTCCATTAAAGTAACAAAACTTATTAATTAAATATAATATCAGCACGACTAAAGAATGTAATAATATAATAATGTAATAATAACTTATATAAATTTTGAGGAAGAGGAATCGGATGCAGCGAAAAAATTACTCACCGATGAAATGAAAGTTTTTAAGGATGGTATTGCGCATGGAGATTTAAGTTTAGATGCATATACAACGATGTGGGAAGAATGTTTATCGCAGATATTTTATTAGGAAACACACAAAAACGGTATACAAGAGCAACCTTAGCCTTCAAAAAAGATAGAGTAGAAGCTTTCGAAAGAAAATTAGAAGAAAATCGGATGCATATGACTGGTGAAGCTAAAAAAGCCGCTAGAATGGAATAAAAATTGATAGTTTTAACAGGAGGTTATCTCAGATAATTATTTAACATATATATAGTTAAATATATATAGTTAAATATTGACATTAATTGCAATCTTAACATAATTTTTTTTTTAGACCAGGGCACAAGCTTAATCAAACAATTACACGATTTGTGCGAACAAATAGAACAAGCCCATTTGGAACTTTCGACATTTAAATTTTACAAAATCAAGAGGAAGCAGCAATTCCGAGGAGAGTCAATGCTCTTATTGAAGATGTTAAAAAGACAAACTGAACGTTAACGTATATTACAAATGCGATATGCACAATTGCAAGATAAACTTCAGCAATGTTAATATTATAAAGCAATGTTAATACAATTGTATTAATCTTTAAACATAATATTTTAAAGGTTACATGTGATATAAGTATGCTTAAAACTTTACTAATCTAAGTATGAAAGATTATTGTGTGGATGTTGCGTATGTGGATAGTTGCATGTTGAAATTATTACATTAAAATATGTATATATTTTACTATGTATAAATTATTTTAAAAAATAATAAGTAAAGAGAGAGAAAAAGAGAAAGAGAGAAAGACAATTCAAAACAATGAACCTATAATTATTGAAAATTTTTGAAATTATTAATATCAACTTCTAAATATCAGGGCATTTTTAAAAAATAATTTTTTCAAAAATAGTTAAGATAAAATATTTACAAAATCTGATTTTATTAGCTTTATTTTATTAATTACGTGTTAAAACTTGTATACTTTATAATTTTAACTGTCTCTATAACTCTCCCTTTTACGAGTTTGAGGGGTTCATTCCCTTTATAATCGTTTAACAAAAATCATTACAATCTATCTGCATTACTTACCAATGCTATCTTTGTGAACATAAGATTAGGCTAATAAATAAATATGTACAATATATATATATTGAACAACACAATTAAACTTTAATAAGAAATAAACAAATATATACAATGAACAAAACCATAAAACTAAAAAATCATAATTAACACCCAAATAAAGACACATCATATCTTACAGAGGCTGTCCTACTTCACTCAGCTATCTATTTTTCTCAATCGACTTTCTCGCTTCTCCCTCTCCTTCTAAATTCCCTATCCTTTCTTCTCTCTTCCAGCTCCTACATTCACTTTTCCCCTCCAGAATTCAACAGATTCTCACCCCTAAGCTTTACTTCGCCTCACCGACTCTTGCACACCAATCTAGCACCTGCTGCCACGACTCCACTTATCTTACACACCTGCACAGTCTTTCCTTCTCATCCATCCAATACTTACGTTCATTTATGCCGTCACCCATCTTGAAACATATCACTCTGTTGTATTTGTTCTGATCGTCTCCTTGTTAAAGATAAAAAAACTTATGAAAAAAAATTCCCCACGAAGAATCCAACGTTAATAACCAGCGCAAGAAGCAAAGACAATACTACTTACTTTAGCGCGCCACGTTACAAGTATTCTATTTTTTTCTTACAATTTTTATGATTTTGAAGCTGAATAAAAATGTATTACTGTTTTCTTATAACATAATAAAAATGAATTAAAATTATATATAGACAAAATATAAATTCCACGTTTTTAGAATATCCTTTCCTGTATATCTTGAATTAATTTTATGTGTAGATATAAAATTCTTTTTTTTAACACTAGAACTACCGGAAAAAAAACAATGCTACTTCTACCAAGACCAGTCAAAATGACTAGTCATTTATAATCGTAAAAACAGAAGAATTTTTTTATTGTTTTGTTTTATATAATCATATAGAATGAATATAAGGGTATGAAAATATATCTATATGATGACAATTTTTAAAAATATAATAATTTAATTATCACAACAACATTTTTAATGATACTAACATGTATAAATAGAACTTTTAGAAACAAAAAGAAGAAAATAAACATACAATAAAGTAAATATAAGAAGTATTTTATTATTAACAATGTAATAGAATCTGAAATAGAAAAAAAAAATTATTATTAATTATTTTTAATATAAAATATTAAAATGATTGTTATTTACCTGATTATGATTCGTCACATTTCTTACAAAAGTAATTTATCTTTGTAGTGCATTGTTTGCAAACATATTTTTTACATAAATTACAAATAACAGTAGTCTTATTATTATTGCAGAACCCTATTTGACACCATTTACGTGAAGAAGGTGAACTCGTTGATGTACTTGGAGCAGTAGTTTCTTGTTGCTTGATTTTTGATTGTACATATTCAATGGCAAGTTCATTTGCTAGTTGAAACAAGAAGTCTTGTCTAGATATTTTCTCACCTGTGGTTTCCTTATATAAGATCCAGGAATTTATGCCAGCTAAATCTAAAATGTTATAAAATACTTGGAGCGGCCATCTTCTAGATCCGGATTTTACGCTATATTTTTTTGCCATTTGGTCTGTAATGTCCACTCCAAATTTAGTTTTATTATAAAATTCAACCGTTTCGGGTAACTTTTTATTACTTTTACCAATTTTGATACATTTATGTTTAGAACTCAATATAAAAACTTTCTTTTTCGGTTTACTTTTGTAAATTGTAAGGGTAATATTATTTGATTTATAGAGTAGTGATGAAAAACGAGTCATAGTATCCTTCTTTATTTTACAAATTTTTGGCAATTCTCTTTTGTTGCTACGTATAGTGCCAACAAGCGTGGTTTTTTTTGAAAGCAATTTAGATGCTAGCGGTAAGCTTGTAAAAAAATTATCGGTTGTTATACATTTTCCTTTCATAGTATATGGTTCGATAAGTTTTAGTACGACATATTCACTAAGAGATTGCGATTTTGCTCGTGTTTCATCTTTCCCTAAATAAGGAAACCCACTTAGAATATATTTTGTTTTTACATCAGATGCCAGCCAAAATTTTATTCCAAATTTGTCAGGTTTAGACGGCAAATATTGCGTAAATCGGCATCTGGATTTTGTTGCAAAGAGTTGTTCGTCAACTGTTATATTTTCTCCTGGCTTGTAGCAATTTTGACTATTTTGAATGAACCTATCCCATACTGTTGATATCAAAGCAAATTTGTCATTTTTCAAACGTTGGCTTCTTTCACTTTTTTTATCAAAGCGAATAAATTTCAAAATTTAACTGAAATTATTTCGACTCATAGTTTTGGAAAAGAAATTCGGTCCCCATTCTTTGTCCCATAAATATGACAGATTCAAATTATTTGCTTTGTATGCTTCCCGAGCATATAAAATTGCAATAAAAGCTTTAATTTTTGTTTCACTTAGAGTCCATTTTTTACCCAAAACTCGAAAAGCTTCTAATTCCGTGCAAGATATTATATAATCAAGAATATTCCTGTCAATCAGTAATAAAAATGCGCTATCTACTTCACCTTTGATAATATTTCTTTTAGCATATCCTGTGGGGCCGGATATATCTTTGAAAATATTATGAAGTGGTAATCTTCCAGTTGTAGATCCTTCTTGTATTTTTTCCCAATTGGTTCCGTCTGCAGCAATTTCATTTTTTTTATTTATATTTTCTTTTTCCTCTTCAGAACTTGAAACTATACGAGCACGTCTTTTTTCCGTAAATTCAAAATATTTTCTAATTCACTGTCCGAGGACTCTCGAACTTCTTCATGATCTTCAAACTCATCAAACTCATCATTATTACCACTATAAACTGTTTCAATATCTTCTTGGTCACTTTCTTCATCCTCGATATCAGAAGCTTCCATTGAAATATTGTTTATTTTTCGCAGCAAATCAGAGGTTTTTATACGTTTTGCCATTTTTTATGGATTACAAAAAATCGCTATATAACTAAAAATAGATGCTATTCCCACGACTATGAAATAAAGAATGATCGCGTAAAACTACATCGATTCTATTATTTCGATACACTACGGCAACGATTATATCACTATGTATTATCGCCTGATAAGCAGTAACATGAGAGAAAATATTACAACAAAGAATAATACATTCGTCTAAATATCTAATCGACGGTGTTGATTTCAAAAAACAGATATTTTCAGATTTATGTCGAATTTAAGAAGTACCAGTCAAAATGACTGGTATTGGTAAAAGTAGCAAATGCCAAAATTTATTCGAATTCTGTTTAAGTTATAAAAAAATAAAAATTATTTTTACAAACCATTCCTTATATCTAGAAAAGTCATCATATAATTTTGAGAAAAAAATGTAACGTGAGGTGGGAATTAAATAATGAAGTTGCGCGACCAGTCATTTTGACTGGTCTGGTAGTTCTAGTGTTAATTATACATTTAATTATACAAATAATTACATTACACTATACTTTATGATAACTAAGTCCTCGTGTGGTCCTCCTCCTATGTAACCTGCAACAAAAAAAACAAAGGGGTAGGGAAGAAGAGGAAAAGTGGGCCTTTTAAAGTGAAACTTTTTACATCCGAATAAAATTTACCCTTGAAAATTACACCTTGATCTTAAAAAAATATTCTTTATTTTTGTAAAACATTTTCTCTGGTATCTTTCTCTTTGTGAATACGATCAGAAGTTTCTGTTACGATAAATACTTTAGGTGTTCCGACAAATGACGGAACACAAATGCATAGCGTTCTTTGAACGACAGTACGGTCTTGCAATCCGAACCGAAGGCATCAAAATTTCACAGAGTATAATAAAAATTATTACGTCGAATAAGTGATAGTTTCGACAAAGTCAACAGAGCCCAAAATATTTTGTTGTATGATTTATAATTGTTTTTTTTTTATTTCTGGTCTCAATGTTTTTGCCTTGTTTGATTTATGTCTTTATATTTTAGTTTTTACTTTATCATTTGTATATTCATCCCCAAAAATGTCAAGACATTCGAGAAATATCAATTTATTAGATAAAATAAATAATATGGATGAGGATCGTTCGGAAGATGGCTAAGAAGTTACCGATATTGATGATATAGCAGAAAAAAAGTTGTGACTTATTTGACAGCGATACGAACGAAGAGAATATTTTAAATATACGAAAAGGACAAAAAAGAAAGAGATTCATAGTTAGTTTCGAAAATGAAAATGAAGAAGAGATTGAAACTGCTATGGACGGAACCGTTTGGCACAAAATATAAGAAGGATCTAATCGCGGAAGAGCACCGATTTATAACATTTTCAAAGAAAAATCAGGACCGAAAGGATACGCTAAACGAAATATTATAAAGGGCAAAGTTGAATCAGCATTTTCCTTGATTATTGATCATAACATGATTGAACATGTAAGAAAATATACGGAATTAGAGGCATCTCGAGTATTGAAAACGAAATGGAATTTTTTTATTGTAAAATTATATGCATTTATTGGACTTTTATATGCACGCGGCGCATATGAGACTAAAAATATAGATATATCATATCTATGGAACACGAAATGAAGTCCGTCATTTCTCTTGACAACTATGAGCCGAAATGACTTCGCAGAAATCATGAAATTTATTCGGTTTGACAACAAAAATAAACGAAGCCAACGCTTACAAAACGATAAGTTTGCTTTGATCTCTTAAATTTGGAACAAATTTATCGAAAACAGTCAAAACTGTTATAAACCAGAAGCATATCTTACTATAGACGAACAATTGTTTCCTACAAAAGCACGTTGTAGATTTACTCAATACATGCCCAACAAACCAGACAAATTTGGCATAAAATTCTGATTACCTTCCGATGTAAAAAGTAAGTATATTGTAAACGGCTTTCCATAATTGGGAAAAGATGAAGGGAGAGAATAATCGGTCCAATTTGGGGAGTTGTTAGTTTTGAAATTAGCAGAACCAAATACAAACCATGGGAGAAATATAAAAGCTGACAATTTTTTTACAAGCGCGACATTAGCAAGTAAACTTTTAGCAAACAAAACTACGCTTGTTGGAACTATTCGCAAAAATAAAAGAGAGTTACAAAAATTAGCGAGACAGGCAAAGAATAGTGTGACACGCTTCTCAACAATATTATACAAATCGAATGATTTTAATCTTTCCATTTATAAAGCTAAACCGAATAAAAAAGTATTGAAACTTAGTTCAATGCATTTATCCGTGGAAATTGAAAAAAGTGACACCCGTATACTAGAGACAATTAAAATTTACAATAGCACAAAATTCGGTGTAGATATAACCGATCAAATGGCTAAAAAATATAGGGTAAAATCTAAATGTCAAAGATTACCTTTACAGGTATTTCTTAATATCTCAGATTTAGCCGGGATATATATAAGTGCTTGATATTATATAAAGAAACAACAGGTGAAGAAATATCGAGGCAAGAATTTTTATTTCAATTGGCTGAAGAGCTTGAAACTAAATATCAGAAGGAGAGATTAAGCAAAGAATGTTATCAAAAACTATAATAAACAAAGCTAGAGATTCTTCTAGGCGAAAATTTTTTCAAATAAGATATTGTAAAGTCAATAAGACTAACAAAACTTGTATAAAATGTAAAAAATACGTATGTAGAAAGTGTTTAATACAAAGTGTTGTAATTTGTAAAAAATGAGCTGAAAATGCATAAATAAAACTTTCTAAATAGAAATGCGGGAAGCGGGTTTTTATTGTAGCATCAGAAAAATATTTTGTTTACTATCCAGTTGGATAAAATTTCTTTCTATATTAAGATACGTATGTTTTTTTTGAAGCGGTCATTTGACCGCTCATGGTAGGAATAGGTATACATGAAATGTCGGTAGGTTTAGTGTTAAGATGGACGCGCAAAAGTCATTATGAAATCAACACTTTGGAAGGATCGTTACGGATTGTTAAACGACTTCTTCTTTCACATTATCCTAAAGTATCATTAGAGAGAGAAGCAGAGAAGAAAGATTTCCTTAAATAATATGCTACGACCTTTTTAGTTGCTTCTTCTTGGGCTCGGAAGATGTATCATATTTGTTTTTTAATGCAACAAAAATAATTTCTATACTACATATGTTTGAAAATGAATGGTATTATAAGAAATAAAAAATGGTAATATAAGAATTGTTACGAACTTTTCCTAGGAATTGTACAAAATTCTTAGGTATTCTATAGAATATCAAATGCTATTTAGGCAATATTGAGAAGAATACATTATCATGCAACGGGCAACAGGTACACATAAAAACACAAAACATACACTTCGCCCACCAACGCCCTACAACAGACAATACAAACCCCGACCCCACACACACACACAAGCAAGAAAGGAGCTGGTTTTTTTGTGTGGGCTTTATAGAATGTGCGTGCCGTTATACTATGCGCATCTCTATAAACTGAAACTTACACAATGCCGGTGTCTTATTTTGTAAAGCCTACTGTTATTTCTAGTGGCAAAAGATTATATTTAGACAGATATTTATAGAGGTTTCCATGAAAAATCTGTGTATTTTGTATTCCTTATTATAGCAAGAGATAAGCAGGTTTAGTAGGAAAGTTTTCATATCTCCTTTCTTACTTTACCGGTCTTTCATTTGTAATTCTTCACAATATCTAAGAAATTAACTCCGCCTGCATGATCGCTGGGCGGATCGAGATCAGCGATCATGTTGCCGGTCCTAAGCCCGGGAAAAGGAGGAAGGTTGTTGGATCAGGTTAGCCCCTACCCAACGTAAAAAAAAAATTGCTGCTCATAGAAACGACACTCTGCCTCAATAAGTAAAAAAAAAGAATGGAACGAACATATTAGCAGAATGGCAACAGAAGAATCGTCAGAATTGCACGGGTAAGTCACCGATTGGCCGCAGAAGTACGGGGCGCCCACAAAAAAGATGGTGCGACAATTTAACAGTGCAATAGGCAGAAAAACGTCGTTACGAAACAGGCAACTTGCCTAAACTAAAGAATGAAGAAGAAGAAGAAGAAGATCTAAAAATTAGAAAATTTGAATATATTTCCACCTTTTCCGATATTTTGGCATTGCTTATAATTCCGGATTTCTTACTTGGACTGCTAACATTACCTGAATTTTGTACTATTCCGTTAACATATATGTACAAATATTGCCTAAAATCACTACTGTTCCCATCACGACAAACATTACACTATTAATATCAATTAACAATCTTAAATGTATTTTGATGTGTTTTAAAATCAAATCTCATACAAAACCTAATAAAGTATAATATAAGCTGAATCTAAGATGCAACAAAAAATACAATTGTTTTTAAGACTGTTGAATACGTCGGCTAATGGTAAAAAGTAAATTTTGGAAAACAAATGACCTTATTAAATTTACGTTTTGACATTTACAATTTTTAAATGTTTATTGCGTTTCATATTTGATATAAAAAATGTCTTAAATTCTAAAGCGAATATAAAAGAATGTAAGATCAAGTAATGTCGTTTTTTTTTAATTATTCATACGATCTTACATAATTGTGTGGAAAAATTATTTCTCGGGAAAAAGCGTTAGCTTATTACTACTAATAAATCGAGACTCGTAAGTAAAGAATTTCAATCTTTCTTTGTCAAACAAAAACGATAATTTTTTTTTTCAGAAGAACTTATTGGTTATTTTTAAATATTTTAATAAAGAGTGTACCTAAAAATTGGTTAAATACGCCAAAGATATAACAATAAAAAATTATTTTTATAGCGTCTTAGCTTGTTTCCATATTAAAATCTAACGAATATGTTCGACGTCCATTGAGGACGGTTTGAATATGCGAGTTCATAAATTATTCGTATTATTTGTATATGATACGAATTCCTACGCGTGGTTTTATAATTCGTTACCTGTACGTTTTTACGTAAGACTAGAATTGACTGGACGTAGTAGAGGGGAGGTCTTACTCGATCGTTTCTAACAGTGACCACGTGTTGATCACAAAGTTCAATGCTGATCCGCCGCAGTCGTAGCCTTCCAAAGTCCAAAAAGTTTTAACGTATACATTAGGTAGGCGGAAGTAATATACATTCTTATCGTTATTGAATCCTTTGCAAAAAACTGGCTAATCTAAAAATGATTTTACAACTACAAGTCATTAAAAATTTTGGTATTATTAGAATTTTATATTCAAATATAAAAAGTAAATAGATATCTTATAACTTATATAATTTAAACAACTTTTTTGTAAAACAGATAACTATGTTCCCAAAGCAAGTATAACGAATAAATTATAGTATATATGTATCGGTATTTATTGAATTTATATATCTTTCTATGTTTTTAGTATTAGAGTAATGTATATATTATATACATCTATGTGTTTTTTAATCATATTAATTTAATGCATAAATACTACTAAGATCTGTTAGGGATATTTTAGCTATTCTAGGGAATTTATAATTAGCGTTGAAAGTATGTTTCAGATGCGGCGTCAATGAATTGCGAGGACGTTCAAGGGCATACGAGGTGCATGCGAGAGCTCTTTGACACGCATTGTGGGGATACAGTCCGTTAGGCCATGGTCATCGGAAGAAAACGTAGACATAACAATTCCTATCTAGGTATCTTACGATACAGTTAGTTCTTACAAAGAGAGAGTTACGCTATATTGGCATTCTTCTAAGGTTGCAATTGCGTTCGTTTTCGTCCAATTATTGCATTTGTGTAAATCGGGATGGTGCGTGCGCGAATTCTAAGCAAATGTAATTTTATTATTTCGGATTTATCATTTTCTAAAAACAAAATCAATGCCTTACATTTTATATTTTATAGTTATTTTCCCCGAGAAATCTCACACCTGGACGTACTTCCTAGTTCTGCCCAAGCTTCGCCGTACAACGATAACATACCTTGCACAATACATTTGCTTAGAATTCGCGCACGCACCGTCCCGATTTACACAAATGCAATAATTGGACGAAAACGAACGCAATTGCAACCTTAGAAGAATGCCAATATAGCGTAACTCTCTCTTTGTAAGAACTAACTGTATCGTAAGATACCTAGATAGGAATTGTTATGTCTACGTTTTCTTCCGATGACCATGGCCTAACGGACTGTATCCCCACAATGAGTGTCAAAGATCTCTCGCATGCACCTCGTATGCCCTTGAACGTCCTCGCAATTCATTGACGCCGCATCTGAAACATACTTTCAACGCTAATTATAAATTCCCTAGAATAGCTAAAATATCCCTAACAGATCTTAGTAGTATTTATGCATTAAATTAATATGATTAAAAAACACATATATGTATATAATATATACATTACTCTAATACTAAAAACATGGAAAGATATACAAATTCAATAAATACCGATACGTATATACTATAATTCACATTCGTTATACTTGCTTTGGGAACATTAAATCATAGTTATCTGTTTTACAAAAAAGTTGTTTAAATTATATTAGTTATAAGATATCTATTTACCTTTTATATTTGAATATAAAATCCTAATAATACCAAAATTTGTAATGACTTGTTGTTGTAAAATCTTTTTTGGATTAGCCACTTTTTTGCAAACGATTCAATAACGATAAGAATATATATTACTTTCGCCTACCTAATGTATACGTTAAAACTTTTTGGACTTTGGAAGGCTACGACTGCGGTGGATCAGCATTGAACACGAGGTCACTGTTAGAAACGATCGAGTAAGACCTCCCCTCTACTACGTCCAGTCAATTCGAGTCTTACGTAAAAACGTACAGGTAACGAATTATAAAACCACGCGTAGGAATTCGTATCATATACAAATAATATGAATAATTTATGAACTCGCATATTCAAACCGTCCTCAATGGACGTCGAACATATTCGTTAGATTTTAATATGGAAACAAGCTAAGACGCTATTAAAAGTAATTTTTTATTGTTTAGATCTTTGACGTATTTAACCAATTTTTAGGTACACTCTTTATTAAAATATTTAAAAATAACCAATAATGTAAACGTCTCATGCAGGTTCGTGCACTTTGGCGCCTGCACCGGTGTGCGTGCGGATGTTTATTTAGGATATCGGCGTTCTTAAGATTAAGTGTGAGGAACAGAGGCTGTATGCGTCACCCATGGAGGGGGGCCGATGTTCCGTTGTTCAACGGAAAAGTATAAAAAGGGCAGTCGGACATTACGGGTGGTGGTAGGAAGTATTAGTTAGTTAATCTTATGTTCTTATGTACTGAGTAGTCAGTTAGTAACAGTTAGGTAGTTAATCTTATGTTCTTATGTGCTGAGGAGTAGGAAGTCAGTTAGTCTTATGTTCTTATGTGTTCTGGGAGTTTACAAATTTCAGGAGTGGGATGTTTATAAATTTCAGAAGTGGGATGTTTACAATAAGTTCTTCTGAAAAAAAAAAATTATTGTTTTTGTTTTAAAAATAAAGATTGAAATTCTTTACTTACGAGTCTCGATTTATTAGTAGTAATAAGCTAACGCTTTTTCCCGAGGAATAATTTTTCCACAAAATTATGTAAGATCGTATGAATAATTAAAAAAAAACGACATTACTTGATCTTACATTCTTTTATATTCGCTTTAGAATTTAAGACATTTTTTATATCAAATATGAACACGCAATAAACATTTAAAAAATTGTAAATGTCAAAACGTAAATTTAATAAGGTCATTTGTTTTCCAAAATTTACTTTTTACCATTAGCCGACGTATTCAACAGTCTTAAAAACAATTGTATTTTTTGTTGCATCTTAGATTCAGCTTATTATTATACTTTATTAGGTTTTGTATGAGATTTGATTTTAAAACACATCAAAATACATTTAAGATTGCTAATAGATATTAATAGTGTAATGTTTGTCGAGATGGGAATAGTAGTGATTTTAGGCAATATTTGTACATATATGTTAACGGAATAGTACAAAATTCAGGTAATGTTAGCAGTCCAAGTAAGAAATCCGGAATTATAAGCAATGCCAAAATATCGGAAAAGGTGGAAATATATTCAAATTTCTCTAATTTCTTAGATCTTCTTCTTCTTCTTCTTCATTCTTTAGTTTAGGCAAGTTGCCTGTTTCGTAACGACGTTTTTCTGCCTATTGCACTGTTAAATTGTCGCACCATCTTTTTTGTGGGCGCCCCGTACTTCTGCGGCCAATCGGTGACTTATCCCGTGCAATTCTGACGATTCTTCTGTTGTCCATTCTGCTAATATGTTCGTTCCATTCTTTTTTTTTACTTATTCTGAGGCAGAGTGTCGTTTCTATGAGCAGCAATTTTTTTTTTTACGTTGGGTAGGGGGCTAACCTGATCCAACAACCTTCCTCCTTTTCCCGGGCTTAAGACCGGTAACATGATCGCTGATCTCGATCCACCCAGCGATCATGCAGACGGAGTTAATTTCTTAGATATTGTGAAGAATTACAAATGAAAGACCGGTAAAGTAAGAAAGGAGATATGAAAACTTTCCTGCTAAACCTGCTTATCTCTTGCTATAATAAGGAATACAAAATACACAGATTTTTCATGGAAACCTCTATAAATATCGGTCTAAATATAATCTTTTGCCACTAGAAATAACAGCAGGCTTTACAAAATAAGACACCGGCATTGTGTAAGTTTCAGTTTATAGAGATGCGCATAGTATAACGGCACGCACATTCTATAAAGCCCACACAAAAAAACCAGCTCCTTTCTTGCTTTTGTGTGTGTGTGTGGGATCGGGGTTTGTATTGTCTGTTGTAGGGCGTTGGTGGGCGAAGTGTATGTTTTGTGTTTTTATGTGTACCTGTTGCCCGTTGCATGATAATGTATTCTTCTCAATATTGCCTAAATAGCATTTGATATTCTATAGAATACCTAAGAATTTTGTACAATTCCTAGGAAAAGTTCGTCACAATTCTTATATTACCATTTTTTATTTCTTATAATACCATTCATTTTCAAACATATCTAGTATAAAAATTATTTTTGTTGCATTTAAAAACAAATATGATACATCTTCCGAGCCCAAGAAGAAGCAACTAAAAAGGTCGTAGCATATTATTTAAGGAAATCTTTCTTCTCTGCTTCTCTCTCTAATGATACTTTAGGATAATGTGAAAGAAGAAGTCGTTTAACAATTAGTAACGATCCTTCCAAAGTGTTGATTTCATAATGACTTTTGCGCGTCCATCTTAACACTAAACCTACCGACATTTCATGTATACCTATTCTTACCATGAGCGGTCAAATGACCGCTTCAAAAAAAACATACGTATCTTAATATAGAGAGAAATTTTATCCAACTGGATAGTAAACAAAATATTTTTCTGATGCTACAATAAAAACCCGCTTCCCGCATTTCTATTTAGAAAGTTTTATTTATGCATTTTCAGCTCATTTGTTACAAATCACAACACTTTGTATTAAACACTTTCTACATACGTATTTTTTACATTTTATACAAGTTTTGTTAGTCTTATTGACTTTACAATATCTTATTTGAAAAAATTTTCGCCTAGAAGAATCTCTAGCTTTGTTTATTATAGTTTTTGATGAACATTCTTTGCTTAGTCTCTCCTTCTGATATTTAGTTTCAAGCTCATCAGCCAATTGAAATAAAAATTCTTGCCTTGATATTTCTTCACCTGTTGTTTCTTTATATAATATCCATGCACTTATATATATATATCCCGGCTAAATCTGAGATATTAAGAAATACCTGTAAAGGTAATCTTTCACATTTAGATTTTACCCTATATTTTTAGCCATTTGATCGGTTATATCTACACCGAATTTTGTGCTATTGTAAAATTTAATTGTCTCTAGTATACGGGTGTCACTTTTTTCAATTTCCACGGATAAATGCATTGAACTAAGTATCAATACTTTTTTATTCGGTTTAGCTTTATAAATGGAAAGATTAAAATCATTCGATTTGTATAATATTGTTGAGAAGCGTGTCACACTATTCTTTGCCTGTCTCGATAATTTTTGTAGCTCTCTTTTATTTTTCCAATAATAAGCGTAAGGCGAGGCACTGGTCGAACCCCTTGTTGGGCGCTATTCATTATTATATTTAAATAATCAATCAGTGTTTTTTTTTTTGTGTGTGCCGCAAAAATTTTATGGAAAAGTTGAAAAAAATTATGGCGTATAAAATATGCAAAAATAATTTTATGATTACAAGGAAACTATGCATGACATGTAGCAATGTTATTTCTGTACGTAATTGTTTGATAAAATGCAATCTTCTTCGTCAGAACATTTCATTAAATAGATCGCTAACTTCATCCTAAAATCGGTAATAAAAATATTTTTCGAATTACTAATTAGTATAAGACCATTTAATTTATAACACAAGTAATCAGTTGAAGCAATATTGCCAATTTCCTGTAATATTTTATAGTTTTTTTTCAGTGGTTAATTATAAGAAGTAATTTGATCAAATAAGTCTTCTTCTTCTTCTTCTTCATTCTTTAATTTAGGCAAGTTGCCTGTTTCGTAACGACGTTTTTCTGCCTATTGCACTGTTAAATTGTCGCACCATCGTTTTCGTGGGCGCCCCGCACTTCTGCGGCAATCGGTGATTTATCCCGTGCAATTCTGCCGATTCTTGTTGTCCATTCTGCTAATAGACAGAGTGTCGTTTCTATGAGCCGCAAATTTTTTTACGTTGGGTAGGGAGCTAACCTGATCCAACAACCTTCCTCCTTTTCCCGGGCTTAGGACCGGCAACATGATCGCTGACCTTGATCCGTCCAGCGATCATGCAGGCGGAGTTCAAATAAGTCTACGTCAGTAAATTATAATCAACTACCATTTTTTGGCAGTTTGAAGCAACTGATAACCACACAAATAATCTACAGCTTCTCGTGGGTCACCGGTGATTTCATTACAAATAATGCATTGAATACAATTATACACGTTTTCTTGTTTCGTAAAGTAATCAATAACAGTGATTCTAAACAAGTTTTCACTTCTATAATCCTTGTAAACAAAAATTTTACAACTAAATATAAGTTTAATTAAAATACTCCTTTACTATCTACTCAAAGATCTCCACTTCACTTAGCTCTTTTTATTAAGTAATAAGAGTAAACACACATCAGTGACCAAAATCTTGACGTTACAACCAAAATACTAAGTCCGTCCTTCCCTGCTAAAAAAAAAGGAACAATAGCTGTCATAGTAGATACATCGACTTAGCTTTGCGAAAAGCAGTATTGAATATATACTACAGAGATGATTTCATGAAGTACAATCTAAAATTTTACTTCTACTCGAATCTTATTTATAGATCAAATGTAGTATTTTACTTATAAGAAACGGAAAATGGTATTCGCTCTCTAGTGACTAGTCAAAGAAGTCACTGATTTTTCACATATACAATATGTAACTCTCTCGAGTAACTCTCTCGAGTTACAAAGAGAACTTGTGTTGAAATAGTTTTATCTTGTTAATTTTTTGTGTTTTCCATTTACTAGTTGTTGTTTTTAGTCTTTAAAAAATTGTATATGATTCCTGGATATTACTAATGCCACATTCTTATAACCATCAAATTTATTTCTCGTTAAAGTTTCTTATGCGTGTAATACTAACAACTGGAAATATTTTCTCAAGTATTGCTATTTAGTGAGATTAATGATTCGTATAATGCTGTAAAAGAATATTAATTAAGATGTTAAATAAAAACATTTTTTACTTGTGATTGAATCCTTTTTAATGTTATAAATTGTTAATTTTCTGTAATATTTAAATATTTCGATCCTGCATTAAGAATGTTCGAAAAGTATTTCTAAAAACCTACATTATATGGAAGAATATTGCTATTTACGTCTGTTCAACAGATTTATAAGATTTCTAAAAAGTATTTTAATCAAGCTAGTATTACATATTCTTGATTTAAAAGAATTAAATATTTCGAATCGTTTACCCTATAGGTCATACGGAAAGTTTTTCCGTTTATAACAAACAATGTTAAGTCACAGGTCATCGGAGGCCCTGGGAAAGATTTCTTTTAAATATAAGTAAAATGACAATGCAGCATAATCCATTGTAAGCGCATGCAATTTGGGAAGCCTAACGGCATAATTAACAATTCTAATTAGATCTATTTGATTGTCTATATAAACAGCGGTTTCAATGAATAGCTTTATTTGGTGTACATATTAGATATTAGTAGTTTTGCTCGTGTGAATACATATAGCAAATATGAAATTAGAAGGCTTATAAGATAGTGCAGTAGTCATCTCTGGAATTTCGGGAAAATTTCCAAACAATAATAATGATTTAAAGTCGAATCTAATGAATGGAGAAGATTGCGTGTCTTCATATCATCTTTGCATTTTTGGCCCTTTGAAGGAAAATTGATCCTATCGAGTCGCTTCTCGAGAATCCAGATGCTTTTTTATCATAAGATCTATTTACCCCGTCTGTTGACAATAAACCTAAATAATGGAATGCACAAAACAAAAAATTATTTAAAAATTACAAAAAATTCAACTTGCTATTCTAAGACTTTTAATTATCATTGAAATGAAAAAAATCTAAGAAAAATTGATTTTTTGCCTTACATGCAAGAACTGGAATTAATTAAACCTAGAGTAAACTCTTATTTTACCTAAATCATACAGTTGGTATGATGTTTGGGAACGTAAGCTTACAACACCACTAACAATCGCGTAATCGCAATCTCAGCTTTTATAGCTTCGTACGCTTTTTGAACTGCTAACGAACTTGATGTGCTGGTTGAATCGATAGTGCAGCTTGAGCCTGTTAAACCCATACAAAATGAGATCCGGTTTGATAGCATAGCTTGGCATAACCAAGTAGAATATATCGATTTGACAATAAGAAAATAAAAACAATCACACATTGAATGATTTAACCTTTACATAGAAGCTATTAGATCGACCTAATTACTTACCTGATTCCAGCGTTCCATGGTATTACTACTTGCCTCAAATAAACTCAATATCCTGTAAACATTGATTTTTTTGTTCCGTAGCTCTACAAGATTTATTCCAGCATCAATGATCGTTTCAAACGTTACTTCCATTGCCATTCTTAATTCTGGAGGAATAAATGGTGCCTGCATTGCACTAATTCCAAAAAAAAAGTTATCGAATTTAGATAAATTAGAAACAGTTCCTAAACGCGATGGTACTTTAGACGAATGATCTAAAAAATAATAATTCATGTTACTCAAAAATAACATACTGTAATGTAATAAATTTCTGTAGGAAATATAATTTAACATATTCTTACCGAATTTCCATCTTGTATGATCTGAAGACACGCAATCTTCGCCATTCATTAGATTCGACTTTAAATCATTAATATTGTCACACTTTGGAAATTTTCCCAAAACTCCAGAGATAACAACTGCACTATCTTATAAGCCTTCTAACTTCATATTTGCTATATGTATCCACACGAGCAAAACTACTAACATCTAATTCGTACGGCAAATAAAGCTGCTCATTGAAACCGCTGTTTATATAGACAATCAAATAGATCTAATTAGAATTGTTAATTATGCCATTAGGCTCTCCAAATTGCATACGCTTACAATGGATTATGCTGCATTGTCATTTTACTTATATTTAAAAGAAATCTTTCCCAGGGCCTCCGATGACCTGTGACTTAACATTGTTTGTTATAAACGGAAAAACTTTCCGTATGACCTATAGGGTAAACGATTCGGAATATTTAATTCTTTTAAATTCAAGAATATGTAATACTAGCTTGATTAAAATACTTTTTAGAAATCTTATAAATCTGTTGAACAGACGTAAATAGCAATATTCTTCCATATAATGTAGGTTTTTAGAAATACTTTTCGAACATTCTTAATGCAGGATCGAAATATTTAAATATTACAGAAAATTAACAATTTATAACATTAAAAAGGATTCAATCACAAGTAAAAAATTTTTTTATTTAACATTTTAATTAATATTCTTTTACAGCATTATACGAATCATTAATCTCACTAAATAGCAATACTTGAGAAAATATTTCCAGTTGTTAGTATTACACGCATAAGAAACTTTAACGAGAAATAAATTTGATGGTTATAAGAATGTGGCATTAGTAATATCCAGGAATCGTATACAATTTTTTAAAGACTAAAAACAACAACTAGTAAATGGAAAACACAAAAAATTAACAAGATAAAACTATTTCAACACAAGTTCTCTTTGTAACTCGAGAGAGTTACTCGAAAGAGTTACATATTGTATATGTGAAAAATCAGTGACTTCTTTGACTAGTCACTAGAGAGCGAATACCATTTTCCGCTTCTTATAAGTAAAATACTATATTTGATCTATAAATAAGATTCGAGTAAAAGTAAAATTTTAGATTGTACTTCATGAAATCATCTCTGTAGTATATATTCAATACTGCTTTTCGCAAAGCTAAGTCGATGTATCTACTATGACAGCTATTGTTCTTTTTTTTTAGCAGGGAAGGACGGACTTAGTATTTTGGTTGTAACGTCAAGATTTTGGTCACTGATGTGTTTTTACTCTTATTACTTAATAAAAAAAGCTAAGTGAAGTGGAGATCTTTGAGTAGATAGTAAAGGAGCATTTTAATTAAACTTATATTTAATTGTAAAATTTTTGTTTACAAGGATTATAGAAGTGAAAACTTGTTTAGAATCACTGTTATTGATTACTTTACGAAACAAGAAAACGTGTATAATTGTATTCAATGCATTATTTGTAATGAAATCACCGGTGACCCACGAGAAGCTGTAGATTATTTGTGTTGTTATCAGTTGCTTCAAACTGCCAAAAAATGGTAGTTGATTATAATTTACTGACGTAAACTTATTTGCTCCGCCTGCATGATCGCTGGACGGATCAAGGTCAGCGATCATGTTGCCGGTCCTAAGCCCGGGAAAAGGAGGAAGGTTGTTGGATCAGGTTAGCCCCCTACCCAACGTAAAAAAAAAAATTGCTGCTCATAGAAACGACACTCTGCTTTAGAATAAGTAAAAAAAAAGAATGGAACGAACATATTAGCAGAATGGACAACAGAAGAATCGTCAGAATTGCACGGGATAAGTCATCGATTGGCCGCAGAAGTACGGGGCGCCCACAAAAAAGATGGTGCGACAATTTAACAGTGCAATAGGCAGAA
Organism: Polistes fuscatus; assembly: GCF_010416935.1. Taxonomy (NCBI): domain Eukaryota; kingdom Metazoa; phylum Arthropoda; class Insecta; order Hymenoptera; family Vespidae; genus Polistes; species Polistes fuscatus. The sequence goes on along the minus strand of NW_025113020.1, from coordinate 697,858 downwards.
AAACGTCGTTACGAAACAGGCAACTTGCCTAAACTAAAGAATGAAGAAGAAGAAGAAGAAGAAGATCTAAGAAATTAGAGAAATTTGAATATATTTCCACCTTTTTCGATATTTTGGCATTGCTTATAATTCCGAATTTCTTACTTGGACTGCTAACATTACCTGAATTTTGTACTATTCCGTTAACATATATGTACAAATATTGTCTAAAATCACTACTGTTCCCATCTCGACAAACATTACACTATTAATATCTATTAGCAATCTTAAATGTATTTTGATGTGTTTTAAAATCAAATCTCATACAAAACCTAATAAAGTATAATAATAAGCTGAATCTAAGATGCAACAAAAAATACAATTGTTTTTAAGACTGTTGAATACGTCGGCTAATGGTAAAAAGTAAATTTTGGAAAACAAAAGACCTTACTAAATTTACGTTTTGACATTTACAATTTTTTAAATGTTTATTGCGTGTTCATATTTGATATAAAAAATGTCTTAACTTTTAAAGCGAATATAAAAGAATGTAAGATCAAGTAATGTCGTTTTTTTTAATTATTCATACGATCTTACATAATTGTGTGGAAAAATTATTTCTCGAGAAAAAAGCGTTAGCTGATCACTACTAATAAATCGAGACTCGTAAGTAAAAAATTTCAATCTTTCTTTGTCAAACAAAAATGATAATTTTTTTTTCAGAAGCACTTCTTGGTTATTTTTAAATATTTTAATAAAAGTGTACCTAAAAATTGGTTAAATACGTCAAAGATCTAAACAATAAAAAATTACTTTTAATAGCGTCTTAGCTTCTTCCATATTAAAATCTAACGAATCTGTTCGACGTCCATTGAGGACGGTTTAAATATGCGAGTTCATAAATTATTCGTATTATTTGTATATGATACGAATTCCTACGCGTGGTTTTATAATTCGTTACCTGTACGTTTTTTACGTAAAACTCGAATTGTCTGGACGTAGTAGAGGGGAGGTATCCCCACAATGGGTGTTAAAGAGCTCTCGCATACACCTCGTATGACCTTGAACGTCCTCGCAATTCATTGACGCCGCATCTGAAACATACTTTCAACGCTAATTATAAATTCTCTAGAATAGCTAAAATACCCCGAACAGATCTGAGTAGTATTTATGCATTAAATTAATATGATTAAAAAACACATATATGTATATAATATATACATTACTCTAATACTAAAAACATGGAAAGATATATAAATTCAATAAATACCGATACGTATATATACTATAATTCACATTCGTTATACTTGCTTTGGGAACATTAAATCATAGTTATCTGTTTTACAAAAAAGTTGTTTAAATTATATTAGTTATAAGATATCTATTTACTTTTTATATTTGAATATAAAATTCTAATAATACCAAAATTTTTAATGATTTGTAGTTGTAAAATCATTTTTGGATTAGCCAGTTTTTTGCAAACGATTCAATAACGATAAGAATATATATTACTTTCGCCTACCTAATGTATACGTTAAAACTTTTTGGACTTTGGAAGGCTACGACTGCGGCAGATCAGCATTGAACACGAGGTCACTGTTAGAAACGATCGAGTAAGACCTCCCCACTACTACGTCCAGTCAATTCTAGTCTTACGTAAAAATCGTACAGGTAACGAACTATAAAACCACGCTTAGAAATTCGAACCATATAAAAATAATACGAATAATTTATAAACTCGCATATTTAAACTGCCCTCAATGGACGTCGAACATATTCGTTAGATTTTAATATTGAAACAAGCTAAGACGCTATTAAAAGTAATTTTTTATTGTTTAGATTTTTTGCGTATTTAACCAATTTTTAGGTACACTCTTTATTAAAATATTTGGAAATAACCAATAAGTGCTTCTGAAAAAAAAATTATCATTTTTGTTTGACAAAGAAAGATTGAAATTCTTTACTTACGAGTCTCGATTTATTAGTAGGGATAAGCTAACGCTTTTTACTCGAGAAATAATTTTTCCACACATTTATGTAAGATCGTATGAATAATTAAAAAAAAGCGACATTACTTGATCTTACATTCTTTTACAATCGCTTTAGAAGTTAAGACATTTTTTATATCAAATATGGACACGCAATAAACATTTGGAAAATTGTCCCTACTCTCTCACTCTCACGCCATTTGCTCGTCTACTGTGTTTCTGTGTAGCGTTTCATTCAAAAGTGATTGTGAATAAGTAGCGTGAGAAATGGAGAAAAAAACTCGGAGGAAGCAGTCATTTATTCAATTTTTGAACGAAAAACTTCATTCAAAAATGAACAATGACAATGACAATCTACAACAAGATCAGGCACTACCAACGATGCTGTATTCTCCCGTTATTTGCAAATCTTTGTATCATATCACAAATTATTCGTATCATACTTCAATTACCATAAGCCCATCATTTCATTCTTAAAACATCAACCAATAGAAATGTAAAGAAATATTTTAAGGAGTAATATTAGTTTAGGATAGATATAGGATAATCTAATCTTAGTTTGTATAATATAGAATAGAGAATTTATGGCACTATAGAATCCGTAAGATAGGGTCCTCTTAAGAAAAGGATATAATATTTATTTCTGAACAAGTAACATCTGGTGATCTAGACTGTGGAGATTTCGGGAACGCTTTGTACTCACTCCCACTCTAAGATGTTACGTGCATTTGAAAGAAAGACGGTTGATGACCAATAATGGGTCGGAAAAGGGACTAGGACCGCCTTGCGTCCCCTTTCCCACTCCGTCGGCGGTGGGACCGATGCATAAGAAAAGAAAAGAGTTAGTCTTATGATTGCACTGCGGTAAGTCTTATGATTGCGCCTCGAAAAGTCTTATGATTGAGTCTTAGGAAGTCTTATCGTATTATGCCGAGATATTAAGTGTTCGTATTATGTGAAAGTGTTAGGTGGCCTTATTGAGTTTTATGTCTTATGTCTTACGGTTTTTACGTCTTATGTTTTCTTATGTTATGCTTATTTAATTACGAAGATTTACGTTTAAGTGATTTTATGTACAATTAAATATATGTGTATTTCAAAATTTTAATCCTGACAAACTGTTATCTAAATAATAACGCCCTTTAACCCTTGCATCCAGATCAGAAAATGGTCGGTTACAAATGCAATAAATGTAATGCATTTTCTTGCAATATTTTTATTTAATTTTTTCTTTATATGAATTATATTAAATATTTCAAAGACTAAATCGCGATAGTGCGAAGTGCTAGTTATAATACTTAAAACTAAGCATCAAACTCATCAAAAAATTTGCGAATTTGATCGACTACATCTCGTTCGAGATAGAATCGAGATAGAAATAAATCTTTCAAATCGTTGCAAATCCTTTTGAGTCATGACACATAATAAAGATTACAGAAGAGTGACAGAATTATTTATAAAACAACATGATAAAATGAAATAATATAATTTTGTAACAATTCTGTATAAAACTCGGAGGTAGGACTTCCACTTTTAAGTGAAAGTATACCACGTGTTTTTCCGGGGTTCCCACCTGCTTATAATTAAAGTTTTCACATTCATTCAGAAAAGTATGCCACCTGCCAGTATATTGGCAATATCTAAAAAGAGCAAACATACATACATACATACCCATCAACCCACTCACTCCACGATTCTCTCACATACCACCAGGGTGCAAATACCTAAACTAGAGAGCATCCCCCGACGCACCTCCGACACCCTAGTTTTAAACCACTTGTTTTCTAAGCGTATATGCTAAAGGTATACGTACTTTTTGCTGTAATTGACAACCAAGGCTGATGACTATTGCAAAAATGACTAAATCAAAATTACTGGTACATACTAATATATGTGCATTCTAATAATATACGAGTATATCAGAGTTTCCATAAATAAATTCGGTAATTCTACCATTAAAAACGATTTTATTAAAAGAAGAAAGTATAAAAATTTAATATAAATGTAAAAATGCAAATATTCGTATTTTTCATCTCATAAATGACTTTACAAGTAGTACTTCAAATATTGAATGATGCATTAATTAAAAACTATCGCGAAAAACGATGTACGGTACACACTACCTAATACGCATATAGCAAAGTACATCGTGCAACCACTGGTACAAAGACAATCGCTAATAAGGGAAAAATTTAAAACTGAACCTATGCTAACCATTTCTTACCCGTACGAGTAGCATTTGAGCACACTCCTAGATGGGAAGGCAGAAAGTATAGGAGGAAGAAACGAAAGATTAGCTCATTAGAAGCTGAAAATCATGATTTGAGAAACATGATTAAAAAAACATAAATACATAACATATAAATTCATTTCTATAGAAATTCATCTAAGCGGACTAGGACTCTATAGGTTATTTAATTTTTTTATAATTATTTAATTTTTTTAACTTTTCATTTGTAAGAAATTTTAAATTTAATTTTTTAATAAGTAAGAATTTCAAAAAAGAAAAAGAAATATATAAATATATATGTAAAACCTCGGACGACTCCTTTTATTAAGTTAGGTGCTCTAATTAAAGAACTAGGCTTTGTACCACCACTTAACTGTTAGAGTCTATCCGTCGCGAAAAGGTTTGTCTTCGTGTTCATTTATTGTTAATATCGAAGTATCGATATATCAAAATTATTCGCACTTACATAAATTAAACACGATGCAATGCATTTAAAGATAATATCACATGCTTTTCTGGACGAAATCGATAAATAAATAATAAATAAATAATAATAATAATAATCGAATAAATTCTCGATTTCAACACTACTAACGAGAGCAAAATAGGAAATATAAAAAGGGCGTTTATTAATTGTACTGTTAATTAAATAAATATAACCGATGAAATAAGAAGACCTATCCTGAACTAATAAAACATACAACAAATTATATATTTTCATGAGTTATTGATGAAAAAGAATTACTCGTGTGCTCGTAAATAATTTATTTAAATAATTACAGCCAGTAGCTCGTGCCGATTAGGACCTTTAATCCTCGGCATGATTGAAGAAATTTAAAGTTCCTCCCGTGCTCACTCATTCGTTACCAACCGTTATATAACATATTTGTGATATTTTAGAATTAAAATAACACATATACGAAGTATTAATAGTTAGCATTAGGAGTTCTGCGGTGGCTCCAAAACACTCCTACTTCATAACAAGTATTGTAGTCTGACGATCGGAGAGTTACTCTATTTGTTATTGAAGAAGATCCATCGAAGAAATTATTCCACATCTATGAAGAGGAAGATAATCCGTCGTTATGTCTGTAACATAAAATAGAACAAAATGATAAGTTATATGTAATATGATTCAAAATCATAGCAAACAAAAACGAATAAATGTTAATAAAAATGAATATTCAGAATGCATTCCAATGGGATGAAGCTCAATGGCACCATGACGATGCATCACGCATGTATCAAATAACGCGGTATAAACGAAAATAAAAACCTTATCTACAAGTTTCTTCTCGTAAAATCAAAATTTGCAATTACGGCGAACAACACTGACTTTAATTCGCGTATGATTTTAATTCATTATGCATGCGATCACTGATTCTATAACTGCTTCCCAAAACTGATTTGCACAAAAACAATGCAAGTACAAAAATCTTTATTAATACGCTGATTAATACGCGAACTGTTTGTGCGACTGTTTAAGGGTAAAAATACAACTTTACTCGAACAAAATCTAATGCAATTACTGCCTTGGTCGCAGTTAATTTAATATATAAATTTTAAAAATAACTCGCGAACGCGACAGAATTGAAATTAACGAACGAACGTGCTTCTTAACACGTTTTTCGCGGCGTTGGTCCCTGGGGACCGCCGCTGAACTTTTCTTCGGGACGGCGTCGGTCCTCGGGGACCGGCGTTAGACTTTTCGTTCGGCCGACATCGGTCCGGTGGGACCGACAGTATTAAAGATAAAAAAGATAAATGTCGCCTGAATGAAATCTAGTCAAATATAATTCTAATGAGCTTTATTAAAGCAATCTAAGCAAAAGTATGGCTTTACACAGGTAACAAAATGTAACAACTTTTTTTGTTATATTTTTGGCTTTCTTGGACCCAAATAATCTTGAATTTTTAGCATAACAACCAGAACAATATTTTCGAACTTTATGGACGCTTCCTTTCTTTTTCTGCAATTTATGAAGAATTTTTCCTTCGCGATGCGGAATTTGTTCATCTTCTCGCTGTGTCAGTCCATTCACCAATTATCTCCGGAATTCCGTAACTGATATTTTTTGTCCTGTTACTTCTTGAAAGACGAAGAGCGAATTAATCACAGCGGTGTTCAAACATAACTCAAAGACTAACTTTTTATACCATTTGAGTGTTTTCCTCAAGGGACTGCTATACGCACTCATTTCATCTGATAAATCAATGGATGTTTTTGCTTTATTATATTCAACTATAATTTGTGGTTTACAGCAAAATCTGCGTTTTGTTTTTATGTTTATCATTTCACTGGAATGTTTTGTGGACAGGACCAAAAAATCTCTCTTGTCCTTCCATTTCAACACTGTAATACCCTGATTATTTTCTTTAGCTATAAGTTCTCCACGTTTCAAATTAGTTCTTATCACATCACTTGGGTTTTCCCTACGATTTGTTCGAAGTGTTCCAATCAAATGTGCGTTTTTTTCTATTAGGCGATTCGCTAAATCGATACTGGTGTACCAGTTGTCAGTATACAATGTGTGGCCTCTATGAAATAAGTTTTTCAATAGAGACATTACAACATTTAACGGAGTTGTGTTTTCCTTATCGAGACCTTTTTGGTGTACACATTACAGTTATAAGTGTATCCATGACCACAACATAATTTAAATAATTTTATACCGTATTTGTGTTTTCTCTGTTTAAAATCGTTAGGAATGATTCATAAACAAGGTAATTGGGTTCCATACGAATTAAAGCCGAGAGATGTTGAACGCTGATTATACATGAGTGAAATGCTGTTAGCTAGGCACAAAAAAAAGGGTTTTTACATCGAATCGTCACTGGTGATGAAAAGTGGATACATTATGATGATCCAGAAAGAAGAAAATCATGGGGACTACCTGGCCACGCGTCAATATCCACAGCAAAACCGAATATTCATGGAAAAAAACTCATGTTGTGTATTTGGTGGGATCAGCTGGGTGTGGTGTATTACGAGTTGCTTAATCCAAGCGAAACAATCACTGGAACTCTCTACCGAATACAATTGATGAGATTGAGCCGAGCTCTGAAGAAAAAACGCTCTCAATACTATTCTAGACACGAAAAAATTATTCTCCTGCATGACAATGCTCGTCCACATGTAGCGGCTCCCGTGAAAAAGTATTTGGAAACACTTGATTGGGAAGTGTTACCCCACCCGCCGTATTCACCAGACATTGCACCGTCCGATTATCACCTACTTCGGTCCATGGCACATGCTCTGTCGGAGCAGCGGTTCACATCATACGATGATACCAAAAATTGGGTTGATTCGTGGATAGCCTCAAAAAATAAGGAGTTCTTCAGACATGGAATCTGAACGCTGCCTGAAAGATGGGAAAAAGTAGTTGCTAATGATGGACAATACTTCGATTAAATTTAAACTACCGTTCTGTCACAATAAATATTATTTTTTTGACAAAAAACTGCGGAAAATTATTTGTACTCCTAATATATATTTATAAAATTAAATAAATAAATAAATGAATAAAAGTATAATAATCAAAGAAAAATAATCGGCTTACTTTAGCGAATGTTATCGATCATCAAGCACGGAGGGGGAAACTGGTTTCTTTATCAACTATATTCTATGTAAAAAGAAAATTAATAATAATAATAATAATGATATAATAATAATAACATTAATTAAAAAATAAACATGGAAAATTAAAAAGTAACGAGAAAAAATAATAATGATTATAATAATAATAATAATTATTATTATTATTATTTTTTTTTAAGTTATTTTTTGAAGTTATTTTTGAGGTTATTGAGGTTATATTCGTTTTGATACGCCAAAAAAGTATAACTTCTTACGTACACACACCAGTTTTTTTTTACTTTTGGCTTTAAATCTATAAGAATCTATGAAATACAACATCGGCATAATAATAATGTAATTATAAACTTTATTAACGTTCGAGTTTTCAATATTCAAGAAATGTTTATTATGATTATTGTCCGTTATTATTATTATCTCTACCAAAGACAAATGTAGGACGCTGAATAAATTCCCCGTTTAGCTTCTATCTCTAAAAGCAATAAGATTTAAATAGTTAGTCGTTAAGCATACATTAAACCGTTAAGATATAAATTGAATATTAGTACGTTTATTCTCATCACAAATTTTTAATTCTTTTTTTATAAATTATATTGATAAACATTACACTACTTAGATCCTATACTTATATATAAATGTAAATAATATAATAGAAAATATAAAACATATACGTGTTTCTAAGAAATAATTATTTTCATTTACTTTATGAAAAGTGTATAAAGTGTATTGAAGTTAGTGGAGAAAGCGAAAAAAAGACTGAACGAAGAATTTTCAAAAGTTTATCCATTTCCGAGCAATTAGTGATAAAAAGCTTTCTCTTAATTGAAAACAATGAACAATGAGGATTTATTACCCAAAATTAATCAAATATTTATTATCGAAATAAAGCTCTTTCAATAATGAATATTTTCAACCTACAGGGAGAAGAAATTTTTTCTACATGGGTAAATAAATTTGAGTATGTAGCACATACGTTAGAAGTACCAAATAATAAAATGGTTGAATTGTTCAACACAATGGTGGATGGTGATGTCCATACGGGTGTCAAGCATGCGTTCCCTTCTTTCAACTACTCTGAACTTGCATACGAAGATATAATATATCATTACCTGTGTTTTTTTGCTTCATCCAATGAAACCGATTTACAAAAAATCGATTTACGTGTCGAAATCAATATGAAAAAGAAACGATAGAAAATTATGCTGATAGCTTACGAAAAATATATAAGAAGTGCAATTATCCGGATCGCTTAGAAAACATATTATGCGAACGATTTCTTAATGGAATCCGCGACGATGATATAAGAAATCATTTAAGTAAAACACCTGGTTTATCGTTCGATGAGACGGTAGTAGAAGCCATTGCATTTGAAAAATCTAATGGAGTAATTGATTATGTAAATTTAGCTCTTCCTATGATTAATATGTACAATCAAGAAAAGAAAGATATATTTTATGTGTGGTTAAATAAACTTGAATATGTTATGAATATTGTCAGGGTACCAGATGAGAAAAAGGTTAAATTTTTCAACGAAATGGTAGATAATGATGTCCAAAATAAAGTTAAGCAGACTTTTTTTTCAGTAAAATTCTCCGAACTTTCATACGAAGATATTACAAGCTATTATCTCCGTTTTTTTTATTCTTCCTATGAAAATAATGTACACGAGAAACGTTTTATGTGTCGAAATCAGTATGAACAAGAAACGATAGAAAATTATGCTGATAGTTTACGAAAAATGTATACGAAGTGCAATTATGAGGATCAATTAGAAAAAATATTATGCGAACAATTCCTTAATGGAATCCGCGACGATGATATAAGAAATCATTTAAGTAAAACACCTGGATTATCATTCGATGAGATGGTAGCAAAAGCTATTGAATTTAACAAAATAAATAATATATCTGATTATCTAAATTCAGCTCTTTCTATGATTCATGTTTATAATTTAGAGCACAAAGAAGTATTTTATGAATGGTTAAATAGATTTGAGTATGTAGCGGATGTTGTTGGGGTACCAGAAAGGAAAATGATTAAATTCTTCAATGAAATGGTAGATAATGATGTCCATAATAGTGTTAAGCAGACTTTTTTTTTTGAAAAATTCTCCGAACTTTCATACGAAGATATTATAAGCTATTATCTTAATTTTTTTAATTCGTCCTATGAAAATGATGTGCACAAGAAACGTTTTATGTGTCGAAATCAGTATGAACAAGAAACGATAGGGAAATATGCTGATAACTTACGGAAAATATATAATAAGTGCAACTTTACAAGTCACTTAGAAGAAAGATTATCGGAAAAGTTTCGTAATGGAATACGTAACGTTGATATAAGAACTCATTTAATTAGATCTCCTAGATTATCATTCGAGGAAGCGGTAGTAGTGGGTGTTGCACTGGAAAAAAAATGTTTGTTTTGCAAAGTAAACAAGAAAGCCTAAGTTTACTACAGGACTTTAAACAATAAACAAATAAAAAAGAATAAGCAAAAAAAATATCGCAATTAGTGTAGTAGTCTTCAATAATTCACGAAGAAGAAGAAAAGCAAAGAATATCACATTTTTATAACATTTTCTACGAGAACAAGAAAAGTTCTTAACCAGTAAGGTTTTATCATCAGCTATTTAAGAACAAGGAAATTCCATTGAAAATATTACACTAGCAAAGGTTAAAAGAAGTTTAAGTAAGCAAAAAAGCTGTGTTTCTATCGTTAAAGAATATTCCTGCACGTTATCGATAAATTTCAAACATCTTTTTTTGGACAACAATTACACACAATTAAGATATTATTTTTATATTAAAGACATGAACATTTTTTTTGTTTTCAACAAATGTTTCTAACAATTAGACGAAAAAAAAATGATATATTTTTCGAGAATAATATTGTTATTTATTTAAATTTTGTACAAAGTGAATGCACAATATAATTATGATATTTAGATAAAAACTGTTTATAAGTTAGTACATGTAGTTACCTTATATTGTCCTATCAGGTTTTTATCATCATTTTACAAATTGTTTGACAAAATGCTAATTAATTGTTTCTTTAAAGTATTAAGTACCCCGACATTCTGTAAGCATCATTTCGGGTTTCGAAAATGGCTTTGAATAATCGAGCAAAGTCATCGTCTAATTCGTAATATATCACGAAATCTTAAACAGAAAAAATACTGTTTAACAATATTACTGGACTTTGGACAAGCTTTCGATATAATGTGATACACTGGACTATTGTATAAACTCAAGTAAACGCTGCTGTATCCTTTCTACATAATCCTCAAATCTTACTTCACTGACAAAAAATTCGTCCTAAGGTACCTAAATTACTTCACCACACTTTTTCCAATCCTATCCGGTATCCCATAAATCAGTGTACTAAAACTATTATTATACGTAATTTACAAGGCAGATTTAACTAACTCAGATGAGATAACAACGGCTTCATTTGTGGACGACACAGCTTTGTTAGCATCAGATGACTATCCTCAAAACGGGATTGAAATCCTTCAACGTCATCTGCACGTGCTAGAAAAATTATGCCAAAAGTGGCGAATCAACATTAATGAAAATAAATTAGTACGTGTAACCTTAACGCTGCGTAAGCGCACATGTCCTCCTGTGACCAGAAATTAAGCAGTTTTACAAACTAAAGATTTAGTCAAATATTTAGTTAAGGTACTGGAAAACAGACTGACACGGAATTCAACTGTAGGGAACCTCTGGTAACTCAAATATTGAAATTCTTCACAGATTTTAGTCAAAAACCCTGCGAATATTTGCAATGTCTTATGGTTAAAACAAATGAAAGAATTTACAAGGACTTAAGAATTTTTACAGTAAAAGAAGACATTGCAAATATCAGTGAACACTACAACTTCCGTTTAGACAAATATCGAAATCCTCTAGCAACATATTTGTTAGAAAATACTGGTTTAGTACTTAGGTTAAGAAGGTTCTACCCTTCTGATCTAGAAACAAGATTTGGCTTATCAATTATCTTGTTATGCTGATAGAATTTTGTATGTTTACATTTACCATTTTATCATCTCTTGCCATTATTGTTAATGCATTACGTCAGCATAAATTACTCATAATGCTTGCTGAGAATTGATTGTATTTTCTTCTATTAATAAAAAAGAATGTTTAAAGATAATATTATTTAGACGATTTATATTATCTATTGTATTTTTATTTGATTTTTGCTTTAAGTGAATATAGAAAATTGAAAGTTGGTTATGAGTAACTCTGTGTCTAATTTTGTTTATGTTTACGATCTCATGCCTAAGCTTTTGAAATTCATCTTTAAGGTCTTTCAGATCAATAGAGTGATGTACGTTTTGTAAAACAACATAAAACGATTGTTGATTGTTTTGAAATAGTTTTTTAACTTACTGATACTCTAATTTACTCTTTACTCTGATATTGTTACTCTACTCTTTAAACTCTTACTTTACTTTTTCAACTCTTACACTCGTCGATACTCTTTACACTCGTTAATACATTCGTCAAACTCATCAAACTCATACTCATTAAACTCATCAATATACTCAGATTACACTCGTCCAACTCGTACTCCTCTGCCCATTCTCTCACCTTATATCCTTTCTTCCTTTTGTCTTCCCCGCATCCACGCTAAATACATACATACATACATACTCTCTCATTCCCTTCATACTACAATAATAAAGGAAAACAATTCTTATACCTATACCTAACCGAAAAACAACTTTTTCCTGATTCTCGATTATTCTTGAATATTCATATTTCAACGCCTCTTGTTTCTATATTTATTCCAATCCCACATGTATGAAAACTAGCGTTAGATGATTTCAATATTCCCGTTATTTTTCTACAGGTCTCACAAGGGGACCTTACAGGGATACCAACGGATTTTAACGAGCTTTGGTATATTAGTAGTATACTTTTAAGGTGTTATTGTGGTAAAATATTTTCGTCAAATGCCCAGCCAATTTTGAGAATAAAGCTTTAAAACATTATTTGTTATACAATTGCATGCATTAAAATTATTTATTTCTTTTTATACATTAAAATTATTTTTCAAATTTGGCGCTCCAGCGAGTGTTTATTAGTGGTCTTAGTTTTTATTTTTCTTCACCTTTTTCCTTCAGCCCGATATTCACGCGTACACCGGTCCGGATTTTGTAACGTGTACAGTTTTAAAACTATACCTGAAACTATTATGATTACTCTTTTAAGCCCTGTTGTCCTTCACGTCACGTGATTACTGCCAAAATAAAATATGCAATATTTAAAATCAAGATTCTTCTATACGTGAATACCTGGATGGGTTTCATAAGTTTTTCTTCATTAATTAACTCGTTTATAAAAAATATTAATATTTTTTGAAAAATAGTTCACCACGCGATAGTCTATTTATCCGATTCATGAAATTTCGAGTAGTTTGATACCACTGTTGTTTAATCAAAATTTTTTTTCATTAGTTATCTTATTGTTTATAAGAAATAGAAATTTTGTTGAAAAAAAAGTTCACCACACGATAGTGTATTTATCCGATTCATGAAATTCCGAGTCGTTTAATACCTATATTGTGGTACCGATTTTTTAAAACTAAGAAACGAAACTAAGAAAAAAAGAAATGCAGTCTCACTGCCTCTAATCTCGTTTATTACCACTAGTGGGGATTCGCGCATGCGCCGTGCAGCATATGAAAGATCCGAAGAGTGTGACTTTTGTCTTACTCATTGGCTTCGGAGTAAGCGACAGAAAAATTGAATATATTAAAACTGCTTTTTTCCATTCAAAAAAAATTTTTTTATATTTAATTTTTAGCTAGCCGTACGCATTTTGGTCTATAGAATCTGTCAATATTAAAAAAAAATTTATTTTTCAATATTGACTATTTTTTAATGCCAAAAAACTAAAATTCGTTTTTTGATAAAAATGGCCAAAAATTTATTGAGCTTTTTTGAGCTTTTTCATTATAAAGCTAGATTAAAGTTACAATTTAAAAAAGAAAATTTTTAATTAATGGATTTTTCGCTGAGTTAGAGCTATTTGTTTACAAGCGCTCGCACTCGGCGCCTATATTTTTCATTAAAAAATTCATAACTCGTAAACTATTAGTCGTTGAGGAATCGGGTTTTACTCGTCGATTTGTTATTCTTTTCTCTAAATTTCATACGCAGCATGTCTCGACTACTTTTTATTAGTTTGAGATATTTTAATCTAAAGCTACTTGCAAAATGGCTATTTCGTAAACGATTGAATTTCTGCGATTTTTTTCTGTGAAAATGATCTACATATTTTTCTGAATATTAAAAAAAAAATTTTTAATTTTTGAGCAATTTTTTTTGGAAGTCGTAAACAAACCCTGTATTTTTTCTTGGCCGACTGGATTATATGCCGTGCCTTCCTATCGTTCACTTCGGTAAAGTCTCGTAGCCGTCTGCAAAGGTGCGACGTTGCACTGCTATTTAGAGACCATGTTGCCGCGAACATATTCTCCTCTGTGCGTAATCCCTTCTGTGATTTGGCAACCGCGCACAATACACGCTCTCCGTGCCGTTCGCTTCCAGCGGTTCGTTTGCTTTTCGGGATCTGCATTTTTCTCTGCACAAGGTATAAGAGTGGGAACAGACGAAATGTAACCACGTAACAGAACATAGAAGGCGTCAGAAGGGAGTGCTAATACAAATTAATACGGAGTTGGCCAATCGCAGAGCGAAGCACACGTCGTGTGTACTATTACTCCTATTACCAACAGCTCTCAATAATTTGCGTAATTTTAATGTGCATCATCTTGTCAACAAAAACGGTTCAAGGTTATGCAATAGGATCGTGCTCTGCACAACTGAAATGCCAGATATTTATTATGCCACATCGAAAGGGTCGTAAAGGATATAAACCTGATCATTTCTTTAGATGTCGAAAAGTTATTGGATAAATTAGAGAATCAAAAATAAATGTTAATATAAAAATATTATTCCAATATATATTATATGTCAAATTCATTTATGTAAAATATAATGAAAAATATAAATATTGTAACATTAGGGGAGAATAAGTGTTAAATTAAAAATTAAAAGAGAAAAAAAATATTAAAAGTATCTTAGCTATTATATTAGTAATTTGTAAATTATACATTTGGATATAATGTTAAAAAAGAAAAATTTTATTGTAGCAAGGGAATAAAATGTAAAAAAGACTTTTTGAAATTTTTGCTTGAAGGTAAGCGCGACCGGAAACACGTGGGTCTGTCAACAATGTTGCCATATATGTGTCAAACCGGGGATTTATTGAGTAACGTGTTAAGATTGATGGGTAATATAAGAGAATAAATTTGAAGATAAACGAATTTAGGTAGTTTCGATTATTTCTTATAGTAACTACCGGATTTAAGCATCGCTTGTCTATTCTTACACCACTGAATTGTGTTTTTATTATAATTTATTTTAATACTAGATTAACTTTCGCTTGTTCTTTTATTTCATTCTAATGATCTTGAGGAAAACAGCGAGAAGAAGAAGTAATAAAAGATAAGGCGGTAGGGGCGAAAGTATTTCAAAGGAAGAAAAACGTGATGTAAAAAGTGGTGGAACGTCACAAAAGCCTAGGAGGCATAACTGTATCTACGCATAAACGATCTGTATATGTAGCTGTCCTAAATGAAAGTAATTATGCGTCCTACCCATGCACAAGGCTCAAGACACAATACTCCAACCTTGCTCTGCACGCCTTTGCATGCCCTAGCAATTACCCTAACACCGCATTCATTAAAGCAATTCGACGCTAAGTACAAATTCTTCTCTACGGGTTAAACAATCAAAACAAAAATATTAGAAATGTTATTCAATGATTTTAATAGTGTCAATAATTTGTTCTAAGTTTGCAGATAGAATTAAAATAAAATATGTGAAGAGAGAGAAAAGAGAAAATATAAAATATTTTTTATATACTAGACAGAAAAGTATTATCAATATGCGTTATTTTGTAACAATACCTTGCAAAATATTGATTTACATCTCTTGTGCAACGATCACGATCAGAGATAGAGATGTTAAAAGAAAAATTTTACGTGCGATTAGAGTACCATCAAGAAATTATCCACCTGAACAAAAACCAAATGGTAGATGTCGACTCGTAATAAAAGTATATATATTACATATTTTTCTTCGAAATTTATAATATATATGTTTATATCATTTTTATATTTTAATAAAAATTGATGGTACAACATATTCTTGATATTCTAGCAATTACTTTTCGATATTACGTTAATTGAATATTTTTCTTTTATATTTATATATTTGCTTACACTATTAACTCTTACAACAATGGATCTCAAGTTTTGTAATAGTAAATTTCCGATTAAAATCCGATTAAAACTAATTCCGAATTATTTTAAAGTCTGAATTAAAAAAAGAAAACAAATAAAAAATTGAACACACGTGGAATAAATGAAACAAGGTCGTTCTAAAAAGTGTCGAATCATCGCTAATAAAAAACGAGTAAAATTTTAAACTTGGCATAATTTTTAATGTTAAAAATAACACTTATACGATTGAGATTATTTCGTAACGCAAAAAAATTATTGGCGATTTATATTATAGATATATTAAAGTTCGTTAGTATTTGAATTTTACGTGTTTTTCAAAAAATAAAAATAAAAATCAATATATATATATGTAGATTAAATAGAAAAGAGATAAAAATGTAATTAAAAGAAGAAGAAAAAAATAATCTAGACACTAACTATCATATTTGTCCGGATATAGAAAAATTGCACTAAATGTACACTTGGTGAAAGTTTAAATGTTTAATATTATTTATATCTCCTCTCTTGAAAGTTTCATTTTTAGTCGCCTTTTACGACAAGACGGGATTACTGAGGGGGTATTATTACCTGCCCACCCTACGTGTTTTATTATTATTATTATTTTTATTATTACATAATGATCTATTACATATCAAATTTTTTTTGTCTGATTGAAACAAATGTAATTTCATTATTTCGAATGATATTTTTTTTCGTAAAACAATTTAAGAGAATAAAAATTAGAGAAATGAAAATGAAATATTATTTGTTTCAGATTATTTTTAATCTTATCAGTTGCGGAACATATTTTTTTTAACAAAGTATAATGTTTATAGAAATAACGAAGCGAAAAACGATGAATCATTGAAAATTTTAATATTTGGTAATCAAAATTACACGTGTCGGTAATCAAACTAATATTTTCAAGGAAATTCGTATAATAAAAAATAAATAAATAAAAAAAAAAACGTGCTACGAAAAATTGGAACCACGTAAAATTCTAAAATTAAATTTAACGTTTTCTTCAACGCGTGATAATGCTCTAAACAATAAACTAATATTGTACTTTCTAAGATATAAATACGATGTTTGAATAGTGCAAAAGCAGATATTCGAGCAACACAATTGCATCGATTTAGAATAAAACATTTCGCTATAAAAAAAATAGAAAGAATAAGTTCGAGTTTTCTGTTCTTTTGGACCATCTTAGTTCACGTAAGTATCGCAATAATTTAATGCTAATAACGAAAATTAAATGATTTCATTAAACGTTTCTCACATCACTAGAGAGACTTAGAGAGAATTAACTGATTAATTTAATAATATTTTAAAGATGAAACAACAAGTGAATAATTTTTTCTGAAGTAAAAAATATTGTTTTTTTGTAATTTTTTAGGGAAATAATCAACATGCGTTTTCTTTCAATAATTTGCGTATTTTTAATATTCACCATTTTTTCGACAAACACGGTTCACGGTTTTACTATTGGTTCGAGATCTGCAGAACCTAAAGGCTCGATCTTTAATCCTCCAACACGAAAGTGTCCTGAAGGATACAAGCTAGACCATGACTTTGAATGTAGAGAAGTTGTTAAGGTTTAATAACTTATAATATTAATAAAATTATAAATAATGTAACATAAGTGGAGAATAAATGTTAAATTAAAAATTGAAAGAAAAAATAAATATTAAAAGTACCTTTTCCTATTATATTTTTAATTTGTAAATTATACACTTTGATATAATATTAAATATAAAAATTATATTGTTGCAAGAGAAAAAAATGTAAAAAACCAATTTTTAAAATACAATAATCATTGCATTGGAATAATCCAAATTTTGTTTTATAATTATTTAACTACCTAATACCGAATAACAATTGATCTACGTTCTTGCCACGTTCTGTATATCTATATATATCGGTGTATAAGCGCGGTGTTTTTAAATCGTATCTTGATGCTTATGGCACGCCATTTTTTTACTTATTGTCAAGAAAAGTAAACCTTCAATAACTGAAAAACAATAATTAATTTTAACAGAAACTATTATTATTTAGTCGAGAATAAAAATAATGAAATTATTTCGTATCTCGATACATAAAATTAATTAGTATAATTATTTGATATAAATTTTTTGTCTCACAAAAATTTATTTGTGTATCAAATTGAATACATATTTAAAGAAGAAGAATTTTATATCTACGCATAAAATTAATTCAAGATATACAGGAAAGGATATTCTAAAAACGTTGAATTTATTTTTTGTCTAGACATAATTTTAATTTGTTTTTATTATGTTATAAGAAAACAGTAATGCATTTTTATTGAGCTTCAAAGTCATAAAAATTGTAGGAAAAAAAATTAAATATTTGTCAAGTGGCACGTTAGCGTAAGTAGTATCCTCTTTGATTCTCGCGCCGGTTATTAACGTTCGATTCTTAGTGGGTCGAATTATTTTTTTTATAAGTTTTTCTATCCTCAAGCTATATAAATTTTTTTTACATTTCTTAATTTTTATTTAAAATTTTTTAATTTTAAAATTTTATGTAGATACGTATTTTTTTGGCTGTAGTAGTGTAGTAGCTACAAATTTTAGTAGCCTTATTTGTAGTAGCTTATTTGTAGTACTAATTATGGTAGCTTAAATTTTTATGTTAAATAGTAAAAACACTACCTTCTAACATCGTCATGGTGTCAGCTATGTAAACGTCTCATGCAGGTTCGTGCACGTTGGCGCCTGCACTAGTGTGAGTGCGTGCGGATGTTTTTTTAGCATATCGATATTCTTAAGATTAAGTGTGAGGAACAGAGGCTGTATGCGTCACCCGTGGAGGGAGGCCGATGCTTCGTTGTTCGATGGAAAAGTATAAAAGGGCAGTCGGACAATAGAGAGGAAGGAGTTTAGTTCAGTTTTGTCGGTTCTTATGTTAGTTATGATGACCCTTCTTATGAGTCTTATGTATCTTACGGTAACGGGTTATTACAATTATTAAGAATTGTCCACTATTAAAAGTAACGGTCTTATGAAATCTTATGTGCTGGGGAGTTTACAGCTATTTCACGCAACTTCATTTTATGGTCTTTCAAAATTATTTTGTGGACATTTTATATATTTTCTGGACCAGCTGCCGATTTTTGGCAACCAGAGCGTTTAGCATCATCAGTGCTCGTCCATAATACTTATCTAGGCATTGTTTGGCTCCAACAATATTATTCCCTATCAAAAAACAGTGTTTAATTAACACACGAAATTTCTTTTTATGCATTGACTTGAAAATTACATAACTAGGGTCACTAAAACGACTGTGACCTATAAAGTAACGATCAAAATGGCATAAAATTTTGACACGTACTGTTTGAAGGTTAGTGCTTCCTGGAAATCACGTGGGTCTGTCATCAATGTTGCCAATTATGTGTCAAACCGGGGATATCTTAAGTGTCATTTTAGGATTAATCGGTAATATAGGAAAATAGATTTGAAGATAAACGAATTTGAGTAGTTTCGATTATTTCTTATAGTAACTACCGGATTTAAGCATCGCTTGTCTAATCTTCAACCACTGAATTGTGTTTCCATTATAATTTATTTTACTACTAGATTAACTTTCGCTTGTTCTTTTATTTCATTCTAATGATCTTGAGGAAAACAGCGAGAAGAAGAAGTAATAAAAGATAAGGCGGTAGGGGCGAAAGTATTTCAAAGGAAGAAAAACGTGATGTAAAAAGTGGTGAAACGTCACAAAAGCCTAGGAGGCATAACTGTATCTACGCATAAACGATCTGTATATGTAGCTGTCCTAAATGAAAGTAACTATGCGTCCTACCCATGCACAAGGCTCAAGACACAATACTCCAACCTTGCTCTGCACGCCTTTGCATGCCCTAGCAATTACCCTAACACTGCATTCATTAAAGCAATTCGACGCTAAGTACAAATTCTTCTCTACGGGTTAAACAATCAAAACAAAATATTACATCGATGTTTAATAATTAATCTATTAAATTTGGATTATTATTTAATGATTTTAATAGTGTCAATAGTTTGTTCTGTCTTTGCAGATAGAATTAAAATAAAATATGTGAAGAGAGAGAAAAGAGAAAATATAAAATATTTTGTATTTACAAAACAGAGAAAATTATAATCAATATGTGTTATTTTGTAACAATAGCTTGCAAAATATCGATTTGCATCATTTGTGCAACGATCACGATCAGAGATAGAAATGTTAAAAGAAAAATTTTACGTGCTATTAGAGTATCATCAAGAAATTATCCACCTGGACATAAATCTGATAAATGGTAGATGTCGACTTGTAATAAAAGTATATATATTACATATTTTTCTTCGAAATTTATAATATATATGTTTATATCATTTTTATATTTTAATAAAAATTGATGGTACAACATATTCTTGATATTCTAGCAATTACTTTTCGATATTACTTTAATTGAATATTTTTCTTTTATATTTATACATTTGCTTACACTATTAACTCTTACAACAATGGATCTCAAGTTTTGTAATAGTAAATTTCCGATTAAAATCCGATTAAAACTAATTCCGAATTATTTTAAAGTTTGAATTAAAAAAGAAAACAAATAAAAATTGAACACACGTGGAATAAATGAAACAAGGTCGTTCTAAAAAGTGTCGAATCATCGCTAATAAAAACCGAGTAAAATTTTAAACTTCGCATAATTTTTAATGTTAAAATTAACACTTATACGATTGAGATTATTTCGTAACGAAAAAGAATTATTGGCGATTTATATTATAGATATATTAAAGTTCGTTAGTATTTGAATTTTACGTGTTTTTCAAAAAATAAAAATAAAAATCAATAAATATATGTAGATTAAATAAATAAGAGATAAAAATGTAATTAAAAGAAGAAGAAAAAAATAATCTAGATACTAACTATCATATTTGTCCGGATATAGAAAAATTGCACTAAATGTACACTTGGTGAAAGTTTAAATGTTTAATATTATTTATATCTCTTCCCTTGAAAGTTTTCTTTTTAGTCGCCTTTTACGACAAGACGGGATTACTGAGGGGGTATTATTACCTGCCCACCCTACGTGTTTTATTATTATTATTTTATTATTACATAATGATCTATTACATATGAAATTTTTTTTGTCTGATTGAAACAAATGTAACTTCATTATTTCGAATGATATTTTTTTTTCGTAAAACAATTTAAGAGAATAAAAATTATAGAAATGAAAATGAAATATTATTTGTTTCAGATCATTTTTAATCTTATCAGTTGCGGAACATATTTTTGTTAACAAAGTATAATGTTTATAGAAATAACGAAGCGAAAAACGATGAATCATTGAAAATTTTAATATTTTGTAATCAAAATTACCACGTGTCTGTAATCAAACTAATATTTTCAAGGAAATTCGTATAATAAAAAATAAAATATAATAAATAAAAAACGTGCTACGAAAAAATGGAACCATGTAAAATTCTAAAATTAAATTTAACGTTTTCTTCAACGCGTGATAATGCTCTAAACAATAAACTAATATTGTACTTTCTAAGATATAAATACGATGTTTGAATAGTGCAAAAGCAGATATTCGAGCAACACAATTGCATCGATTTAGAATAAAACATTTCGCTATAAAAAAAATAGAAAGAATAAGTTCGAGTTTTCTGTTCTTTTGGACCATCTTAGTTCACGTAAGTATCGCAATAATTTAATGCTAATAACGAAAATTAAATGATTTCATTAAACGTTTCTCACATCACTTAGAGAGACTTAGAGAGAATTAACTGATTAATTTAATAATATATTAAAGATGAAACAACAAGTGAATAATTTTTTCTGAAGTAAAAAATATTGTTTTTTTGTAATTTTTTAGGGAAATAATCAACATGCGTTTTCTTTCAATAATTTGCGTATTTTTAATATTCACCATTTTTTCGACAAACACGGTTCACGGTTTTACTATTGGTTCGAGATCTGCAGAACCTAAAGGCTCGATCTTTAATCCTCCAACACGAAAGTGTCCTGAAGGATACAAGCTAGACCATGACTTTGAATGTAGAGAAGTTGTTAAGGTTTAATAACTTATAATATTAATAAAATTATAAATAATGTAACATAAGTGGAGAATAAATGTTAAATTAAAAATTGAAAGAAAAAATAAATATTAAAAGTACCTTTTCCTATTATATTTTTAATTTGTAAATTATACACTTTGATATAATATTAAATATAAAAATTATATTGTTGCAAGAGAAAAAAATGTAAAAAACCAATTTTTAAAATACAATAATCATTGCATTGGAATAATCCAAATTTTGTTTTATAATTATTTAACTACCTAATACCGAATAACAATTGATCTACGTTCTTGCCACGTTCTGTATATCTATATATCGGTGTATAAGCGCGGTGTTTTTAAATCGTATCTTGATGCTTATGGCACGCCATTTTTTTACTTATTGTCAAGAAAAGTAAACCTTCAATAACTGAAAAACAATAATTAATTTTAACAGAAACTATTATTATTTAGTCAAGAATAAAAATAATGAAATTATTTCGTATCTCGATACATAAAATTAATTAGTATAATTATTTGATATAAATTTTTTGTCTCACAAAAATTTATTTGTGTATCAAATTGAATACATATTTAAAGAAGAAGAATTTTATATCTACGCATAAAATTAATTCAAGATATACAGGAAGGGATATTCTAAAAACGTTGAATTTATTTTTTGTCTAGACATAATTTGAATTCATTTTTATTATGTTATAAAGAAACAGTAATGCATTTTTATTGAGCTTCAAAGTCATAAAAATTGTAGGAAAAAAATTAAATATTTGTCAAGTGGCACGTTAGCGTAAGTATATCCTCTTTGATTCTCGCGCCGGTTATTAACGTTCGATTCTTAGTGGGTCGAATTATTTTTTTTATAAGTTTTTATATCCTCAAGCTATATAAATTTTTTTTACATTTCTTAATTTTTATTTAAAATTTTTTAATTTTAAAATTTTATGTAGATACGTATTTTTTTGGCTGTAGTAGTGTAGTAGCTACAAATTTTAGTAGCCTTATTTGTAGTAGCTTATTTGTAGTACTAATTGTTGTAGCCTAAAGTTTCATGTAAAATTGTAAAGACACTACCTTCTGACATCGTCATGGTGTCAGATATTTCACGCAACTTCATTTTACGGTCTTTTAAAATTATTTTGTGGACATTTTATATATTTTCTGGACCAGCTGCCGATTTTTGGCAATCAGAGCGTTTAGTATCATCAGTGCTCGCCCATGATACTTATCTAGGCAATGTTTGGCTCCAACAATATTATCCCCTATCAAAAAACAGTGTTTAATCAACACGAAAATCCTTTTTATGAATTAACTTGAAAATTACAAAACTAGGATCCTAAAACGACTGTAACCTATAAAGTAACGGTATGAATGCCATGAAATTTTGAAACGTACTGTTTGAAGGTTAGTGCTACCTGGAAATCACGTGGGTCTGTCAACAATGTTGCCAATTATGTGTAAAACCTGGAGTTTTTTGAGTGACAGGTTTTGATTAATCGGTAATATAGGAAAATAGATTTGAAGATAAACGAATTTGAGTAGTTTCGATTATTTCTTATAGTAACTACCGGATTTAAGCATCGCTTGTCTATTCTTCAACCACTGAATTGTGTTTTCATTATAATTTATTTTACTACTAGATTAATTTTCGCTTGTTCTTTTATTTCATTCCAATGATCATGAGGAAAACAGCGAGTAGAAGAAGTAATAAAAGATAAGGCGGTAGGGGCGAAAGTATTTCAAAGGAAGGAAAACGTGATGTAAAACTGGTGGAATGTCAAAAAAGCCTAGAAGGCGTAATTGTCTCTACGCATGAACGATCTGTATATCTAGCTGTCCTAAATGAAAGTAACTATATGTCCTACCCATGCACAAGGCTCAAGACACAATACTCCAACTTTGCTCTGCACGCCTTTGCATGCCCTAGCAATTCCCCTAACATCGCATTCATTAAAACAATTCGACGCAAAATACAAATTCTTTCCCTCGGGTTAAACAATCAAAACAAAAATATTACATTGATGTTTAATAATTAATCGATTAAATTTTGATTATTATTCAATGATTTTAATAGTGTCAATAACTTGTTCTATCTTCGCAGATAGAATTAAAATAAAATATGTGAAGAGAGAGAAAAGAGAAAATATAAAATATTTTTTACTTACAAAACAGAGAAAATTATAATCAATATGTGTTATTTTGTAACAATACCTTGCACAATATCGATTTGCATCATTTGTGCAACGATTACGATCGGAGATAGACATGTTAAAAGAAAAATTTTACGTGCGATTAGAGTATTAACAAGAACATATCAACCTGGACAAAAACCTGATGTAAATGATAGATGTCGACTAGTAATAAAAGTATATATATTTTACATATTTTTCTTCGAAATTTGTAATTTATATGTATATATCATTTTTATATTTTAATAAAAATTGATGGTAAAGCAGATTCTTGAAATTCTAGTAATTAATTTGTCGATTATTTTTAATTGAATATTTACTTTTTATAATATTTGACTAAACTATTAACTCTTACAACAATGGATCTCAAGTTTTGTAATAATAGTAAATTTCCGATTTAAATTCGATTAAAACTAATTCCGAATTATTTTAAAGTTTGAATTAAAAAAGAAAACAAATAAAAAATTGAACACACGTGGAATAAATGAAACAAGGTCGTTCTAAAAAGTATCGAATCATCGCTAATAAAAATCGAGTAAAATTTTAAACTTGGCATAATTTTTAATGTTAAAAATAACACTTTTACGATTGAGATTATTTCGTAACACAAAAAAATTATTGGCGATTAATTTTGTAGATATATTATAGTTTGTTAGTATTTGAATTTAACGTTTTTCATACAGTGTTACGGACAAAAATTTAATTTAAAGAAGAAGAAAAAGAAATAATCTAGATACTAATAATCACATTCGTCCGGATATAGAAAAATTGCACTAGGTGTACACTTGGTGAAAGTTTAAATGTTTAATATTATTTATATCTCTTTCCTTGAAAGTTTTATTTTTAGTCGCCTTTACGACAAGACGGATTACTGAGGGGGTATTATTACCCGCCCACCCTACGTGTTTTATTATTATTATTTTTATTATTACATAATGATCTATTACATATGAAATTTTTTTTGTCTGATTGAAACAAATGTAATTTCATTATTTCGAATGATATTTTGTTTTTCGTAAAACAATTTAAGAGAATAAAAATTAGAGAAATGAAAATGAAATATTATTTGATTCAGATCATTTTTAATCTTATCAGTTGCGGAACATATTTTTTTTTAACAAAGTATAATGTTTGTAGAAATAACGAAGCGAAAAACGATGAATCATAGAAAATTTTAATATTTGGTAATCAAAATTACCACGTGTCGGTAATCAAACTAGTATTTTCAAGGAAATTCGTATAATAAAAAATAAAAAACGCGCTATGAAAAATGGGAGCTGCATAAAATTCTAAAAATAAATTTAACGTTTTCTTTAACGCATGATAACGCTTTAAACAATAAAATAATATTGTACTTTCTAAGATATAAATACGATGTTTGAATAGTGCAAAAGCAGATATTCGAGCAACACACCTGCATCGATTTAGAATAAAACATTTCGCTATAAAAAAAATAGAAAGAATAAGTTCGAGTTTTCTGTTCTTTTGGACCATCTTAGTTTACGTAAGTATCGCAATAATTTAATGCTAGTAACGAAAATTAAATGATTTCATTAAACGTTTCTCACGTCACTTAGAGAGACTTAGAGAGAATTAACTGATTAATTTAATAATATTTTAAAGATGAAAAAGCAAGTGAATGATTTTTTCTGAAATACAAAATATTGTTTTTTTGTAATTTTTTAGGGAAATAATCAACATGCGTTTTCTTTCAATAATTTGCGTATTTTTAATGTTCACCATTTTTTCAACAAACATGGTTGACGGTTATACATATGATAAGAGATCCGCAGAACCTACAGCCAGCATAATCAATATTCCAATACTTTGTCCTCCTGGCAAAATACTTGTTGGAAAGAGATGTCGAGTTGTTGCTTGATAAATTAAGGAATTGAGAAATTTATATTAATATAAAAATATTATTACAATACTATATATGAAATTCATTTATGTATAAAATAAATAAAATTATAAATAATGTAACACAAGTGGCGCATAAATGTTAAATTAAAAATTAAAAGAAAAAAAAATATTAAAAGTATCGTTGCTACTATATTTTTTATATTTCAGTTATATATTGTAAACTCCCCAACACATAAGAACATAAGACTAACTAACTGCTACTTCCTCCTACTACGCACATAAGAACATAAGATTAACTAACTGCTACTTCCTACTACTCAGCACATAAGAACATAAGATTAACTAACTTCCTACCACCACCCGTATTGTCCGACTGCCCTTTTTATACTTTTCCGTCGAACAACGGAGCATCGGCCCCCCTCCACGGGTGACGCATACAGCCTCTGTTCCTCACACTTAATCTTAAGAACACTGATATCCTAAATAAACATCCGCACGCACACCGGTGCAGGCGCCAACGTGCACGAACCTGCATGAGACGTTTACAATAGTGTTACTATACTACGAGAAAAAGCTTAGGAAAAAAACTTGTATACAATAATTGATATGGAGAGAATAGATAAATCTTCAATATACAAACAAATAACAATCGTATATTTTCATATACCTGTTAAAAAATAAAATGTTTACTGCAATTCAAGTAATCAATTTTCCTTTATTATTTACGCAAGATGTTAAAAAATTTATTATTCGTAATTTTTCACTAATAAATAATTTTCTCTTTCCTGTATATATTTAAAAATTAAGAAATATAAAAAAAAAATTTAGAAACAGATAGAAAAAAATTATTAAAAAAAACTTCCCCCATAAAGGATCGAAAATTAACTTGCGGTTCAAGAAGGGAGAATACTACTACTTACTTATGTTACTAGACATCATCCCTAGACGAAATGAGACTGTAATACTCGAGGACTTAATAAATGGGAGAGTTCTAAGAGAGTGCTAAAGAGCTAATGCAAGAACATACGTTAATTATTTTTCGGTATATTATAATAGTTAGTTAACGCATTAAAGAAAATAATTGTTTATTTTATCCATACAATGATTATTGTAATTAAAATTGTTCTTTTTTTACATTTTTTTCTCTTGCTATTTAAAACTTTTCTAATTAGAATTATATACAAATATATAACATAAAAATTACAAATATAATAGCAACGGTACTTTTAATATTTCTTTTTTCTTTTAAATTTTAATTTAACATTTATTCTCCACTTATGTTACATTTTTTATAATTTTATTTATTTTAAATATATATGAATTTGATATATAGTATTGTAATAATATTTTTATATTAATATAAATTTCTCAATTCCTTAATTTATCAAGCAACAACTCGACATCTCTTTCCAACAAGTATTTTGCCAGGAGGACAAAGTATTGGAATACTGATTATGCTGGCTGTAGGTTCTGCAAATCTCGAATCATATGCATAACCGTCAACCATGTTTGTTGAAAAAATGGTTAACATTAAAAATACGCAAACTATTAAAAGAACACGCATGTTGATTATTTTCCTAAAAAAATACAAAAAAAAACATTATCTTTTATTTCAGAAAAAATTATTCACTTTTTATTTCATCTTTAAAATGTTATTAAATTAATCAGATAATTCTCGAAAGAAGTGAGAAACGTTTAATAAAATCATTTTATTTTCGTTATTAGCATTAAATTATTGCGATACTTACGTAAACTAAGATGGTCCAAAAAAACAGAACACTCGAAGTTATTCTTTCTATTTTTTTTATAGCGAAATGTTTTATTCTAAATCGATGCAGTTGAGTTGCTCGAATATCTGCTTTTGCACTATTCAAACATCGTATTTATATCTTAGAAAGTACAATATTATTTTATTGTTTAGAGCGTTATCATGCGTTGAAGAAAACGTTAAATTTATTTTTAGAATTTTACGCAGTTCCAATTTTTCATAGCGTGTTTTTTATTTTTATTATATTTTATTTTTTATTATACGAATTTCCTTGAAAATATTAGTTTGATTACCGACACGTGGTAATTTTGATTACAAAATATTAAAATTTTCAATGATTCATCGTTTTTCGCTTCGTTATTTCTATAAACATTATACTTTGTGAAAAAAATATGTTCCGGAACTGATAAGATTAAAAATAATCTGAAACAAATAATATTTATTTTCATTTCTCTATTTTTATTCTTTAAATTGTTTTACGAAAAAAAATCATTCGAAATAATGAAATTACATTTATTTAAATCAGACAAACAAAATTTGATATGTAATAATAAAAATAATAATAATAACACACGTAGGGTGGGTTGGTAATAATACCACTCAGTAATCCCTATTTGTCGTAAAAAGCGACTAAAAAGGAAACTTACAAAGAAGGGGATATAAATAATATTATACATTTAAACTTTTATCAAGTGTACACCTAGTACAATTTTTCTATATCCGGACGAATATGATCATTAGTATTTAGATTGTTTTTTTTTCTTCTTCATTTAATTACATTTCTATCTCTCTTTTATTTAATCTACATATATATATTGTTTATTTTTATTATTATTTTTTGAAAAACACGCAATATTCAATAACTAACAAACTATAATATATTACAATATTAATTGCCAGTAATTTTCGCGTGACGAAATAAACTCAATCGTGTAAGTGCTATTTTTAAGATTAAAAATTATGCAAAGCTTAAAATTTTACTCGGTTTTTATTTGCGATGACCGGACGCTTTTTAGAACGACCTTGTTTCTCTTATTCCACGTGTTTTTATTTGTTTTTTATTTTAATTAAACTTTAAATTTAAATCGGAATTAGTTTTAATCAGATTTCAATTGGAAATTTACTATTACAAAACTTGAGATCCATTGTTGTAAGAGTTAGAGTGTAATCAAATATAAATATAAAAGAAAAAATTCAATTAAAAATAATATCGAAAAATTAATCGCTAGAATGTCAAGAATATGTTGTACCATCAAAATTTTTATTAAAATATAAAAATTATATATATATATATATATATATTGTAACGTCCCGCCACGCTTATAATTTCTGGATATTATTTTTTTCCTTTTGCATTAGTAATCTTTTTCGATACTTTTCAACTATTTGACATATCAGGAAACCCCCTCCCTGATTCCTGCACGTGTGCGACCCGTTTGTCCTCTACGGTGTATGTTCTTCTATTTTCTTTGCACATTCCTATTTGCTTGTGCTGTCATCATCATTATTTCCGTCCAATCCGAGGCTTTATTGCTAATTCCAGGAGCATTTTTATTGTTCTTTACCGAGGGTAGGTTTCTAGCCTCACCTCTGAACTCTCCTCCTTTGTCTGGGCTTGGGACCAGGTATGTATTAACTAAGAGGTGTTAACTAGATATTAACGGAGAGTCTTGGCGTCAACGGCACATCAACGGTTTTTTCTCAAGCGGGTCACCCATCCAAGCACTAATTGTGCTCAGCGCTGCTTAACTTACATGATCGAGCGGAAGCTAGTGCTGTCACCGCGCCATGGCCGTCGAATATTTTTTTTTTTTTATTTATGGCAACAACACACGGTGTTCTAAGCGGTCATCCATCGAACTACTAACCGTGCCAAGCGATGCTTGACTTTAGTGATCGGACTAGAACTAGTACTCTCAGCGCGATATGGCTGTTGACTATCTGAAAGTAATCTCTCAAACACAAGCAGTTCCGTCAGATTATTTAAAAAACAACGGCCGTTAGTTTTTCGTGCTTTAATTTCGTCGCTCCCGAATAACTCGTCGGATTGTAATGTATTACTCACAGATTGCGGATGAATTAATATAATCTTATCGATCGTGTTTTCACCAATTTTCTCCCAAAATTGATTCACCTTTTACTACAAACTATTTACATGCGAACTTATTGTGCAATATAAGTCACCGAATCTCATTTCAAATTAACTTAAAATTAATTATTTTTTTCGTTAAAACTATTTATATATTTTTATTTAACAGTTTTAAGAAAACAACTGTCTGATATGGACATAGATCACCTTAAGAAAACTTGGATTTAATAATGACGCCAGAACAAAGAAAGTTTAGGAACCGCTGCCGTCATTTCGAACAACACGATCCTGTATAAGTGCTTCAGAAATTTATTCTCATATTAATAATACAATCAAGAGTTAAACAATCAATAGAAAAGAATAATCAAGAAAATGAGTTAACTTTCAATCTTGAAGTTCTCTCTGAATCTCTATGAAAGTCTTGCCTTTGGTTTCCAGTGAAAAATGATACAACAAAGCCGTACTTAGCCAAACGAGAAGACAGAATCCAAAAAAAGGAAGACCATGACCATAATTCAAGGATATTGCTAAAAGAATATAAAGCTGGTCATTAATCATTGCAAGTATACCACCAATGATACCGAGAATACATGTACTAAGTACTTTGACTTCCGCAGCGAAGACCTCAGACATCATG
The DNA here is from genome assembly GCF_010416935.1 of Polistes fuscatus. Taxonomy (NCBI): domain Eukaryota; kingdom Metazoa; phylum Arthropoda; class Insecta; order Hymenoptera; family Vespidae; genus Polistes; species Polistes fuscatus. The sequence continues at coordinate 667,140 of NW_025113020.1, read as the reverse complement.
ATCGACAAAATACTACAGAAACCTAAATTACAGAAGAAGATTGATGAAATAGATGCTATTATTGGTATAAGAAAATACGATGATACGTCAATGTTAAAAAAATCCTTGGCATAAAAATAAGAGCTAATCGTTAAATCACAAATGCCAACGATGATACCTGATACGAGAATTATTAGTTTACGACCTAGTCTATCGACAAAACAACCAGTTACGATAGAAGATAGTAGCAACGTAATACCCGCAACTATATTTATTGTGTAATCTGAAACTGTACTTAATATTTCTTTAAAGATCAATTGTCCATAAAAAATTAACGGTAAGTAACTACTAAAAAAATTATTGAAGGTTAAGAGAAAAATAATAAAGAAAGCTCGTCGATGTCTCCTGATCGTAAATATGTCTTTCAACGTGCTCCAAAATCTAATTTTGTTATTTTCTTCTTTCTTTATGAATTGGTCTATCTTTGTTAATTCATCGGATACATCTATTCTTCCTCGGAGTTTTTGTAATGTCTCCTCAGCCTCCTCCATTCTTCCTCTCATCGCCAAATAATATGGCGATTCTGGTATAAACGAAAAAAGAAACACAAAACAGATCGACAGAAAAATGAAACTAGACGTTGTGTTTCTTATCGAATGATAGGGCACTATTATAAAAGATACCAAGATACCAATATTGCACATGATGCTAATCATGGTTCCGTTAGCACCTCTCGTTTTTACCGATGATATTTCGCCTAAGTATATTGGAGCTACGACGAATCCTACTCCTACAGAGATGCCAGACAAAAATCTTGCTACGTACCACATCTGTAAGCATTAAAAGAAAGAAAAGAATATTAGACACTTTGTCGCACAAAATTTTTATTATTTAGATTCAAATCAGGTAAAGTTTATGTACAGTTACTCTTTTTATCTGATTCTGTGTGATAAATGAACTAATTGTGTACAACAGAAATATACAGCAGACGAATCAAAAATGAATCTTTACGAACTATTTTACTAGAGCATATATTTTACTTTGAAAGACCAAAATAGAAAAGTGTCAAGATTAACATGCAGTATGTCCGAAATAATATTGTATAATAATAAACTCAAATATTTGGTCTTTTACCGACTGAATCTGTTGACATTTTACTTTGTGAATCTTGATATTCCCTAATTTCGATGTTTTACGATAACATATATATACAAAGTTTTTCAGCAATATTAGATAGCATAAATATATTTTTTGCTTATAGTTGTATGAAAAAACTATATTCGTAAAAGTGGCACTATTGAGTAAAGGAAATATAATATTTAGAAGAATTTTTCCTTAAAGTTTTTTTTTTACGAAATTTTAAGAATATTGATGTTTTTTCAAATGGAACCCTTTATTTTTGGCGATATTCATAACAATACGAGTTTAATAATTTTAAAAATATATATTGTAATCTCGATCCTTTCTTACTGGGCCATTAGCAAAGATACTCGTCCTATTCTTCAACTGGACGCCTGCGATCTTACAAGGAGACATTATATTGAAGCACTAACGGATTCAACGAGCTTTGGCATATCAGTAAAATACTTTTAAGGTGTTATCGTGGTAAAATATTTTTATCCATTCGCAAGCAAATTTTTAGAAAAAAGCTTTTGAAGTTCTGCATTTTTATATATCCGTTTTATATTCTTTGAAATCTATCAATTAATTAAGCGGCACTCTAGCGTAAATAGTAGCTTTTTCGCTTCTTGCGTCGATTGTTAGTCTTCAAACCTTTTCGGGGGAAGTTTTTTTTTGTATTAGTTTCTCCATCTATAAATTTAAAAATTTTTTGTCTCATTTCTTAATTTTTAACTATATACAGGAAAGAGAATTAAAATAATTACAAAACAAAATTAAAGCAATCAACTTCTTAACAAGTATATAAAATATATAAAATTTTAACAGTAAAAAATAACAATCATATATACTCTATTTATTAACAAGTTCATGTATATATAATATTAAAATCATGCCTTCTAACAGATAAGTTTCCTTCCTTCGTTAGCAAGAGTTTTATTATAACTACATTGATAATACTAACACTCTAAAAAAGCAAAGGAAATGAGTTATTAGAGGGATATTGAAATTTTATATATTTTATATATCTGTTAAAATATAAAATGGTAACTATAATTCAACTAATCGTCTTCCTTTATTATTTGCGCAAGATTTTAACAATTTTATTGTTTCTAAATTTTTGTTATAATAACTTTATTTCTTACTTTTATATATTTAGAATTTAAAGACTGAGAAAAAAAATTTTTTAACTTACAGATAGAAAAAACTTATACAAAAAAAAACTATTATGTGTACTTATGTACGCACGTAAGAAGTTATACTTCTTTGGCATACCAAAACGAATATAACCTCAATAACCTCAATAATAACTTCAAAAAAATAACTTAAAAAAAATAATAATAATACTATATATATATATAATATATCGATATATCTATATATATATATAATAAAGAATAAAAAAATATCAAAATATAGATATCAGTTCACACTAAATGTAAGGGAGATATATCGAATTACTTTATGCATCAACGGCTATAGCACGATGGTAGCATTAGTTCTCGCTCAATCATTTAAGTAAAGCAGCACTGAGTCCGATTAGTATTTGGATGGGTGACCCGCTTGAGAAAAAATTGGAAGAAGAAGAGAAGACGACTTCATGCTGTAAATTTCGCTTTGTCGCGCATCGTAAATACCGACAAACTTCGTGGTGTTGTTTTTACTGACGCTCGGAAAAAAATCACTCTCGTCACATTTTCCCAAACGCGCCAAAAGAAGTATAATTACAAAAATTTCTCCTAGAAAGGATTGAACACTAACTACCACAGCGCGAGAAACGAGAATGCTACTATTTACGTTAGCGCGTCTCTTCTTAATTAGGTAAATTTCAAAGGATATAACACGGGTATAAGAAAAAGTAAAACTTTAAAAGTTTTTTTCTCAAAATTGGCTAGCCAATGAATAAAAATATTTTACCTCGATAACAACTTAAAGGTATACTACTATTATACCAAAGCCCGTTAAAATCCGTTGGTGCTCCAGTTTAATGTCTCCTTATTAGACAACCGGCGAAGAATCCAGGCAGAAAGCGATATAGCAAGAGAATTACTTCCGGAACAAGTATATCAAATACTTATATCAGCGATAAGAGTGAGACAGGAGCCATAGGTGAGAACCTTTAGTACTTTGTACACTCGAAGCGAGTGAGAGGCTAGCCACAAGTCCAACCTTTGTTTGGATACCATTACTTTATATTCGAGTTATCAACCAGGGTTTTTATGTCATAAGGCTTTTCCCTGACGAGCCAATAAAAGATCACATTTTCTATTGGCTCAATCACGTGTTTTAATTTTATTTTAATTCCACCTTTACCTTCCTCATCATTAGCTAAAACGAATCACCAGAGGACTCCGCGTTGAAGAAATCTGCGTAAATACAACAACTTTTGTTGATATCTGATTTAAAGAAATGGTATAGGAATATAATATAGGAATACTGGTAAAACTTAAACCCTAATCTTCTTGATAACGGCTGCACCTATGGAGTTTTTGATAATATTCGAGTACGTAGGGTCTGTAGCCTGAAGGAACCTATATAAATTTATAAAGTTTCATAAACATCAAATAATAACAACTCCTTGTAAGTGTTGACATGCAATTGGAACGGTAAAGAGGCTTTGGTGAATAGCATGAGTATACACGTATGACCGAAAAGATTGTAAATTATCTTTACTTCGTTACAAATGAAAATGAAATACTTACGTATGCGCTTTTTGTCATTAAGATTATACTCCAGCTTGCAACGAGTGGGAGACTGCACAATAAAATTGTATATTTTCTTCCAATTTTGTCAGTTACTAATACATTTATCACTGGTGCTAGCATTTGACCGGTTGATAGCAAAGCCGTTAAAGTTGAAATATCCAATTTATTATCATGAATAGGCGAATCCGGTGATGATAACAACACGACCATTGGTGAATTCCATCCTAGCACAATGCCAAGAGATAATATTAACAGTGTGCCTAAAATTGTTTTTACAAATAAACATATGTTCACATTTTTGCTTTTATCATTTCTATTAACATAATTTAAAAAAACTTACAAGCGAATATTGAGAGGTATTCCCACGTTTTCGAGCCATGTGGTGATATGTACCTTCCTCTTCTTCTTTCCCTATTCATTTTTAATTTTTAAGAATCACAGCTTTTGTTTCCTCACTGAAGACGAATGATCAAAAGACGAAATTCGTTAATATCCTTTTGTAAGCAATTTTTTTATTCTGAATCGTCAAACTAATTAAGAAACTATTTTATTTCAGCTCTTTCAACAAGTTACCTGAAATAATGCGATTGCCGTAAAAAATATTTTTCTGTAGCAACTAACAATTTGAATCTAACAAGGGAACTATCAATGAGAGACACTCTCAAGATTTTTTTCAAACTTTGCACACTTGTAGTAGTCTATGCAAATATTTATTGTGTAAACATGACGTATATATTCAGCCATTGGCGATAAATCGCGGAATGAAATTTTACGTAAATTCTTATTCTTTTAGTTGTAGTAGTGTATTAGTCTATGGTTAGCAGTGCTGTGTGTGTCCTTGATGCCGTCGATATACATATCTTATCTCGACAATGTCAAGTATGTTTTCTTTCTTTGGAATCTACTCCTTAAGAATCGATTTTTATAGAAGGCGCCCGATATGAAAAAAATATGAAGAGTAAAATTTAGTGATCGAATAACATCGTTACGTTTTTTGTGCGAAACCTTTCATGCGCACCTTTCATTTTTTTGTAATGTGTGTCTATAACTTGTATACTTGTGTGCTGCCGACGTACACAGGGTATGTTGCGAAGCAGTAGACGCATTTAAGTATAAATGTGTATATACCTATATGTTATGTATATATATATATATATATATATATACTGTACAGCGTCTATACAAATAATAAATATGTATATATATATAATATATCAGTTTTATTGCAGTTATACGGATAGTGAGCATCATTTTTTTATATTTTAAAGTTTTGTTGTGTTATTGATATTGATATCGATAATTAATATTATTATTATTGTGGATTATTAATATTTGTAATTATATTCACATAAAGTGAAGTGAAAATTATATAAACTATGGAAGAAACTGGTGTATATAATAGTGTCGAAACATCCGATAAACACGTGGGTGCTAGATATGTTATAATTCATGTATTATGCTCCTGAAATTAGTAGTAGATCCTCGGATAGGACGAAAATTACGATGAAAACACGGCAAGCAAAAGGAAATATGTAATGAAAACGGAAGAACTTGAAAACGCTTAGAATAGGATGCTGGAGCGTAACTTCCATAAAAAACAGAGACCCGTAATTAATAGAGGAAATGAGAAAATGCAAAATAGATATCTGCAATTTTTCCGAAACAAAAAATAAAAGCAAAGGAAACCTTCGATATGGAAAATACATCCTATTCTATAGCGGGAAGACAAAGACGAAAGAGCCACCTTAGGAGTAGGCCTTACTGGTACACAAGAGATACGTAGATAATGTACTAGAGTCCAAATACATCAGCAACAGGATACTACAGGTAATGCTACAGCTCCAAAGAAGACAAGATACCGCCACACACTATTAGTGTATATGCTCCAAATATCACAAAATCACAAAACGAGAAAGATGAATTTTACGATCTGCTGCAAGCGCACCTAGACAACATCTCTAAACGAGATGAGATTGTTGAAATACCCGGGAACTTAATAAATAGGACTATTGGGAGAAATTCTCGGCCGACATGGAACACGACCTACTCGAAGCACAGAAAAAAGTATGGAATATGCTACGAAACCGAAGAAAACATGTAAACGTGTCCATGCAGACCACCAAAATCACAACAGTTGAATAGGAAAAACAATGCACAGAGCTGTACAAAAACGAGACGAAGGAGACTTATAACAGATGCCAAGAAGAAGAAGAGGAGGCACTAAACGATTGAACTATCTCATCTGGAGAAATACAAAAAACATAGACAAATTAAAAAACCGAAAAACACCAGGAACAGATTAGCTAACAAATGAACTAATAAAATACACAGGAAGACAACTAACAGAACAACTAAGTACCCTATTCAATAAAATAGTAGAAAACATAAAAGTGCGAACCCAATGGAAGGAGAGTATAACAGTTCCCATATTTAAGAAAAGAACTAAGACAGAACCGAAGAACTACCGCGGAATTAGCCTCCGAGATGCAGTACAGAAGGTGATAACTACTAGAGTGTGTACTTATGTACGCACGTAAGAAGTTCAGCCAATCAATTTAAAATTTGCCACTATATTAGTGTAAAGCTACAGAGTTATGCTGTCGTGTATTCCTTTCTCTATTACTTGTTTCAGAATCCACTATCGTGTGCCAATAAAGACGATCATGCGAGAATGTGTTACTCTTTGAAATTTATTAGAATAATAAATAAAAAATAAGGTAAACAATAAGTAGATTATAAATTGAAGTATTATTATTTAAGGTTATAAGTAGTAATAGATAAAAAATATATTTTGAAGTTATTTGAAGAAAAGATAAGAGAAGAGAAAAAAAAAAGAGAACAAAATATAGAGTTTTCTTTTCTTGTCATATTATTATCACGCCCATATCCAGCTATATGCGTTGCAATGCCTACATTTAATTATAACAAGAGTGAAAAATTTCTTTGATACTCAAAAGCTTAAACGCTTTGAGACCGAATACTTTTTTATCTATTTTCTAACTAAGTATTCTTGTTTGAGTGATCTGGGTCAATTTCTGGTTTATTAACTATAAACTATTTTAATGAATTTATTGTTGGGTGCTACTTAGATTATAAAACTAACATACCTATTATGATTTACTCCGTGTATTCTCAACTAGCTCGACTATTACTTGAGACGATCAAAAGACGGGTAGGACTAAATGATCTGAAAATTTATTTGTTGCGACAACAAAGGAAGCAATTTATTATTTTCTTAAACAAGAAATGAGATTAATTAAATGATACTTACCTGCGTTTATTCGAATTTTGAGTGCTAATCTGTTTCATTGACGAATGAATCTGTTATTGCAAGTAGCAAAATGATGAAAAACGTATTTAGAAATTAAGATTATTCGAGATTGACTCAAGAGAAATCAATATCTATTTACAAACTATCTACGAGACTCTTCTGGAGCTGACTCTCATCGCTCTAAGACGGACGGTGAAAAAAACGTTTACTTTCCGCACTTTATGACAGTCTATTGAAAAATATTCGTTCTTTGTCAATATTTCACAATCCATATAAATTTCGGCGTACATGCAGTACGTTCTAAGGCTGCCTTATCGAACCCGTGAATTAAGTGGCCACATTACTCAACTTGTTCTGGCTCGTTAATGCTATGCCTATCTTTGTCGGTAATGAAGATTTCTGTCTTCGAAATCTATAACAATTACAGAAATAAAGATAGTATAGAAGATAAAATAATTTCAATAATTATAATCTAGTGACATGATTTACTTCGCTCGTGCTCAAGGAAATATGACGAGGCCGATGACCTCGAGAAACGTTTCATTTTCCAATTTTCTGTGAAAATATATAGTGTAAAGTTTATCAAGTCGTAGCCTATATGAAAAAAAGCGTATAAATTGTGTGGTTTGATGTATGAATAAGAAATATTTTTTTTTTCCATAGTTTCTGTCAACATTGATTTCATTTATTTTAATAATATTCGTAATATCGATACGTTTCTCAATGAAAGTAACAAAACTTATTAATTAAATATAATATCAGCACGACTAAAGAATGTAATAATATAATAATGTAATAATAACTTATATAAATTTTGAGGAAGAGGAATCGGATGCAGCGAAAAAATTACTCACCGATGAAATGAAAGTTTTTAAGGATGGTATTGCGCATGGAGATTTAAGTTTAGATGCATATACAACGATGTGGGAAGAATGTTTATCGCAGATATTATATTAGGAAACACACAAAAACGGTATACAAGAGCAACCTTAGCCTTCAAAAAAGATAGAGTAGAAGCTTTCGAAAGAAAATTAGAAGAAAATCGGATGCATATGACTGGTGAAGCTAAAAAAGCCGCTAGAATGGAATAAAAATTGATAGTTTTAACAGGAGGTTATCAGATAATTATTTAACATATATATAGTTAAATATATATAGTTAAATATTGACATTAATTGCAATCTTAACATAATTTTTTTTTTAGACCAGGTCACAAGCTTAATCAAACAATTACACGATTTGTGTGAACAAATAGAACAAGCCCATTTGGAACTTTCGACATTTAAATTTTTACAAAATCAAGAGGAAGCAGCAATTCCGAGGAGAGTCAATGCTCTTATTGAAGATGTTAAAAAGACAAACTGAACGTGAACGTATATTACAAATGCGATATGCACAATTGCAAGATAAACTTCAGCAATGTTAATATTATAAAGCAATGTTAATACAATTGTATTAATCTTTAAACATAATATTTTAAAGGTTACATGTGATATAAGTATGCTTAAAACTTTACTAATCTAAGTATGAAAGATTATTGTGTGGATGTTGCGTATGTGGATAGTTGCATGTTGAAATTATTATATTAAAATATGTATATATTTTACTATGTATAAATTATTTTAAAAAATAATAAGTAAAGAGAGAGAAAAAGAGAAAGAGAGAAAGACAATTCAAAACAATGAACCTATAATTATTGATATCAACTTCTAAATATCAGGGCATTTTTAAAAAATAATTTTTTCAAAAATAGTTAAGATAAAATATTTAAAAATTCTGATTTTATTAGCTTTATTTTATTAATTACGTGGTAAAACTTGTATACTTTATAATTTTAACTGTCTCTATAACTCTCCCTTTTACGAGTTTGAGGGGTTCATTCCCTTTATAATCGTTTAACAAAAATCATTACAATCTATCTGCATTACTTACCAATGCTATCTTTGTGAACATAAGATTAGGCTAATAAATAAATATGTACAATATATATATTGAACAACACAATTAAACTTTAATAAGAAATAAACAAATATATACAATGAACAAAACCATAAAACTAAAAAAATCATAATTAACACCCAAATAAAGACACATCATATCTTACAGAGGCTGTCCTACTTCACTCTGCTATCTATTTTTCTCAATCGACTTTCTCGCTTCTCCCTCTCCTTCTAAATTCCCTATCCTTTCTTCTCTCTTCCAGCTCCTACATTCACTTTTCCCCACCAGAATTCAACTGATTCTCACCCCACGACTCCACTTATCTTACACATCCTGCATAGTCTTTCCTTCTCATTCATCCAATACTTACGTTCATTTATGCCCTCACCCATCTTGAAACATATCACTCTGTTGTATTTGTTCTTATCGTCTCCTTGTTAAAGATAAAAAAACTTATAAAAAAAAAATTCCCCCACAAAGAATCCAACATTAATAACCAGCGCCTTAAATCAAATTTGCAAGCTAACAACTAAAAAAATTGAATTTTGGCATTTTTTGACTGGCCTATTTGCGAAAAAACGCGGATTGAAATTTTACATAGATACGTATTTCTTGAACTGTAGTAGTGTAGTTACTTACAATATCTATATCTTATCTTAAAAGGGTTAAGTATGTTTTCCTTTTTCGTTGTTATGAAATAAGCCTAATAAATTTTTCTTTTTTTATTTTTTCTAGAGTATTCCATATTAATTTTATAGGGACTATAATTAAAAAAAAAAAAGTGCATTTGTATAATATTATAGGAAGTGTTAATTTTGTTTTGCTAACGTTATAAATTTGGTTAAGAAATCAACATTATTACGCAAGTAATAGAATTAATAATTATAAATTAAATAATATATAAATAACAAAAATTAATTTTTTAACGTGCCCAAACGATATATTTTTCAGGATGATATTCGTCGTGTAGATACACGAAACATACATTTTTTCAGTATACACTGCATTTTATGAATGCAAGCTTCTCACACGTACACGAAGATTTCAAATCTTCCAGAGGGAAGCAGACTTGGTTAAGATTTAAAAAACTGGTCTTTCTTTACCTAATTTCGAGATAAAAAATGCATATTTATTGTAAATAAGAAAGATACAAGTACAATTACTAATATTTAAAGATGTATTCTGTTATTCTGTTATTGTTTTACAATGAGATCAGCATGGTGTTAGATCATATTACACTGACTGGTTCCTCGACCGTCTTTGAAAACATACTTTGCCCCAGCCCCTGCCCCTTTGCCCTGTCGAGACAAAATATAGATTTTGACAAAATCAGAGACACACACAGCGCCGCTATTGTAGTCTACTACACTACTACAGTTAAAGGAATACGTATTTATGTGAAATTTCAATCCGCGTTTTTTCGCAAACGGCTGAATATAAGTATACGACATGTTTAAAGGCACAATGAATATTCTTATGGAGTACTAGAAGTGTGAAAAATTTGAAAAAATCTGAGATGTGGCCCATTGACCATCTCCTTGTTATTAATAAAAGAAAAAAGGAGAGGATATATATTTTACATATTTATTTAAAGATACAATTTGGTAGGATAAAAACGTAATTGTCTATAATTTGCCAAATTACTAATTTAGTCCAGTCAACGCGGGCCGTTTCCTTCATATCTCAGGAAAGAAGGTGGAAACTTGATATAAGGGTAAATAGACGACGCTGAATCGAATGGTGCTAATTTTTTTGAGGTGGAAAGTGCCGTTTTTGAGAAAAAGGGTAAAAAAGGGTCAAAAATAACTTTATCTTAGAATCTAGGCATTTAATCGAAAAAAGTTTCAAACAAAAGTTGTAGAGAATTGAAAAATACTAAAAAAATGTTCTATGAGTTATCTTCGTATTTTCAAAAATAAGCGAATAAAATTGGATTGAAGATGGGAAAAAAATTGTAAGAGTGGGAGAAAGCAAGCTTATCCCTCCGTCGCGTTTTACACGCGAGCGAGCTAGTATGCGTGCGAGCGTCCGTGTGCACTAATCACAAACGAAGGATCTTCGGCAATCTTCGGGACTCCGGTCTTGAATGCAAGTGAGAGTGAGGAAGAAACCGATATTTCCCTTTTCTATTTGTTTAGGCGATAACGAGTATTATTGTCCTTGGCCATCGATTGTTCAGCGTTCTGATATTTCTCTTTTTATATTTTTTCTTTCGGTAGCAAGAATTTTACGTCTTGGCCATCGAGCGTCGAGCGTTTTGTATACGAGTGCGAGTGAGAAAGAAAACCGATATTTCTCTCTTTCTATTTTTTCACTCGGTAGCCAGAATTTTACGTCTTGGCCATCGAGTGTCGAGCGTTCTGTATACGAGTGCGAGTGAGAAAGAAAACCAATATTTCTCTCTTTCTATTTTTTCACTCGGTAGCCAGAATTTTACGTCTTGGCCATCGTGCGTCGAGCGTTTTGTATATCTATATATCGGCGTATAAGCGCGGCATTTTTAAATCGAATCCTGATGCTTATGGCACGCCGTTTCTTTATTTATTGTCAAAAATATTGAACCTTGAATAAAAAAAAAAAATAATTCATTTTAGCAGAAACTATTATTATTTAGTGGAGAGTAAAAATAATGAATTAATTTTGTGCCTCGCCATAAAATTAATTAGAATAATTAATTGATATAAATTCTTTGCCTCACAAAAATTTATTTGTATATCAAATTGAATACGTATTCTCTTTAAGACGAAATTTAAAATTTAAATATTTTTCCTATTAAATTATGTATTTTATAAAATTTTAAATTACTGACTTTTTGTCTCGTAAAAATTTATTAGTTTATCAAATTAAATACATATTTGAAAAAGAAGAATTTTATATCCACACATAAAATTAATTCAAGATATATATGAAAAGATATTCTAAAAACGTGGAATTTATTTTTTGTCTATACATAATTTTAATTCATTTTTATTATGTTATAAGAAAACAGTAATGCATTCTGATTCATCTTCGAGGTCTTAAGAATTGTACGAAAAAAATTGAGCAATTATCGAGTGGTGCGTTAGCCTAAGTAGTAACGTCTTTGCTTCTCGCGCCGGTTATTAACGTTCGATTCTTCGTGGGGGAATTATTTTTTTTATATAGAGAAAAAGAAGGATCCTTTTTATTTTTTGAAATATTACATTGCACCAAACGAACATGTAACGTGAATAAGAAACGTCGTTATTTTTTGGAACTACGAAATCTATGACTAACGTGGTAGTAGATCCTAAAACTACTTTTTAAATGGAATCTACTTATCGACTGATCAAAAATATATTGAAGAAATGATCTGTTTAAATAAAACCATATGTCAATAAATTTTCAAGGAAAGCAAATAAATACGTTTATCGAATTTTTCACGAGCAAGAAAAAAACGGAATGAAGAAAAGAGAGAGAAAGAAAGAAAGATCCTTTCCATCGTGACGATTCACGAAACGGAAAGGATCGTAACCGAAGGTAAAGCTCGAAATGCGGTAGATTCTGCACGCAGGCGTGGTATACATTCTGCATCGGATAATTTGCACGCTTCGCGAAGCAGAATACTCGATTTTGAATTTACTCGTAACAACCTTGAGAGCAATAGAAAATAACGATGAAAAAATGGTAAAAGTACTATAAAACCGATATGCGAGCTCTATCCTTTTGTGTCGATAACTTGAACGATCGATAAATTGAATTTACTACCCGTCCAAATTTCCTTCATCTATTCGTTGTAATATTCTCTAGTTTCATTACAATGAACGATTCTCGTAATATTATACAAAGTTAAATTATATTATACCTGGTTAAAGGTAGAAACTTTGATGCGTACATTGTTTGTCATAATAGACATGGATTATTAGAAATTCCTTGTTCTCTATAATGCGTTATTTTTGAAAATGGTCACATTGTTCAATCGTTTATGATATAACCTTATACTCGTAATATTCGTTGAATATTTCATTAACTAGTAGAAACCACATATTACCTTAAATTCAAATTGAACTATTAGTCGAACATTCCTAGTGATAAATTGCAAAGAATTTCTGGGTATATAAAAAAAAAAAAAGAAAACTGATAATACGAATTAAAAATATCGCATTATTAACTTACTTATTATTCTAAACCTGTGGGGCGGCATCTACAATTTAAACGATACTTGCTCTGTCGATAAAATCACATTTTTTAGTTAAAACTTTTCTTCAGCAGAGGGCCGGCATTTCTAGTGTTTCCTCTCTTTTTAGAACGTGATAAATATCCGGTACGTCTGTTCCTTATGTGCTTCTATAATTATTTAAACATATCTCTATAATTAATAAAAAAGTAAGACAGATAATAGTGAGAATTTGTTTAATGTGATGTTAAGGTGTAATACGAAATTTAATTTAACAACATTTTGCAAATAATCTTACGATTTCAACAGATTCTAAAAACTGCTTTGTATCACGATGTTTGTCTTCAACATAATAACGTTAAAAACAGTGAAATAAATATTTCATTTTTTCAATCATCAAACAATCGTTATTACAGATCACACTTTGTGTGTTTATAAAAATAATACATTGATTGATTTAAACATGGTATAAGTTCTTAAAAAGAACTTAAAAAAATAAGTTTTATTGAAAAATTAAATGAATACTTATGAACCTCAATATATTTATAAATAATATAAATATTGATTATAGTGATATATAATTGAAATGCACAAAACTCTATATATTACTTATTGTAATAACCTTTTTTTTACAGAAATGGCAGACGTTGCTGCGACTCCTAAATCCAAAACAAAAGCTCAGAAGAAGCCAATAGAAAAGGCTTCAGAACCTGTACCGTTAAAAAAACGGCCTTTCAAAAGACATGGACGTCTTTACGCTAAAGCTATTTTTACTGGTTACAAGCGTGGTCTTCGTAATCAACATGAACATACAGCTTTATTAAAGGTTGAAGGAGCGAGAACAAAAGGTGACTCTGATTTTTATATCGGCAAGAAATGTGTTTACGTATACAAAGTAAGTGTTTTAATATTGAATTATAATAATTTGACAATGAGAGCATATAGTTACAAATATTTATCTTTTCAGGCTAAGAACAGAACACCTGTTCCTGGTAATAAAACTACAAAAAAAACTAAAGTAAGAGCCATTTGGGGTAATGTAACGCGTCCACATGGTACCAGTGGTTCAGTTCGTGCTAAATTCAAGAGAAATTTGCCAGCCAAAGCTATGGGTCATCGCATTAGAATTGTAAGTAGAGATTTTTTTTAATTATTAACTATAGATCACAAATTTCTCTAAATTTAAATCAGAAAGGTATAAATTTTTATTTTCTTCATTCTATTGCAGATGCTGTATCCTAGTCGAGTTTAATTTTATACGTAATATAAATAAATAAATAAAAATGTAAATATCAATTTGATTTATAATTTTGTAATATATATATGTTTGCAATATATGATGTTTTGCTGTTTGAGAAATTGTTTTGAGAAAATAACGATGAAAAAATGGTAAAAGTACTATAAAACCGATATGCGAGCTCTATCCTTTTGTGTCGATAATTTTCACCGGTAGAGATACCTCCCTTCTTCTCCCTGCAAGCGATTTTAAAAAACTATGGAAGGACAGGATGTGGTCTGAATTCCACGAATGGTTCATTTTTTCGAACATTGATAAAGGTAACTACTATAGAAATAACTTCTACGTCAACACGTCCAAACCATGGTTTAGTAAATTTAGCTTAAATAGACGCTCAGTTACTTCCATCAACAGGCTTCGGAGTGGTCATCATTCGTTGAATGCTTGCTTATTTAAATATGGTATTGTACAATCTCCATCTTGTAACTGCGGTGGTGTAGAAGAATCCCCGAACCACATTTTATTTTAGTGTTCCTTGTATGATGATCAGATAGTCGAATTTATCAAAGTATTAACCGTGCTGTTAGGCCATGCCCCTTACAGCGCAGAATTTCTTTTAGGAAACTTGAGCCAGGGAATTTTGAACTGTTTAAGCAAATTTCTATTGTCTATTAAAAGATTTATATAATGAATTGTTAATAAGCCGTCAATGTTTATATGTTTAAGTACATTGGTATAGAAAGAGTGTTTTTATATAATTTTCATTACTTTGTTATGTTTTGTTACAAACTGAATTGAATACTATGCTTAATTTTGAATTTCATAGCTAAGTCATAAATTAACCCTTTGCACTCCGCCCGATTTTGGACGTTGGCTATCAGCTACTCAGCGCCACTTTACAGGAGAAACAAACATTTACAAACCCTCGTATAACTTATTATAATATTAGAACTAAGTAACGTATTATAATGATATTGGACTGATATCAATTTGAGCTGCAATTGGGAGCTGCATCAATCCCATATTCAGGATAACGGCAATGAAGACTAAAAATTCTTCTTTGGTGATATCGTACCACTTGTGCCAAGTTGATTTTCGTGAAAGCTGTTTCTTTGCAATTTCTTCTTTGGCATGATTGTTCGTTTCTTTTATAATGCTGTCTACTAATTCTTCAGTAAAATATAGTCTAAAGTAGTCTATGGGCTCTTTTGTGTTAGTTGGTATCTGTGGTCCGGCTGTTTCTTCATGTAGATCAAAATTTATTGTGGCTGGGGGAACGCCCGATTCAGTAATATCCTCCCACTCTTCACCTGACGATACGTTGTCCTGTTGCTGTGTGTTTTCTTCTGCCTCACTTTCATCGCTGTCGCTATCTATACGAACTCTTCGTCGCCTTCTTCGTGGAAGGATATCACTACCACTGCTGTCATTTTCTTCTACCGTTAGTCTTTCTAATATTTCGGTATATAAGTCTATCTGGAGGTCATCTTCACTACTATTGGTCTCTAGAGACTCACTCGTGGTTGGACGCTTTGCCATTGTTCTAATAAAAAATATGAATAAATACATGGGTTGAAAATTTCTTATTGTTCTTACTAATTCACAAGATGATATTTACCAAAATAGCTTTCACCAAACAATTTTTCACTAAGAAAGAATCACTTTTTCGATTTTCACACTCGTTACTCTGTGTCTACTGCTCGAAGCTTCAAACCAGACTGAGCTCGGCTTTGAAAATCTTTTCCTCCAGATCTAGACTTGTTTATTTATAAATATAAATCACACTATACAGTGCATGCTATCTTCGCATACCGACCTTTCTTCTACCTGCTACCCTTATCGCTCTTCTCAAGTGGTTTCGAGAAGTGCTCGGACCGTCGTGAGCGCGCGTCTCATGTTCTTGACTAACACAAAACCCGCCGACATTTCTTGTATATATCGGTTAGTAATTTTACGATATTCTGATTCGATTGCTTGTGCCATTTCAAGAGAAAACTTCAGGGAAAGATGTATGTCTCAAAAAGTTGCGCGGAAATAACTCAATACGCCGTAATCACTAACAAACTTGAATGTCCCCTGAGAGGGGACATCCGAGTGATATGCTAGAATTACGATGTCCCCTGAGAGGGGACAGCGGAGTGCAAAGGGTTAAGACTAAACTGAATATGTGATAAACCATACTTATATAATATTGTGATAATGCTACTTAGGTAGTTTAATAATTTATATTAGCATAAAAATGTTAAATTTAATATTATTTGTAAATTTAAAATTTTTTTTAAAAAAAGTGATTGTACACCTCTAATATGTAAACGTTGGCTACATTGGTTTACACCAACGCCTTGTACCTTATATTATTTTTAATAAAAAAAAAAAAAAAAAGTAAGTTAATAATGCGATATTTTTAATTCGTATTATCAGTTTTCTTTTTTTTTTTATATACCCAGAAATTCTTTGCAATTTATCACTAGGAATGTTCGACTAATAGTTCAATTCGAATTTAAGGTAATATGTGGTTTCTACTAGTTAATGAAATATTCAACGAATATTACGAGCATAAGGTTATATCATAAACGATTGAACAATGTGACCATTTTCAAAAATAACGCATTATAGAGAACAAGGAATTTCTAATAATCCATGTCTATTATGACAAACAATGTACGCATCAAAGTTTCTACCTTTAACCAGGTATAATATAATTTAACTTTGTATAATATTACGAGAATCGTTCATTGTAATGAAACTAGAGAATATTACAACGAATAGATGAAGGAAATTTGGACGGGTAGTAAATTCAATTTATCGATCGTTCAAGTTATCGACACAAAAGGATAGAGATCGCATATCGGTTTTATAGTACTTTTACCATTTTTTCATCGTTTGTTTCTATTGCTCTCAAGGTTGTTACGAGTAAATTCAAAATCGAGTATTCTGCTTCGCGAAGCGTGCAAATTATCCGATGCAGAATGTATACCACGCCTGCGTGCAGAATCTACCGCATTTCGAGCTTTACCTTCGGTTACGATCCTTTCCGTTTCGTGAATCGTCACTAGCCCGCTCGCGTGTAAAAGCCGACTGAGAGGCGGGACTTGCTTCCCCACTCTTACAATTACTTTTACCACTATTTCTCGCTTATTTTTTCAAATACAAAGATAAACCATAGAACATCCTTTATATATTTTTTAATTCTCTACAACTTTTGTTTGAAATTTTTTCAGTTAAATGCCTAAATTCTAAGATAAGGCCATTTATTACTCTTTTTTACCCTTTTTTACCCTTCTTCTAAAAAAACAGGACATTTTATTGCAAAAAAATTAGCATTATTTGATTCAGCGTCGTTAAGTTACCTTGAGATCAAGTTTACACACCTTAATCAACAATAGGAAGTTTGGCTATTTGTTACTTATCATATTATATACGTGTTATCCCCGTCAATAATTTTTCGTCGTTTCTTTGCAACGTCTTACGTCATTTCTTTGTAATGTCTTACGTCATTTCTTTGTAACGTCTTTTTTCTTAATTTTTCCTTTCTTTCAATTCCCCACTTCGCACCCTCACGGATGGCAATTGATCGTATAATCTCTTTGCTTTTGGTCACGTACGTTATAAGCACCCAACCGCACGCGCATACATACATTCTTATACACTCATACTCACACCATACACACGACAAAAGAAAGAACATATTCCTTAACTTTCCTTATAAGGAAATAGTCTGCAGCTATTATCGGAACATCGATTGGCAAACTTCTAAAAGTAATCGCTCTTCGTTATCTACGTCTTAAATTTCTTTCCGTTTCCTCGGGACAGGAAATACTGCTTTATTGTTCACTCTCGAATTTCTCTTATCCTCACAATACAAAGATAAAGTATTTGTAAGTTTTCTTAAAAAATAAGAAAAAATATTCCCTCCAGAAAAAACGCAAGGATCAGTCTGAAAGTTGGACTAAAATTAAAAGTGTTCCTTTGACTCGTTGAAGAAACACTTGTAGCGCTGCGTTATCTAAATCTCTAAATTTCGAATTTTTCACTTTTTGATATCCCTGAGCAGAGAAAGGATTTTAAGTGCGTAAATTTTACCGTTATATCTGTTTCAACATATAATACGAATTATAAGATCAAAATCTAGGATTCTTCAATTATATATAGCCTATGCAATATTCAACTTCGCTTAATACAATTAATGAACTGATTGAATATGTTCGGAACGCTTATTATAAATTAAACGGAAAGATGTTTGATGATATTTATGTAATAATACAAACGTGTATGAAATTAAAATAAATCAGTTGAATTAAGCAAATTATATAAGGACTGATTATAGTTTTAAAATTTATTTAAATATATTCGTGGTGAACAATCTGACAAACTAACACGTCCAATCAATTAGGGATTATTTATTCTCTTTTCTCATCATTTTCTGAGCTACGAATTTTCCTGCACACTTTGTCCTTTCTCTTGTTCTAATTTATATAAATTATTAATTTTAATATAGTAATTATAACTCACAATTGGTTTTATCTCACGTAGTTACAGTGCAGCTACTAGTACAAACGACGTAGCCCCTAACAATGTAATCTAAAATATGTATATCAAATAGCGAGTAGTGTAACAAGTGCTCACAATCACAGTTTGTAATTTACTATCCATAACTTTTGAGATGGTGCTTACAGCATTAACGCTACAACTATACGAACTAAGTTAGTCGAATTTACTGGTTCAAGTAAAGCTAGTTTCTATTATTTGTATATTTTTTTTTTTATATAAATAAGTTTAATAGGTAGGTATATTTTTAGCAATATTTTGTTAAATCTGAATTGACATTGAATAGATACTTAAAAAAATATTAAAAAGTTTGTATTTAATATTATTTATTTATTTTAATTAAATTTATATACCAGTCAAAAATATTAGTTTAAATGAAGTGAGTCTCTATTATTAATTTTTTTTACAGTATAAATATTTATAATATTATTTACGCATTTTTATAACAATAATTTTAACTTGACATTAAATAAAAGTTAAAAAATATTTAAATAAACATTTATATTTATATTTTCTTTTTAATTTTCTTTAAAATATATTATGTGATTAATTTAGTTCCTGCGTTGTAGATGTCGTTACCATTTTTCTTCGTTATGAATTTTACTAATTACATGCAAGCATTTTGAAACAGTCATTGAAGTAGCATTTAACGCTTTCAAAAACTCTAAGATCGTCGGAACTGAATTTTCATTAAGTATTTAAGCAATTCAAAATTTTTTTAATTTTTTAGCTATCCGAGACGTTCATTGTCTTTCACTTTAAAATCACTTTTTTAAAAGCGTTTAAACAGAATATTAGGAAATCCAATCCGTTAAGACTGAATCCCTTTCAACAATGTATATGATACCGTTAAAGCTTGAAAGTCGTTAATGTACACATTACCTAGTTAATGTACAGATTAATTGATTTGTTCCGTTAACGAGCGGAACAAAAGTTTTTAACATTTTACCTAGGTAATGTACACATTAAAGTAAGTTGCTAGTCGTAGAAACCAATTGCTATGTTATTAAAGAAAAAACAATATTAAGATTGCATTAATAATTAGGCATAATTTTTGGTAATGTTAATGAGGATATTATCATATTTATTTCTTCTATATAAATCACAAACACACGCACACTCTTATCGTAGAAACAATACATAATTTTCGTCGCTTATATATACTCATTTTCCCCTCCATCATCTTTTGTTATTTTCTCTCATTCTTAATCGAAGTTTCCCGACCATTTCCGATCATATAAACTCGAGATTCTTCCTTGCTTCCCGATCGAGAATATTCGGAAGGTTTCAGTACGACCAAACATCAGACGATTATCTCACGCGACGTCGCCTGACAAATGAAAACACTCGTACGAAACAAAAGAGTCGTATTTAGTCTCCTAGCAACCTTTTCTCACTCTCTCATTTGATAAAATAAATTCAATACATATTTCACAAATTTATTATATGGTTTGTAAATTCATTTCGTTAATTGTAATTAATATTTTAAACCGTTTGATTCTTTCTATTATAGTTTTTTAATTGATTGATGATTAATACAATCAACTAATTTAATAATTAGTTGATCGTATTAATTTGATTAATTGAATAATTAGCAGATTACCTAGATAATTTGAGAAATGAAATAATTTTCGATACTTTAACGGATCACCCTAGTTAATATCACATACCTGAGTAATTTGCAAAATAACTGATTTCTGCACTTTAGCAGTAACATATACATTTCAAAAGACACTCGATTTTACAGTTGAAACTTACTAGCATTGAGACTGGATCCTTGTATCATAGTAGCAAGTAGCAGGAGTTAAATTTATCACGGTAATATACGTCTATCCCAACATTTACGCGGCCCTTTTTAGACAAGAATTTTTTTTTACTCGAAGAATTATATCTCTTGTAATGTTCTAGATTGTTTTTTATTTTTATCTGCTACGCTCGAGGTTTCGTCGCGAAGGCAATTGTCAGCTCTTTCTTAATTTCCTAAGCCAATGAGCCTCGTGGGCGTTAATATAACTATCCAATGAGGAGGTTCGTATATCCTGAAAACTGATTCGTTGTGGAAAGAAAGTGATTAGTCAAAGAGGTGGTGATAGGAATATGCTTATAAAGTGGATCAGGGAGTTAAGCGAGTCATTTTCGTTTGTCTCGTTGGATATTGCGCTTGTGTCTTTCGTTATTAAGTATATATTTGTTTTATCGTACAAACAGTGAATTTTTTATTTTTTTTTATTTTTTAAGTGATTGTTAACGTGAAAGAATAGATTTGAAGACAATCGAATTTGAGAGTATATATTTTAGTAAAATTAGTTATTTTTACCCGCGACTAGTACTGTTCTATTAGTGTTGAACGAAGGTGTGCCAGAGGCCCAATTCCACGAGCTACTACAGAAAAAGATAAGTATCTTGTTTTAGTTCTTAACTATTATGTGCGCAGCTCTATTCCTTCAGGAACTGCATATTTTTGGGTGCTATTTTATGTTTAATAACAATTCAAATTCAATTAAAAAATATCGCAATTATCACTAATAGTAAGTTCATTTTCGTCTATAGTATTATTTAGTGCATCCAATAAATTTTCAATCAAAAATGTACTTTAAATTTAATTTTCGATTGTTCTATGCACGTCATTTTGCAATTATTTTATGTACTTATAATTCATATTATAAATTATCATAAAAAGACTGTAAATATAATTAATTTTTAAAAGATATTTTCCTTATGAATTAAAACACGACTATTGAAATAACAAAATACTTTGCAACTTTATAAGGTGTGATAAAGAGCTACCGATGTAATGACTATGATAACCGATTGATTTTTACGCTAATCATTAATCACCGATGAATTTCTTCTCGCTAATCATTTTTGTTAGGGGAATATACGAGAATTCGTTATCATGGAATGTAACAAGAAAATTTATTTTTAATTCGTTATATCATCGATTGAGTTGAAGAAACCTGAAAACTAGTTGTGTGGAATATGTTAACATTCTGATAAAATACTAACCGATTTTCTGCTTAAACCACTTTCTTACTTCCCTATCGTTTATCATTTATCGTGTATTGTAATTTCTTTTCGGCGTCTTTTTCTTTAATCTTCCTTTTCTTTGATATCTCTACTCCGCTCCATCGCTGGTAACTATCGATGTGTATGGCGCTCTTTCTTCGGTTACGTACGCGATGAGTACGCACACATACTTTTTCATACTTATAATTATATACTATTCAACACGACAAAAGAAAAAACATTTCCTGTAGCTTTACTTTCAAGAAAATCGTCTTTTGTTATTTTAGAAATATCTATTTGCGTACTTTCAATAGCGATTGTTCTCTGTTATACGTCTTAAATTTTTTTTTCTTTTCTTTTTTTTATTTTGTTGTTTTCTATATTATATTCATTCACACGAGACACGAAATACTGCTTCCCGTTCATTTCTGAATTTTTTTTATCCTTACAATCTTTTTAATTATTTCTTGATCACACTTTTGTCATATTTTTATACACAGTCAAATATATTTACAATAGTTCAGATCTTGTCACCGATTTCCTTTGTTAAATTCAATTATCTTAATTTCTTTTGGGATTTCAATTTCATGATCTCATCATAGATTATTAAATAATACAAATTTTATTTCAATTTTCACACAAATCATTATTCTTGGAATATTTTGAAACTTCTTTTACAATTGCTGATTCAATTTTTAGCTTAATTTTTTTTTTAATCACAGGATTTCATGGAATTCATGTTATTATAATTGAATATATTTTTAATTATTTGCCTAATCCAATGAATAAATGAACATTTTTCTTGTAATCATCACTTTGGGTATGAATCAGCAATCTGATATTAACATTTTGTTGATATTTGTTTGATTATTTGTGTATACTTAATTTATTGATGATCTTTTTAAAATTTATTAATTTATTAAATCACATGTATAGTATAAATATACATTTAACTTCTAATTAAGGAAATTATTAATTTAATAATATAAGTATTAAATTTTATTTATGCATAAATCATTTTAATTTTAAATTAAGATAATTATTTTTATTATATAAATTATTATTACTATTATTTCATTATATATTATTTCATTAATCTTAACTTTAATTTTAATATTATTTAATATTTTTTTTCTATAAAAATTAAAAAAGATCGAGAAAAACCATCAACATATGAATATGGTTTTAACCCTTTAACTTTTTCTCGATTACCTTTTTTTGTTTAATTTTTTTTAGTTGCATTAAATTTTTTAATTTTTGATATTGAAATTATTCTTTTACTTCAATTTATTCAAACTATTTTAAAAAGAAATACTTTTTATTTTTGAACTTTATCAATATTAATTATTTATTTGTGCCTGATAATTTGATTACGTTATGAATAAAATGAACAATCAATTATTTGAATTAAATAAATTTTATATAATCTTTTAATGATATTAGTTAATTTATAACATTTATATTGCAATTAAAAATTATTTTTAATTTTTAAAATTATCTTTATTATGAAAGAATTATTTCTAATTAATTATTTCTGATTAAATTTTAAATCATATTAATATTTATTTTATATATATATGTAAGATTTACGTAAATATGAGATATATATTTATAATGGTAAGTAATAGTAAAGTATTTATTTATTAATAAATACTAACAAGGTATAATGTTTGTAAGAAATAAAATAGTAAATATCTATAATCTAAAACCAATGACCTAACGCTACGATATATTAACAATAAGTGTAACTCTCTACGTCCGAAAACAACAGCACGGAACACCCGAACCGGACTCGTCGTCGCCTATCGTAATCCTTCGCCGTTCCCCGTTGTCTTCCGTACTCTCCGTTACACTTATCACTCGTCAATTATTACCGAACTCACAGAAAAACGCCCACCCAGTCCTTTCCGTCGCCTACTTATACCCTACATCCCCTCCATCGTCTCCCGTTGTTTCCCGTCACTCCTTCTGGAAACTTCCCGATAATTCTCAACACGCGCAAAGGCTTTTCCGGTATTTCATATTATCGAGAACGTTCGGGAGACTTCGATGTAGCTTCACAAAGGCGACAAGTCCGGACGGTGTAATCCTAAACCTAAACTAATATTCTTATCTAACGCTCTTACTTCATCCTCGACCGGATGCATTCTTTCATTCTTTCAATCACTCTCACATTCATATCTATACTTCTTAAACAATTCAAAACCCCACATATATATTTAATTGAAACCAAAATAGAAGTAAATTATTGTTTATAATTTAATTGAATTAAACTTTTTATTAAAATAATTAAAAAAGCTTCTAACTTTTAAATTAATAAATAAAATTCATTTTATTTCTTACTAGTTTATATAGTTTAAAAAAAACAATTTAATTTTTAAATTTATAAATTTATTTAAAATTAAATAATAATTACTTTGATATCTTCAATAATAAACTCCTCTCCTCTCTCTTAAGTTCTTAAATAAAAAATTAAAATTAATAATGATATTAATATAATAAACGTCATATTAAAATTTAAATAGTAACAAAAATTTTAATCTGAAAATTTAAAAAATCTTAATAATATGAATTTCTTTAATCCGTATGTGTAATTCTATGTTCTATTAAACCCTTTATTAACCCTTAGCGCTCCGTAGGCTCCGCTGCGGCGCCCAATGTTTTAGCATGACTAGGAAAAAAAAAATAAAAAAAAAAAGGAAAAAGAAATTTTTAATTTATTTTTCATTTACAAAAGTAAGGTGCATATGTGTATAAAAGAAATAAATCAAAAATATTCAAAGCACGTGTTTCTTCTCACTTAAAATAAAACTCCTTCTTCATACTCGTTCCGCTGCGAAAATGTGCCCGAGTTGCTGGTAGACAATGGTACAAAAACGTGCGGAGCGCTAAGGGTTAAATATCTCTTATATATATAATTAATGAGTACTTGAAAGGATAAAAAATAATTAATTCATTAAGAAAATCTTAAATCTTATATTCTCATTAAATAAATTTTTATATTTTTAAATCAATTCCAAAAACTTAAATTTCTCGTAAATATTTAAATAAAAATTCCTATTAAACAAATATAAATAACTAATATTTTTTGAATCAATTTTAAAATAGTAATTTCCAAAGAAACTAAAATGAATAAAAAATATCCAATTATTAAAGATCTTATATATAATAAAATTATTGAACTTTTTATTAAATTATTTTCATTTAATAATATAAAATTATTAAATATATTACTTTTATTTAAGTAAACAACTAATAACAATCGACCTCTATAAGATACGGTAAATAAAGTAGCTAAAAATAATATAATTATAATAAAATAATTTATTTTACTTGTTAAATATATTTCTATAATTAAATCCTTTGAATAATATCTTGGAAAAAAAGAAATCCACACAAAGATAATGTTCATATAAAAAAAAATTAAACTGACAAAATGATAATTATTAATTACATTACCCATAAAACGAATATCTTGATTATTTATTATTTGATGAATTAAAATTCCTCTACATAAAAATAATAAAGATTTAAATAAGGCATGAATAATTAAATAAAAATAACTTAAATCAACTTTACTTAATCTTAAAATTCTTATTATTAAACCTAATTGACTTAAAGTTGATAAAGCAACAATTTTTTTTAAATCACGTTCAAATTTTTCTATAATTCCTGATATCAATATCGTTATTCTAGAAATAAATAATAATAATTCATTAATTTTGTATAAATTAAATAAAAATTATAACTAATAATTAATAAATAAAGGTATTGGCTATTGCCAAAGGTAACCAAATTGAAAAAGGTAATTGAGCACTTTTTGTAATTGATCTTAATAATAATAATAATAATGATAAATTAAAAAATTGAAATCATAAAATAAACCATTTCAAGATCCTAATATAACATATAACCTAATAATTATTATGATACCAACATCTCCAACGTGATTGATTAAAACTGTAACTATTCCAGAATTAAAAGATTTTCAATTTTGATAATAAATAATTAAACAATAAGATGTTAAACCTAAACATCCTAATAATAAACCTATAAATTTGGACAGATAATTAAAAAATTATTCTTAAAACAAATATTAAAACTAATATAAAAATCGTTTTATTTTATATCACCTTCTATATATATTAATCTATATATTAAAATAAATCTGGCAATTAATATAACTAAACTTAAAATATTAAACTAATTTAATCTAAATAAATTAATAATGCTAAATGTATTGAATTAAAATTTATAAAATAAATTTTACATATAAATTTAATTTATTAAATAAAAGAATTTTTGATAATATAAATATAAAAATTTTAATAATATATAATTAAATAATATTTATAATTATAATAAATTTTTAATTATTAAGTATAAATTAATTAATCACATTAATCATTTAATTCAATAAGTCTAATTGAAGTAAAATATTTTATATCTCTAATTCCACAAATTAGAATTTTTAATTTTAAACTATTTAAATTTAATTAAGTAAATAATTCCAATCCTAAAAACACCATTAAAATTTAAAGGCATTCAATATAAAACTAATAATTAATCTATCGAATTAATAACCTTCTAATTTATTAATAAATTTTTTTTATACCATGTTGACTAAATCTAAATAAATACAAAGAATAAACCGCTCTAAGAAAAACATAACATTATTATAACTACATAACAATTTAAAATTTCAACATACTAATCTGACTAATAATAATATTTCTCTAATTAAATTTAAACTAACAGGAGCTAATAAATTAGATGAAGATAAAATCAAAATAATGCTAATTTATGATTAATTGATCATGACCCTTTATTTATAAATATTAATCGTCTACCTACACATTCAAAATTTAAATTACCTACATAAATTAATCCTGATGAACATAACCCATGAACTAATATTATTGTTAATCTACCTAAAAATACTGATTTTGTTAAAGTTAATAAATCTCCTATTAAAATTCCTATATGAACAATTGATAAATAAGCTACCAATATTTTTAAATCAATTTGAATTAAACAAATTATTCTAATTAATAAACCACTAATAATTCTTAAAGAAATTAAAATATAATTAATTTTTACAGCATCAATATATATATAAAATAAAATTTAAGAAAAACGTAATACACCATATTTTCTTTATTTTAATAAAATTCCAGCTAAAATTATTGAATCATAAACTGGAGCTTCAACATGAGCCTTTGGCAATGAAATATAAAATAAAAAAATTAGCATTTTAATCATAAATGTCAACATAAAAATTAAATATATCAATAACCTTAATTCAATTATTTTAAATATTATAAAAATTATTATTAATCTCTCTCTTTTATAATTTATATAAAATTTTATTATTAACCATAAAAAAGGTATAAAGGTATACATCAATATATATATTATCGCTTCAAATCGTTCCAATTTGACCACCAGCAA
This sequence comes from Polistes fuscatus, assembly GCF_010416935.1. Taxonomy (NCBI): domain Eukaryota; kingdom Metazoa; phylum Arthropoda; class Insecta; order Hymenoptera; family Vespidae; genus Polistes; species Polistes fuscatus. Next base: position 639,748 of record NW_025113020.1, on the reverse strand, counting down.
ATATAATTATAAAAAAATTAGTAATAGTCTTATTTCAAATATTGAATATGTAAACGAAAGATGATGATCGATTGTTCTTCTCTGGATGCAAGGATTAAAGGGCGTTACTATTTAGATAACAGTTTGTCAGGATTAATAGTTAAGAGTACACATATATTTAATCTTACATAAAATCACCTAAACATAAGGCTTCGCAATAACATAATCATAAACGTAAAAAAACATAAGGCATAAAAGACGTAACACATAAGACATAAGAACTAATAATCACTCAATAAGAACACATAACACTTTCACATAATACGACCACTTAATATCTCGACATAATACCATAAGACTTCCTAATACTTAATCATAATACATAACTCCAGTGCAATCATAAGACTTACTCTTTTCTTATGCATCGGTCCAACCGCCGTCGGAGGGGGAAAGGTTGACGCAAGGCGGTCCTCTAATCCCTTTTCCGACCCATTATTGGTCATCAACCGTCTTTCTTCCAAATCTACGTAACACCCTAGAGTGGTGGGAGTGCGTACAAAGCGTTCTCGCAATCTCCACAGTCTAGACCACCAGACGTTACTTGATCGGAAATAAATATTATATCCCTCTCTTAAAAGGACCCTTTCTTACGAATTCTACAGTTCCATAAATTCTCTATTCTATCTTTAACAAACTAAGATTAGATTATTCTATATCCTATCCTAAACTAATATTACTCCGTTACAAATAAAATATTATTACATTAAATGTTAAATAACATAAAAATACCATTCTCATTATTAAAAAAATCAAAAATTTTTTAAAATAACTTAAATTTATTATTATTAAACATTATATACATTATATTATAAAACAGTTCAAAAACTTATTAAAATTAAATAAAAAGAATATATATAAATCCATATAAAATGAATTTATCCCACGAATTAATAAATTTGATGAATAAATGTTTAAAATATTATTATAAAAAATATAAAGAAAAAATTATTAATTTATTAAATTTATTTTTAAATAAAAAAAACCTATTCTAAAAATTATTATTATTTAAAATTTTATCATAAAATTAATATTAAATTTTCAATTAAATCATTCCCATAAAAATAAATTAATATAATCATTATTAAAGTAATTCCAAGAACTCCCTCAATGACAAATACAACTATAAAAATTAATAAATAATAATCTATAAAATATATATTATAAAAAATATTTATTAAATTTGTAACCACTAAATATTTAATTGATAACAAAATTATCAATAAATGATTATAAAATTTCAATAATAATATTAATCTTAAAAAAAATAAAATAAATTATATATAATTCTATATATATTTTCTAAAAATAAACTTTCATAAAATTAATATAAAAATAAATTTAAAATTTATTTTAAAAGCTTTATAGTTTAAAAAAAAACATATATTTTGTAAATTTAAATTAAATAATATTTTAAAGCTTTAAAAAAATATTTAAATTTTAATATATCTTTAATCTCCAAAATTAATATTTTTAAATAAACTACATTTTGTTATATAAATTAATAATTAAAAAATATTTTAATTTTTTTAAACATTTTTAATGAATAAAACTCATTTTAACTCTATTAATTTGAATAATTATAAAAAAACTGTTATTATAAATTTAATATCATCAATTCCTTAAATTGGAGCAAATTTAGTTGAATGAATCTGAGGGGGGTTTTCAGTTAATTCACCTACATTAAATTGATTTTATTCATTACATTTTATTATACCCTTCGTAATTTTGTTTTAATTATTATTCACCTAATATATCTTTATAAATCAGGATCAACTAATCGCCTAGGATTAAATAGTAATTTAAGTAATATTTTATTTTTATAAATTTTTTTTTAATTAAAGATTCAATCACATTTATATATTATTTTAATAATTTCAATTATTATTTTAACACTTTAAAAATCTTATATACTAGGAAACCCAGATAATTTTATTAAAGCTAATCCTATAATTACTCCTATTCATATTAAACCTGAATGATATTTTTTATTCGTTTATGCAATTTTATTAGCTATTCCTAATAAATTAGGAGAAGTAATTGCTTTATTAATCTCAATTTTAATTCTAATATTAATACTTTTCATATCATCAAATCCTAAATCTCTTAAAATAAATTTTAACATATTCAATAAATTATATTTTTGAATATTAGTGTCTACTCCAATCAAACTTTCAATTAATGTAAATAAATAACTTAATTATAATATAATATAATATTATTTAAAATTATTATTTAAAAAAAAATATTTAAATAACATAATTAATTAAATTCAATATTTTTAAAAACTATTTCTTAATTTAAGTCCTCTCTCGTACAATAAAATAAAATTTAATTATAGATAGAATCCGATCTGGCTTACACCGATCTGAACTCAAATCATGTAAAATTTTAATAGTCGAACGGAGTAAAATTTTAAGCTTCTTCACTTAATTTTTATTTTAATTCAACATCGAGGTTGCAATCAATTTTATTAATATAAACTGTCCAAAATTATTACTCTGTTTTTTTTATCACTAAGGTAATTAATTCTTTTAATTATAAAAATTATCATTTACTTTCATTTATAAATAATAAATGAAATTATTAATGTTTATAATCAATAATGAAATATTAATATTAATAAATGAAAGTTAATAATAAATTAAAGTTTCAAAAAACTTAATTACCCTTCCAATAGAAAATCTTAAATTATAAATTTAAAAAATATACAATTTAATGTATAATTTAATATTTTCAAATTCGTAGGTTCTTGTCGTCTAATAAATTAATAAAAGCATTTTAACTTTTAATTTAAATTCAAATTCAATTAATTTCAGGCAGTCAGTCTATATTTTATTAATTCTTTCATTCAAGTTTCCAATTATAAAACTTTTGATTTAACTACCTTTGTAGAGTCATATATACTGCAGCCTTTTAAATTTTATTCAATGGGCGGAATAAACTTATTCACATTCAACAAGACATGTTTTTGATAAACATGTAAATATATTATATAAATTATAAAATTTCCCTAATTCATTAAATTAATTTTATCAAATTATAAAAAAATCAAACTATAGAATACTTACTAATATAATCATTATTACTATTAAAAATAATTATTTAATTTTATAAATAATTAAAATAAAAATTACATTTTTTAATTAAGAAATTTTGTTTTCATCTTATTATAAATTAAGACATTTTTTTAAAAGAAATAGAATTTTTTAATTACAAATAAATACCAAAATAATAAATTAAATTTAAAATAATTTATTTTAAAAAATTAATATTAATAAAGATTTAAATTTTAAAGCTGAATTTCATTTAATTATAAAAAAAAACTAGACATATTTAAAATCGTTTCGTATTTCACTTTCAATTAAAAATTAATAATAATAATTTAACAATTACTTGAAATTTTTAATTAAATCATTTAAATTCGAGATAAATTTAAATTTAAATACATTTATTAATCAACCCCCCCTGATACAAAAGGTACACAAAATTAAAATTACTTTCGAATTTTATAATAAAATGTTAATTTTATTACTATATTTATAATTTAAAAAAATTATTTATTTAATTAATTATCGAACTAAAAAATTTTTAAACAATATTAATTATGAATAAATTATTAGTAAAAAAAAATAATTTAAATAAAAAAATTTAATTGAATTTAAAATTGAATTTAAATAAATTTAAATTCTAATATTAACTTTTTATATATTATTCTAATTATTGTAAATAATTTATTTTATTTAAACTATGTTACGACTTATTTCATTTTATTGAAAGTGACGGGCAATTTGTACACATTTTATATGTTATATTCAAATCAATTAATTAATTAAATTTGCTATTAAATCCAATATCTAATTGAATTTAAATTAAATTGTCCAATGTTAATAAAAAATGTAATCCATGAATTTCCTATATAAACTATATTTTGACTTAAATTTAACTAAATTTTTAAATATATATATATTCATATAATAATAGGTAATTATATAAATATTTATTGAACATATAAGTAACTATTTAATTTATAAATATATTATAATGTTGGTAACAGATTTATATAATTTAAAATAGTAATTTAATTCTATATTAAATATGTGTGTGTTCTTAATAAAATATAATTTTTTGGGGGAAATTTATATAACTTACTATATTAAATATATAATTAATATATATTAATCGGATTGGTTAATGTATAGTTTTGGATTATTAGATTATTATTAAGTATTGTATAATTATTATTAATTATATTTTTATTATATTTAATTTATTATATTTAATTTATTATATTTAATTTATATATATATATATATATATAAGTTCAATAAATTAACCCCTTGCACTATTCGGAACCTCGGGAAACGCCAGGCCAAACGCGGCTGCCTGGATCATCGCGGTGAAAGGCGAGCGGCGGAGCGCGCGTGCCAAAATTTGAAACCTATTTTCACGACCGAACGCAAGATGTCGAGTACGAGTCGGACTCGTGATATTCATGTTCGGCCTGAAATGTCGAGTACGAGTCAGACTCGTCAAAATAGTGCAAGGGGTTAATCTACTTTGACGTAAAATTATCAAAAATTAAAATAAATTTTTAAAATTTAATATCTCAACTTTTAAAAACCACTAAAATTTCAAAATTCAATTTTTATGGTTAAATTAAATTATTCTAAAGCTAAATAAATTTAAAAATTCAATTTTTAAAATCAAAATAAAATTAATAAAAATCAAATTATTAATTAACATAAACAAAAAATTAATATTTAATTTTAATCAAAAATTAATTTAAATTAAAAATTAAATTAATTTATTCTTTTAATAATAATAATAATAACAATAATAATATAATAATGATAATAATAAAAGTTTTAAATTAATAAATTATGATAAATTTTAAGCTTAAAAATAATTAATTCCAATAATTAAAAAAATTCTTAAATCTAAACAACCAAAAATTAACAATTGTTTTGAAATTCAACAGTAAATTTAAATTTGATTGAAACTGAACTTTCCATGAATTTTTTAAATATGAAAATAAAATCCCATCGTTTTGAAATTCTCGTTTTTATTGGTATCTTGAAGTGTACAAAAAAACTTTTTTAAATTAATTTTATATTAATTTGTTAATAATTATGTCTAAGTTGAGTCCTCGAAAAAAAGGTGAGTTGTTTCGGAGAAACACAGCCTTCCGTAGTCTCATGTGAATTAAAATAATTAAACAAATTATTGTTTTTAAGCTTCATTCTAATGAATTAATTTACAATATGCTTATTAAAAAAAAAAAATTAGCAGAATTGTAAAATAAGGTTTTCAAGATCGAATTTTTCTTTCGATAAATTGTTTAAAAAAATTAATTTATAAAAAATTTAATGTTTCAAAGGTTACGTATTTAGCTATGTGTGTCGAAAATAATGGGTTCAATTAGCCAAATTAGTTGAATAGTTTTAAAAAATTCCCCCCCGAAATTCCTGATCCCTCAAGCCGGTTAAAGAGGGCGAGTAATAAAGACTTACTTAATCGAAATACATCATATTCAATTTACTGACAGACGTTTATACTTATTCGAGTTATTGATCATCGAATGAATTTCTAATGGTAAAAATCATTTTTTGATATGAAAGTTGTTGAATTTTTGAAATAATTTTTGTATGTTTTTTTTTGTAATAGTTTACTTTATTAATTATTATGTTAAAAATATAATATTTACTTAAAACTCGAAGATAAAGATTTTGATTTCATGTTTTAGATTATTATTATAAATTTAATTTACTGTGAAATTTCATTTGTTACTTGAATTATGTTATTTCAATTAAAAAGAATTTAGAATTTACTATTTAAAATAGTATTTGAAATATTATTTCCATAAATCTACCTCGCTCTGGAATATTCACTATACGTGAACATTTAATTTATATTTTTTTTTATTTGCTAAAGCATTTGCTTCTTTTTCATTTTGAATTGTTTGGAAAATTACAAAATTTGAACTTTTTATATTTTATGTATATAATTTTATAATTATTATTTAATAAATAAAATAAAGAAAAATAAACAATTTTTTTTAATAGTTTAAGTTGAAAATTTATCTTTAAAGAGGTTAAAAGAGAATATATACAGAAGTTTGCAAATATTTTGGAATTTTCAACAAGTATATTTCCTCGTTATTTTGTAGAAATGGTAAAAATCTTAAAATTTCAAAGAATTATTCGGTCAAGATTACATAACATTTCGTAATTTTAAAAGTAAGTTTCAACATCACTTCTAACGATGAATAGTTGGAGTGTTGGAATAAGTGAAGTCATGCGGACAGAATTCTTGAAAGAGATTCTTGAGACAAGATTTAGTCCGGATACTTCTCACAACGAGATTTCTTATTTTATGTTTTATTATGTCATTCCGAAGAAAATCTCCGAATATAACTGTGTAAAACCTGTATTGAAAACTTAGAATCTGACGGTTCATTATACTTAAAATAAACTAATACAACAATATCGTTATGTTAATGAAAGTTCTTCTGATTGAATTTAATGTTTATCTATTAAGTAAGCTTCTTTGTGGATATTAATGTCGAGAAAAAACGTTTTATAAAAAGAAAGACATTGTAACTACAATTTCTTTATATTCTTTTTTTTATACTAAATATCTTTTTAAATTTAATTAAATTTTTCATCATTTTAAAATTCGATATACACGTTTTATTCTGTAATCTTTAATAGGTAACCAATAAGTATTTTATGTTGCAATAATCGATTTTAACTTAAGATATAGACGTGAATTTAATATTTTTGGAAATATTTAATTAATTTGCAATTTCTATTTAAAGGTTCATATTTCTTGAATTCAGGTTGCATAATTTTCTTTATAATTACGAAAAAAAATATACGGGCTTTAGAAGTTTGTAGATTTATACCGGACAGATTTGTATTCCTGGAAAGGTGAGATTCCATCGATTATTAGGGGGACCGGAAAGTAATGTCGTTTTCTTACGCTAAATACAAACACATACATTTTTAACGAGTCTTTATTTTTAATCAATGATGTATTCCCCATCATTGTCAATAACCTTTTGCCATCTAGTGAGTAAATTTTCAATCCCTGATCGATAAAAATTAATTGGTTTTTCGGCAAAATATCTAGAGATGGCATTTTGGATATCATCCAAATTTGCAAATATTTTGCCACTTAAAAAGTGTTGCAGCGCTCGGAATAAGTGGAAATCCGATGGTGCAACATCGGGCGAATATGGTGGATGAGGCAGCACCTCCCACTCCAATTCATTAATTTTTTCTAGAGTTCGCCTTGCGCAGTGCGGTCTTGCATTGTCATGTTGGAGAATGACGCCTTTTCGGTTGACAATCGCTGGCCACTTTTCAATTAAAGATTGATTGACTCGCTGCAATTGTTCGCTGTAGAGGTCTGCAGTAACAGTTTGTCCAGGTTTCAGTAATTCAAAATGAACAATGCCGCGAATACTCCACCAAACACACAAAAGCGCTTTTTTGGGGTGTAAACCTGCTTAGCAGTACTCCGAGGGATTTCATTTGGAGAGAGCCACTGCCTTTTGCGTTTTGGGTTATCATACAGGACCCATTTCTCATCTCCTGTGATCAAGCGATCAAAAAACGCTTCTGTGTTGTGTCGTTGAAGCAATAAGTTGCATGTGATTGATCGGTTAGCATTATTCTGATCGGACAGATTATGCGGGACCCAAACACCTGCTCTGCTTACTTTCCCAATCTGCTTCAAATGTTCTTGGATGGTCGACCAAGGTTGGTTGAGACTGTTTGACAATTCCTCGATCGTCTGACACGGATTTGCTTCCACTTCCGCCCTTAACACGTCGTTGTCTAACGCTGATGGTCTTCCTGATCGATACGAGTCGGAAAGATCAAAATTACCCGATTTGAACTTGGAAAACCACCTTTGGCATTTACGAATGTCCAGTGCATTTGGATAAACATCGCAAATGTTTTTGGTAGCAACTGTTGCGTTATTTCATTTGCGAAACTCAAAGAGCATGCAATGCCGGATGTGTACCTCTTCTGGTATTTGGCTGGCAATTTTACCCAAAATTACAAAAAAAAATTGTAATTCAATTGTCTATAAGTAAAGAAATCACTATAACCTCACAATGTCTTTGGTACGCCTCTGAACCAAACAATGAGCTGACAAATGACAATCAAGTATTGGCATGCGCAGAAACGACATTACTTTCCGGTCCTCCTAATAATATAGAAATACTGGTAAAACTTAAACCCTAATCTTCTTGATAACGGCTGCACCTATGGAGTTTTTGATAATATTCGAGTACGTAGGGTCTGTAGCCTGAAGGAACCTATATAAATTTATAAAGTTTCATAAACATCAAATAAATAACAACTACGGGGCCCTCCTTGTAAGTGTTGACATGCAATTGGAACGGTAAAGAGGCTTTGGTGAATAGCATGAGTATACACGTATGACCGAAAAGATTGTAAATTATCTTTACTTCGTTACAAATGAAAATGAAATACTTACGTATGCGCTTTTTGTCATTAAGATTATACTCCAGCTTGCAACGAGTGGGAGACTGCACAATAAAATTGTATATTTTCTTCCAATTTTGTCAGTTACTAATACATTTATCACTGGTGCTAGCATTTGACCGGTTGATAGCAAAGCCGTTAAAGTTGAAATATCCAATTTATTATCATGAATAGGCGAATCCGGTGATGATAACAACACGACCATTGGTGAATTCCATCCTAGCACAATGCCAAGAGATAATATTAACAGTGTGCCTAAAATTGTTTTTACAAATAAACATATGTTCACATTTTTGCTTTTATCATTTCTATTAACATAATTTAAAAAAACTTACAAGCGAATATTGAGAGGTATTCCCACGTTTTCGAGCCATGTGGTGATATGTACCTTCCTCTTCTTCTTTCCCTATTCATTTTTAATTTTTAAGAATCACAGCTTTTGTTTCCTCACTGAAGACGAATGATCAAAAGACGAAATTCGTTAATATCCTTTTGTAAGCAATTTTTTTATTCTGAATCGTCAAACTAATTAAGAAACTATTTTATTTCAGCTCTTTCAACAAGTTACCTGAAATAATGCGATTGCCGTAAAAAATATTTTTCTGTAGCAACTAACAATTTGAATCTAACAAGGGAACTATCAATGAGAGACACTCTCAAGATTTTTTTCAAACTTTGCACACTTGTAGTAGTCTATGCAAATATTTATTGTGTAAACATGACGTATATATTCAGCCATTGGCGATAAATCGCGGAATGAAATTTTACGTAAATTCTTATTCTTTTAGTTGTAGTAGTGTATTAGTCTATGGTTAGCAGTGCTGTGTGTGTCCTTGATGCCGTCGATATACATATCTTATCTCGACAATGTCAAGTATGTTTTCTTTCTTTGGAATCTACTCCTTAAGAATCGATTTTTATAGAAGGCGCCCGATATGAAAAAAATGAAGAGTAAAATTTAGTGATCGAATAACATCGTTACGTTTTTTGTGCGAAACCTTTCATGCGCACCTTTCATTTTTTTGTAATGTGTGTCTATAACTTGTATACTTGTGTGCTGCCGACGTACACAGGGTATGTTGCGAAGCAGTAGACGCATTTAAGTATAAATGTGTATATACCTATATGTTATGTATATATATATATATATATATATATATACTGTACAGCGTCTATACAAATAATAAATATGTATATATATATATATCAGTTTTATTGCAGTTATACGGATAGTGAGCATCATTTTTTATATTTTAAAGTTTTGTTGTGTTATTGATATTGATATCGATAATTAATATTATTATTATTGTGGATTATTAATATTTGTAATTATATTCACATAAAGTGAAGTGAAAATTATATAAACTATGGAAGAAACTGGTGTATATAATAGTGTCGAAACATCCGATAAACACGTGGGTGCTAGATATGTTATAATTCATGTATTATGCTCCTGAAATTAGTAGTAGATCCTCGGATAGGACGAAAATTACGATGAAAACACGGCAAGCAAAAGGAAATATATAATGAAAACGGAAGAACATGAAAACGCTTAGAATAGGATGCTGGAGCGTAACTTCCATAAAAAACAGAGACCCGTAATTAATAGAGGAAATGAGAAAATGCAAAATAGATATCTGCAATTTTTCCGAAACAAAAAATAATTGCAAAGGAAACATTCGATATGGAAAATACATCCTATTCTATAGCGGGAAGACAAAGACGAAAGAGCCACCTCAGGAGTAGGCCTTACTGGTACACAAGAGATACGTAGATAATGTACTAGAGTCCAAATACATCAGCGACAGACAACATCTCTAAACGAGATGAGATTGTTGAAATACCCGGGAACTTAATAAATAGGACTATTGGGAGAAATTCTCGGCCGACATGGAACACGACCTACTCGAAGCACAGAAAAAAGTATGGAATATGCTACGAAACCGAAGAAAACATGTAAACGTGTCCATTCAGACCACCAAAATCACAACAGTTGAATAGGAAAAACAATGCACAGAGCTGTACAAAAACGAGACGAAGGAGACTTATAACAGATGCGAAGAAGAAGAAGAGGAGGCACTAAACGATTGAACTATCTCATCTGGAGAAATACAAAAAACATAGACAAATTAAAAAACCGAAAAACACCAGGAACAGATTAGCTAACAAACGAACTAATGAAATATAGAGGAAGACAACTAACAGAACAACTAGTACGCTATTCAATAAAATAGTAAAAAACATAAAAGTGCGAACCCAATGGAAGGAGAGTATAACAGTTCCCATATTTAAGAAAAAAACTAAGACAGAACCGAAGAACTACCGCGGAATTAGCCTCCGAGATGCAGTACAGAAGATGATAACTACTAGTGTGTGTACTTATGTACGCACGTAAGAAGTTCAGCCAATCAATTTAAAATTTGCCACTATAATAGTGTAAAGCTACAGAGTTATGCTATCGTGTATTCCCTTCTCTATTACTTGTTTCAGAATCCACTATCGTGTGCCAATAAAGACGATCATGCGAGAATGTGTTACTCTTTGAAATTTATTAGAATAATAAATAAAAAATAAGGTAAACAATAAGTAGATTATAAATTGAAGTATTATTATTTAAGGTTATAAGTAGTAATAGATAAAAAATATATTTTGAAGTTATTTGAAGAAAAGATAAGAGAAGAGAAAAAAAATAAGAGAACAAAATATAGAGTTTTCTTTTCTTGTCATATTATTATCACGCCCATATCCAGCTATATGCGTTGCAATGCCTACATTTAATTATAACAAGAGTGAAAAATTTCTTTGATACTCAAAAGCTTAAACGCTTTGAGACCGAATACTTTTTTATCTATTTTCTAACTAAGTATTCTTGTTTGAGTGATCTGGGTCAATTTCTGGTTTATTAACTATAAACTATTTTAATGAATTTATTGTTGGGTGCTACTTAGATTATAAAACTAACATACCTATTATGATTTACTCCGTGTATTCTCAGCTAGCTCGACTATTACTTGAGACGATCAAAAGACAGGTAGGACTAAATGATCTGAAAATTTATTTGTTGCGACAACAAAGGAAGCAATTTATTATTTTCTTAAACAAGAAATGAGATTAATTAAATGATACTTACCTGCATTTATTCGAATTTTGAGTGCTAATCTGTTTCATTGACGAATGAATCTGTTATTGCAAGTGCAAAATGATGAAAAACGTATTTAGAAATTAAGATTATTCGAGATTGACTCAAGAGAAATCAATATCTATTTACAAACTATCTACGAGACTCTTCTGGAGCTGACTCTCATCGCTCTAAGACGGACGGTGAAAAAAACGTTTACTTTCCGCACTTTATGACAGTCTATTGAAAAATATTCGTTCTTTGTCAATATTTCACAATCCATATAAATTTCGGCGTACATGCAGTACGTTCTAAGGCTGCCTTATCGAACCCGTGAATTAAGTGGCCACATTACTCAACTTGTTCTGGCTCGTTAATGCTATGCCTATCTTTGTCGGTAATGAAGATTTCTGTCTTCGAAATCTATAACAATTACAGAAATAAAGATAGTATAGAAGATAAAATAATTTCAATAATTATAATCTAGTGACATGATTTACTTCGCTCGTGCTCAAGGAAATATGACGAGGCCGATGACCTCGAGAAACGTTTCATTTTCCAATTTTCTGTGAAAATATATAGTGTAAAGTTTATCAAGTCGTAGCCTATATGAAAAAAAGCGTATAAATTGTGTGGTTTGATGTATGAATAAGAAATATTTTTTTTTTCCATAGTTTCTGTCAACATTGATTTCATTTATTTTAATAATATTCGTAATATCGATACGTTTCTCCATTAAAGTAACAAAACTTATTAATTAAATATAATATCAGCACGACTAAAGAATGTAATAATATAATAATGTAATAATAACTTATATAAATTTTGAGGAAGAGGAATCGGATGCAGCGAAAAAATTACTCACCGATGAAATGAAAGTTTTTAAGGATGGTATTGCGCATGGAGATTTAAGTTTAGATGCATATACAACGATGTGGGAAGAATGTTTATCGCAGATATTTTATTAGGAAACACACAAAAACGGTATACAAGAGCAACCTTAGCCTTCAAAAAAGATAGAGTAGAAGCTTTCGAAAGAAAATTAGAAGAAAATCGGATGCATATGACTGGTGAAGCTAAAAAAGCCGCTAGAATGGAATAAAAATTGATAGTTTTAACAGGAGGTTATCAGATAATTATTTAACATATATATAGTTAAATATATATAGTTAAATATTGACATTAATTGCAATCTTAACATAATTTTTTTTTTAGACCAGGTCACAAGCTTAATCAAACAATTACACGATTTGTGCGAACAAATAGAACAAGCCCATTTGGAACTTTCGACATTTAAATTTTTACAAAATCAAGAGGAAGCAGCAATTCCGAGGAGAGTCAATGCTCTTATTGAAGATGTTAAAAAGACAAACTGAACGTGAACGTATATTACAAATGCGATATGCACAATTGCAAGATAAACTTCAGCAATGTTAATATTATAAAGCAATGTTAATACAATTGTATTAATCTTTAAACATAATATTTTAAAGGTTACATGTGATATAAGTATGCTTAAAACTTTACTAATCTAAGTATGAAAGATTATTGTGTGGATGTTGCGTATGTGGATAGTTGCATGTTGAAATTATTACATTAAAATATGTATATATTTTACTATGTATAAATTATTTTAAAAAATAATAAGTAAAGAGAGAGAAAAAGAGAAAGAGAGAAAGACAATTCAAAACAATGAACCTATAATTATTGAAAATTTTTGAAATTATTAATATCAACTTCTAAATATCAGGGCATTTTTAAAAAATAATTTTTTCAAAAATAGTTAAGATAAAATATTTACAAAATCTGATTTTATTAGCTTTATTTTATTAATTACGTGTTAAAACTTGTATACTTTATAATTTTAACTGTCTCTATAACTCTCCCTTTTACGAGTTTGAGGGGTTCATTCCCTTTATAATCGTTTAACAAAAATCATTACAATCTATCTGCATTACTTACCAATGCTATCTTTGTGAACATAAGATTAGGCTAATAAATAAATATGTACAATATATATATATTGAACAACACAATTAAACTTTAATAAGAAATAAACAAATATATACAATGAACAAAACCATAAAACTAAAACAATCATAATTAACACCCAAATAAAGACACATCATATCTTACAGAGGCTGTCCTACTTCACTCAGCTATCTATTTTTCTCAATCGACTTTCTCGTTCTCCCTCTCCTTCTAAATTCCCTATCCTTTCTTCTCTCTTCCAGCTCCTACATTCACTTTTCCCCTCCAGAATTCAACAGATTCTCACCCCTAAGCTTTACTTCGCCTCACCGACTCTTGCACACCAATCTAGCACCTGCTGCCACGACTCCACTTATCTTACACACCTGCACAGTCTTTCCTTCTCATCCATCCAATACTTACGTTCATTTATGCCGTCACCCATCTTGAAACATATCACTCTGTTGTATTTGTTCTGATCGTCTCCTTGTTAAAGATAAAAAAACTTATGAAAAAAAATTCCCCACGAAGAATCCAACGTTAATAACCAGCGCAAGAAGCAAAGACAATACTACTTACTTTAGCGCGCCACGTTACAAGTATTCTATTTTTTTCTTACAATTTTTATGATTTTGAAGCTGAATAAAAATGTATTACTGTTTTCTTATAACATAATAAAAATGAATTAAAATTATATATAGACAAAATATAAATTCCACGTTTTTAGAATATCCTTTCCTGTATATCTTGAATTAATTTTATGTGTAGATATAAAATTCTTTTTTTTTAACACTAGAACTACCGGAAAAAAAACAATGCTACTTCTACCAAGACCAGTCAAAATGACTGGTCATTTATAATCGTAAAAACAAAGAATTTTTTTATTGTTTTGTTTTATATTATCATATAGAATGAATATAAGGGTATGGAAATACATCTATATGATGACAATTTTTAAAAATATAATAATTTAATTATAATAACAACATTTTTAATGATACTAACAAGTATAAATAGAACTTTTAGAAACAAAAAGAAGAAAATAAACATACAATAAAGTAATATAAGAAGTATTTTATTATAAAAATGTAATAGAATCTGAAATAGAAAAAAAAAATTATTATTAATTATTTTTAATATAAAATATTAAAATGATTGTTATTTACCTGATTATGATTCGTCACATTTCTTACAAAAGTAATTTATCTTTGTAGTGCATTGTTTGCAAACATATTTTTTACATAAATTACAAATGACAGTAGTCTTATTATTATTGCAGAACCCTATTTGACACCATTTACGTGAAGAAGGTGAACTCGTTGATGTACTTGGAGCAGTAGTTTCTTGTTGCTTGATTTTTGATTGTACATATTCAATGGCAAGTTCATTTGCTAGTTGAAACAAGAAGTCTTGTCTAGATATTTTCTCACCTGTGGTTTCCTTATATAAGATCCAGGAATTTATGCCAGCTAAATCTAAAATGTTATAAAATACTTGGAGCGGCCATCTTCTAGATCCGGATTTTACGCTATATTTTTTGCCATTTGGTCTGTAATGTCCACTCCAAATTTAGTTTTATTATAAAATTCAACCGTCTCGGGTAACTTTTTATTACTTTTACCAATTTTGATACATTTATGTTTAGAACTCAATATAAAAACTTTCTTTTTCGGTTTACTTTTGTAAATTGTAAGGGTAATATTATTTGATTTATAGAGTAGTGATGAAAAACGAGTCATAGTATCCTTCTTTATTTTACAAATTTTTGGCAATTCTCTTTTGTTGCCACGTATAGTGCCAACAAGCGTGGTTTTTTTTGAAAGCAATTTGGATGCTAGCGGTAAGCTTGTAAAAAAATTATCGGTTGTTATACATCTTCCTTTCATAGTATATGGTTCGATAAGTTTTAGTACGACATATTCACTAAGAGATTGCGATTTTGCTCGTGTTTCATCTTTCCCTAAATAAGGAAACCCATTTAGAATATATTTTGTTTTTACATCAGATGCCAGCCAAAATTTTATTCCAAATTTGTCAGGTTTAGACGGCAAATATTGCGTAAATCGGCATCTGGATTTTGTTGCAAAGAGTTGTTCGTCAACTGTGATATTTTCTCCTGGCTTGTAGCAATTTTGACTATTTTGAATGAACCTATCCCATACTGTTGATATCAAAGCAAATTTGTCATTTTTCAAACGTTCTTCGCTTCTTTCACTTTTTTTATCAAAGCGAATAAATTTCAAAATTTAACTGAAATTATTTCGACTCATAGTTTTGGAAAAGAAATTCGGTCCCCATTCTTTGTCCCATAAATATGACAGATTCAAATTATTTGCTTTGTATGCTTCCCGAGCATATAAAATTGCAATAAAAGCTTTAATTTTTGTTTCACTTAGAGTCCATTTTTTACCCAAAACTCGAAAAGCTTCTAATTCCGTGCAAGATATTATATAATCAAGAATATTCCTGTCAATCAGTAATAAAAATGCGCTATCTACTTCACCTTTGATAATATTTCTTTTAGCATATCCTGTGGGGCCGGATATATCTTTGAAAATATTATGAAGTGGTAATCTTCCAGTTGTAGATCCTTCTTGTATTTTTTCCCAATTGGTTCCGTCTGCAGCAATTTCATTTTTTTTATTTATATTTTCTTTTTCCTCTTCAGAACTTGAAACTATACGAGCACGTCTTTTTTCCGTAAATTCAAAATATTTTCTAATTCACTGTCCGAGGACTCTCGAACTTCTTCATGATCTTCAAACTCATCAAACTCATCATTATTACTACTATAAACTGTTTCAATATCCTCTTGGTCACTTTCTTCATCCTCGATATCAGAAGCTTCCATTGAAATATTGTTTATTTTTCGCAGCAAATCAAAGGTTTTTATACGTTTTGCCATTTTTTATGGATTACAAAAAATCGCTATATAACTAGAAAATAGATGCTATTCCCACGACTATGAAATAAAGAATGATCGCGTAAAACTACATCGAATTTATTATTTCGATACACTACGGCAACGATTATATCACTATGTATTATCGCCAGATAAGCAGTAACATGAGAGAAAATATTAAAACAAAGAATAATACATTCGTCTAAATATCTAATCGACGGTGTTGATTTCAAAAAACAGATATTTTCAGATTTATGTCGAATTTAAGAAGTACCAGTCAAAATGACTGGTATTGGTAGAAGTAGCAAATGCCAAAATTTATTCGAATTCTGTTTAAGTTATAAAAAAATAAAAATTATTTTTACAAACCATTCCTTATATCTAGAAAAGTCATCATATAATTTTGAGAAAAAAATGTAACGTGAGGTGGGAATTAAATAATGAAGTTGCGCGACCAGTCATTTTGACTGGTCTGGTAGTTCTAGTGTTAATTATACATTTAATTATACAAATAATTACATTACACTATACTTTATGATAACTAAGTCCTCGTGTGGTCCTCCTCCTATGTAACCTGCAACAAAAAAAACAAAGGGGTAGGGAAGAAGAGGAAAAGTGGGCCTTTTAAAGTGAAACTTTTTACATCCGAATAAAATTTACCCTTGAAAATTACACCTTGATCTTAAAAAAATATTCTTTATTTTTGTAAAACATTTTCTCTGGTATCTTTCTCTTTGTGAATACGATCAGAAGTTTCTGTTACGATAAATACTTTAGGTGTTCCGACAAATGACGGAACACAAATGCATAGCGTTCTTTGAACGACAGTACGGTCTTGCAATCCGAACCGAAGGCATCAAAATTTCACAGAGTATAATAAAAATTATTACGTCGAATAAGTGATAGTTTCGACAAAGTCAACAGAGCCCAAAATATTTTGTTGTATGATTTATAATTGTTTTTTTTTTATTTCTGGTCTCAATGTTTTTGCCTTGTTTGATTTATGTCTTTATATTTTAGTTTTTACTTTATCATTTGTATATTCATCCCCAAAAATGTCAAGACATTCGAGAAATATCAATTTATTAGATAAAATAAATAATATGGATGAGGATCGTTCGGAAGATGGCTAAGAAGTTACCGATATTGATGATATAGCAGAAAAAAAGTTGTGACTTATTTGACAGCGATACGAACGAAGAGAATATTTTAAATATACGAAAAGGACAAAAAAGAAAGAGATTCATAGTTAGTTTCGAAAATGAAAATGAAGAAGAGATTGAAACTGCTATGGACGGAACCGTTTGGCACAAAATATAAGAAGGATCTAATCGCGGAAGAGCACCGATTTATAACATTTTCAAAGAAAAATCAGGACCGAAAGGATACGCTAAACGAAATATTATAAAGGGCAAAGTTGAATCAGCATTTTCCTTGATTATTGATCATAACATGATTGAACATGTAAGAAAATATACGGAATTAGAGGCATCTCGAGTATTGAAAACGAAATGGAATTTTTTTATTGTAAAATTATATGCATTTATTGGACTTTTATATGCACGCGGCGCATATGAGACTAAAAATATAGATATATCATATCTATGGAACACGAAATGAAGTCCGTCATTTCTCTTGACAACTATGAGCCGAAATGACTTCGCAGAAATCATGAAATTTATTCGGTTTGACAACAAAAATAAACGAAGCCAACGCTTACAAAACGATAAGTTTGCTTTGATCTCTTAAATTTGGAACAAATTTATCGAAAACAGTCAAAACTGTTATAAACCAGAAGCATATCTTACTATAGACGAACAATTGTTTCCTACAAAAGCACGTTGTAGATTTACTCAATACATGCCCAACAAACCAGACAAATTTGGCATAAAATTCTGATTACCTTCCGATGTAAAAAGTAAGTATATTGTAAACGGCTTTCCATAATTGGGAAAAGATGAAGGGAGAGAATAATCGGTCCAATTTGGGGAGTTGTTAGTTTTGAAATTAGCAGAACCAAATACAAACCATGGGAGAAATATAAAAGCTGACAATTTTTTTACAAGCGCGACATTAGCAAGTAAACTTTTAGCAAACAAAACTACGCTTGTTGGAACTATTCGCAAAAATAAAAGAGAGTTACAAAAATTAGCGAGACAGGCAAAGAATAGTGTGACACGCTTCTCAACAATATTATACAAATCGAATGATTTTAATCTTTCCATTTATAAAGCTAAACCGAATAAAAAAGTATTGAAACTTAGTTCAATGCATTTATCCGTGGAAATTGAAAAAAGTGACACCCGTATACTAGAGACAATTAAAATTTACAATAGCACAAAATTCGGTGTAGATATAACCGATCAAATGGCTAAAAAATATAGGGTAAAATCTAAATGTCAAAGATTACCTTTACAGGTATTTCTTAATATCTCAGATTTAGCCGGGATATATATATATATATATAGTGCTTGGATATTATATAAAGAAACAACAGGTGAAGAAATATCGAGGCAAGAATTTTTATTTCAATTGGCTGAAGAGCTTGAAACTAAATATCAGAAGGAGAGATTAAGCAAAGAATGTTCATCAAAAACTATAATAAACAAAGCTAGAGATTCTTCTAGGCGAAAATTTTGTCAAATAAGATATTGTAAAGTCAATAAGACTAACAAAACTTGTATAAAATGTAAAAAATACGTATGTAGAAAGTGTTTAATACAAAGTGTTGTAATTTGTAAAAAATGAGCTGAAAATGCATAAATAAAACTTTCTAAATAGAAATGCGGGAAGCGGGTTTTTATTGTAGCATCAGAAAAATATTTTGTTTATTATCCAGTTGGATAAAATTTCTTTCTATATTAAGATACGTATGTTTTTTTTGAAGCGGTCATTTGACCGCTCATGGTAGGAATAGGTATACATGAAATGTCGGTAGGTTTAGTGTTAAGATGGACGCGCAAAAGTCATTATGAAATCAACACTTTGGAAGGATCGTTACGGATTGTTAAACGACTTCTTCTTTCACATTATCCTAAAGTATCATTAGAGAGAGAAGCAGAGAAGAAAGATTTCCTTAAATAATATGCTACGACCTTTAGTTGCTTCTTCTTGGGCTCGGAAGATGTATCATATTTGTTTTTTAATGCAACAAAAATAATTTCTATACTACATATGTTTGAAAATGAATGGTATTATAAGAAATAAAAAATGGTAATATAAGAATTGTTACGAACTTTTCCTAGGAATTGTACAAAATTCTTAGGTATTCTATAGAATATCAAATGCTATTTAGGCAATATTGAGAAGAATACATTATCATGCAACGGGCAACAGGTACACATAAAAACACAAAACATACACTTCGCCCACCAACGCCCTACACAGACAATACAAACCCCGACCCCACACACACACACAAAAGCAAGAAAGGAGCTGGTTTTTTTGTGTGGGCTTTATAGAATGTGCGTGCCGTTATACTATGCGCATCTCTATAAACTGAAACTTACACAATGCCGGTGTCTTATTTTGTAAAGCCTACTGTTATTTCTAGTGGCAAAAGATTATATTTAGACAGATATTTATAGAGGTTTCCATGAAAAATCTGTGTATTTTGTATTCCTTATTATAGCAAGAGATAAGCAGGTTTAGTAGGAAAGTTTTCATATCTCCTTTCTTACTTTACCGGTCTTTCATTTGTAATTCTTCACAATATCTAAGAAATTAACTCCGCCTGCATGATCGCTGGGCGGAACGAGATCAGCGATCATGTTGCCGGTCCTAAGCCCGGGAAAAGGAGGAAGGTTGTTGGATCAGGTTAGCTCCCTACCCAACGTAAAAAAAAAATTGCTGCTCATAAAACGACACTCTGCCTCGGAATAAGTAAAAAAAAAGAATGGAACGAACATATTAGCAGAATGGACAACAGAAGAATCGTCAGAATTGCACGGGTAAGTCACCGATTGGCCGCAGAAGTACGGGGCGCCCACAAAAAAGATGGTGCGACAATTTAACAGTGCAATAGGCAGAAAAACGTCGTTACGAAACAGGCAACTTGCCTAAACTAAAGAATGAAGAAGAAGAAGAAGAAGAAGATCTAAGAAATTAGAGAAATTTGAATATATTTCCACCTTTCCGATATTTTGGCATTGCTTATAATTCCGGATTTCTTACTTGGACTGCTAACATTACCTGAATTTTGTACTATTCCGTTAACATATATGTACAAATATTGCCTAAAATCACTACTGTTCCCATCTCGACAAACATTACACTATTAATATCTATTAGCAATCTTAAATGTATTTTGAGTGTTTTAAAATCAAATCTCATACAAAACCTAATAAAGTATAATAATAAGCTGAATCTAAGATGCAACAAAAACTACAATTGTTTCTAAGACTGTTGAATACATCGGCTAATGGTAAAAAGTAAATTTTGGAAAACAAATGGCCTTATTAAATTTACGTTTTGACATTTACAATTTTTTAAATGTTTATTGCGTGTTCATATTTGATATAAAAAATGTCTTAACTTCTAAAGCGAATATAAAGAATGTAAGATCAAGTAATGTCGTTTTTTTAATTATTTATACGATCTTACATAATTGTGTGGAAAAATTATTTCTCGGGAAAAAGCGTTAGCTTATTACTACTAATAAATCGAGACTCGTAAGTAAAGAATTTCAATCTTTCTTTGTCAAACAAAAACGATAATTTTTTTTCAGAAGAACTTATTGGTTATTTTTAAATATTTTAATAAAGAGTGTACCTAAAAATTGGTTAAATACGCCAAAGATATAACAATAAGAAATTACTTTTAATAGCGTCTTAGCTTGTTTCCATATTAAAATCTAACGAATATGTTCGACGTCCATTGAGGACGGTTTGAATATGCGAGTTCATAAATTATTCGTATTATTTTTATATCGTTCGAATTCCTACGCGTGGTTTTATAGTTCGTTACCTGTACGATTTTTACGTAAGACTAGAATTGACTGGACGTAGTAGAGGGGAGGTCTGACTCGATCGTTTCTAACAGTGACCACATGTTGATCACAAAGTTCAATGCTGATCCACCGCAGTCGTAGCCTTTCAAAGTCCAAAAAGTTTTAACGTATACATTAGGTAGGCGGAAGTAATATACATTCTTATCGTTATTGAATCGTTTGCAAAAAACTGGCTAATCCAAAAATGATTTTACAACTACAAGTCATTAAAAATTTTGGTATTATTAGAATTTTATATTCGATTTATTTATTATATATCGAATTTAAAGTCGAATCTAATGAATGGCGAAGGTTGCGTGTCTTCAGATCATACAAGATGGAAATTCGGTAAGAATATATATATGTTAAATTATATTTCCTACAGAAATTTATTACATTACAGTATGTTATTTTTGAGTAACATGAATTATTATTTTTTAGATCATTCGTCTAAAGTACCATCGCGTTTAGGAACTGTTTCTAATTTATCTAAATTCGATAACTTTTTTTTTGGAATTAGTGCAATGCAGGCACCATTTATTCCTCCAGAATTAAGAATGGCAATGGAAGTAACGTTTGAAACGATCATTGATGCTGGAATAAATCTTGTAGAGCTACGGAACAAAAAAATCAATGTTTACAGGATATTGAGTTTATTTGAGGCAAGTAGTAATACCATGGAACGCTGGAATCAGGTAAGTAATTAGGTCGATCTAATAGCTTCTATGTAAAGGTTAAATCATTCAATGTGTGATTGTTTTTATTTTCTTATTGTCAAATTGATATATTCTACTTGGGTTATGCCAAGCTATGCTATCAAACCGGATCTCATTTTGTATGGGTTTAACAGGCTCAAGCTGCACTATCGATTCAACCAGCACATCAAGTTCGTTAGCAATTCAAAAAGCGTACGAAGCTATAAAAGCTGGAGATTGCGATTACGCGATTGTTAGTGGTGGTGTTGTAAGCTTACGTTTCCAAACATCTTACCAACTGTATGATTTAGGTAAAATAAGAGTTTACTCTAGGTTTAATTAATTCCAGTTCTTGCATGTGAAGGCAAAAAATCAATTTTTCTTAGATTTTTTTCATTTCAATGATAATTAAAAGTCTTAGAATAACAAGTTGAATTTTTTCGTAATTTTTAAATAATTTTTTGTTTTGTGCATTCCATTATTTTGGTTTATTGTCAACAGACGGGGTAAATAGATCTTATGATAAAAAAGCATCTGTATTCTCGAGAAGCGACTCGATAGGATCAATTTTCCTTCAAAGGGCCAAAAATGCAAAGATGATATGAAGACACGCAATCTTCTCCATTTATTAGATTCGACTTTAAATCATTAATATCGTCATACTTTGGAAATTTTCCCGAAATTCCAGAGATGACAACTGCACTATCTTATAAGCCTTCTAATTTCATATTTGCTATATGTATTCACACGAGCAAAACTACTAATATCTAATATGTACACCAAATAAAGCTATTCATTGAAACCGCTGTTTATATAGACAATCAAATAGATCTAATTAGAATTGTTAATTATGCCGTTAGGCTCCCCAAATTGCATGCGCTTACAATGGATTATGCTGCATTTTCATTTTACTTATATTTAAAAGAAATCTTTCCCAGGGCCTCCGATGACCTGTGACTTAACATTGTTTGTTATAAACGGAGAAACTTTCCGTATGACCTATAGGGTAAACGATTCGAAATATTTAATTCTTTTAAATCCAAGAATATGTAACACTAGCTTGATTAAAATACTTTTTAGAAATCTTATAAATCTGTTGAACTGACGTAAATAGCAATATTCTTCCATATAATGTAGGTTTTTAGAAATACTTTTCGAACATTCTTAATGCAGGATCGAAATATTTAAATATTACAGAAAATTAACAATTTATAACATTAAAACGGATTCAATCACAAGTAAAAAATGTTTTTATTTAACATTTTAATTAATATTCTTTTACAGCATTATACGAATCATTAATCTCACTAAATAGCAATACTTGAGAAAATATTTCCAGTTGTTAGTATTACACGCATAAGAAACTTTAACGAGAAATAAATTTGATGGTTATAAGAATGTGGCATTAGTAA
This sequence comes from Polistes fuscatus, assembly GCF_010416935.1. Taxonomy (NCBI): domain Eukaryota; kingdom Metazoa; phylum Arthropoda; class Insecta; order Hymenoptera; family Vespidae; genus Polistes; species Polistes fuscatus. The sequence goes on along the minus strand of NW_025113020.1, from coordinate 616,105 downwards.
TATCCAGGAATCGTATACAATTTTTTAAAGACTAAAAACAACAACTAGTAAATGGAAAACACAAAAAATTAACAAGATAAAACTATTTCAACACAAGTTCTCTTTGTAACTCGAGAGAGTTACTCGAGAGAGTTACATATTGTATATGTGAAAACTCAGTGACTTCTTTGACTAGTCACTAGAGAGCGAATACCATTTTCCGTTTCTTATAAGTAAAATACTACATTTGATCTATAAATAAGATTCGAGTAGAAGTAAAATTTTAGATTGTACTTCATGAAATCATCTCTGTAGTATATATTCAATACTGCTTTTCGCAAAGCTAAGTCGATGTATCTACTATGACAGCTATTGTTCTTTTTTTTAGCAGGGAAGGACGGACTTAGTATTTTGGTTGTAACGTCAAGATTTTGGTCACTGATGTGTGTTTACTCTTATTACTTAATAAAAAAGCTAAGTGAAGTGGAGATCTTTGAGTAGATAGTAAAGGAGTATTTTAATTAAACTTATATTTAATTGTAAAATTTTTGTTTACAAGGATTATAGAAGTGAAAACTTGTTTAGAATCACTGTTATTGATTACTTGACGAAACAAGAAAACGTGTATAATTGTATTCAATGCATTATTTGTAATGAAATCACCGGTGACCCACGAGAAGCTGTAGATTATTTGTGTTGTTATCAGTTGCTTCAAACTGCCAAAAAATGGTAGTTGATTATAATTTACTGACGTAGACCTATTTGAACTCCGCCTGCATGATCGCTGGACGGATCAAGGTTAGCGATCATGTTGCCGGTCCTAAGCCCGGGAAAAGGAGGAAGGTTGTTGGATCAGGTTAGCCCCCTACCCAACGTAAAAAAAAAATTGCTGCTCATAGAAACGACACTCTGCCTCAGAATAAGTAAAAAAAAAGAATGGAACGAATATATTAGCAGAATGGACAACAGAATAATCGTCAGAATTGCACGGGATAAGTCATCGATTGGCCGCAGAAGTACGGGGCGCCCACAAAAACGATGGTGCGACAATTTAACAGTGCAATAGGCAGAAAAACGTCGTTACGAAACAGGCAACTTGCCTAAACTAAAGAATGAAGAAGAAGAAGAAGAAGAAGATCTAAGAAATTAGAGAAATTTGAATATATTTCTACCTTTTCCGATATTTTGGCATTGCTTATAATTCCGGATTTCTTACTTTGACTGCTAACATTACCTGAATTTTGTACTATTCCGTTAACATATATGTACAAATATTTCTAAAATCACTACTGTTCGCATCTCTACAAACATTACACTATTAATATCTATTAGCAATCTTAAATGTATTTTGATGTGTTTTAAAATCAAATCTCATACAAAACCTAATAAAGTATAATAATAAGCTGAATCTAAGATGCAACAAAAAATACAATTGTTTTTAAGACTGTTGAATACGTCGGCTAATGGTAAAAAGTAAATTTTGGAAAACAAATGACCTTATTAAATTTACGTTTTGACATTTACAATTTTTTAAATGTTTATTGCGTGTCCATATTTGATATAAAAATGTCTTAACTTTTAAAGCGAATATAAAAGAATGTAAGATCAAGTAATGTCGTTTTTTTTAATTATTCATACGATCTTACATAATTGTGTGGAAAAATTATTTCTCGTGAAAAAAGCGTTAGCTGATCACTACTAATAAATCGAGACTCGTAAGTAAAAAATTTCAATCTTTTTTGTCAAACAAAAATGATTATTTTTTTTCAGAAGCACTTATTGGTTATTTTTAAATATTTTAATAAAGAGTGTACCTAAAAATTGGTTAAATACGTCAAAGATCTAAACAATAAAAAATTACTTTTAATAGCGTCTTAGCTTCTTCCATATTAAAATCTAACGAATCTGTTCGACGTCCATTGAGGACGGTTTAAATATGCGAGTTCATAAATTATTCGTATTATTTGTATATGATACGAATTCCTACGCGTGGTTTTATAATTCGTTACCTGTCCTTTTTTACGACTCGAATTGTCTGGACGTAGTAGAGGAGAGGTATCCCCACAATGAGTGTTAAAGAGCTCTCGCATACACCTCGTATGACCTTGAACGTCCTCACAATTCATTGACGCCGCATCTGAAACATACTTTCAACGCTAATTATAAATTCCCTAGAATAGCTAAAATATCCCTAACAGATCTTAGTAGTATTTATGCATTAAATTAATATGATTAAAAAACACACATATATATAATATACATTACTCTAATACTAAAAACATGGAAAGATATATAAATTCAATAAATACCGATACATATATACTATAATTTATTCGTTATACTTGCTTTGGGAACATAGTTTTCTGTTTTACAAAGAAGTTGTTTAAATTATATAAGTTATAAGATATCTATTTACCTTTTATATTTGAATATAAAATTCTAATAATACCAAAATTTTTAATGACTTGTAGTTGTAAAATCATTTTTGGATTAGCCAGTTTTTTGCAAAGGATTCAATAACGATAAGAATGTATATTACTTCCGCCTACCTAATGTATACGTTAAAACTTTTTGGACTTTGAAAGGCTACGACTGCGGCGGATCAGCATTGAACTTTGTGATCAACACGTGGTCACTGTTAGAAACGATCGAGTAAGACCTCCCCTCTACTACGTCCAGTCAATTCTAGTCTTACGTAAAAATCGTACAGGTAACGAACTATAAAACCACGCTTAGGAATTCGAACCATATAAAAATAATACAAATAATTTATAAACTCGCATATTTAAACTGTCCTCAATGGACGTCGAACATATTCGTTAGATTTTAATATTGAAACAAGCTAAGACGCTATTAAAAGTAATTTTTTATTGTTTATATCTTTGGCGTATTTAACTAATTTTTAGGTACACTCTTTATTAAAATATTTGGAAATAACCAATAAGTGCTTCTGAAAAAAAAATTATCATTTTTGTTTGACAAAGAAAGATTGAAATTCTTTACTTACGAGTCTCGATTTATTAGTAGTGATAAGCTAACGCTTTTTTCTCGAGAAATAATTTTTCCACACAATTATGTAAGATCGTATGAATAATTAAAAAAAAGCGACATTACTTGATCTTACATTCTTTTACAATCGCTTTAGAAGTTAAGACATTTTTTATATCAAATATGGACACGCAATAAACATTTGGAAAATTGTCCCTACTCTCTCACTCTCACGCCATTTGCTCGTCTACAGTGTTTCTGTGTAGCGTTTCATTCAAAAGTGATTGTGAATAAGTAGCGTGAGAAATGGAGAAAAAAACTCGGAGGAAGCAGTCATTTATTCAATTTTTGAACGTAAAACTTCATTCAAAAATGAACAATGACAATGACAGTCTACAACAAGATCAGGCACTACCATCGACGCTGTATTCTCCCGTTATTTGCAAATCTTAGTATCATATCACAAATTATTCGTATCATACTTCAGTTACCATAAGCCCATCATTTCATTCTTAAAACATCAACCAATAGAAATGTAAAGAAATATTTTAAGGAGTAATATTAGTTTAGGATAGATATAGGATAATCTAATCTTAGTTTGTATAATATAGAATAGAGAATTTATGGCACTATAGAATCCGTAAGATAGGGTCCTCTTAAGAAAAGGATATAATATTTATTTCTGAACAAGTAACATCTGGTGATCTAGACTGTGGAGATTTCGGGAACGCTTTGTACTCACTCCCACTCTAAGGTGTTACGTGCATTTGAAAGAAAGACGGTTGATGACCAATAATGGGTCGGAAAAGGGACTAGGACCGCCTTGCGTCCCCTTTCCCTCTCCGTCGGTGGTGGGTCGCACTCCCACTCTAAGGTGTTACATGCATTTGAAAGAAAGACGGTTGATGACCAATAATGGGTCGGAAAAGGGACTAGGACCGCCTTGCGTCTCTTTTCCCTCTCCGTCGGCGGTAGGACCGATGCATAAGAAAAGAAAAGAGTTAGTCTTATGATTGCACTGCGGTAAGTCTTATGATTGCGCCTCGAAAAGTCTTATGATTGAGTCTTAGGAAGTCTTATCGTATTATGCCGAGGTATTAAGTGGTCGTATTATGTGAAAGTGTTAGGTGGCCTTATTGAGTTTTATGTCTTATGTCTTACGGTTTTTACGTCTTATGTTTTCTTATGTTATGCTTATTTAATTACGAAGATTTACGTTTAAGTGATTTTATGTACAATTAAATATATGTGTATTTCAAAATTTTAATCCTGACAAACTGTTATCTAAATAATAACGCCCTTTAACCCTTGCATCCAGATCAGAGAAATGGTCGGTTACAAATGCAATAAATGTAATGCATTTTCTTGCAATATTTTTATTTAATTTTTTCTTTATATGAATTATATTAAGTATTTCAAAGACTAAATCGTGATAGTGCGAAGTGCTACTTATAATACTTAAAACTAAGCATCAAACTCATCAAAAAGTTTGCGAATTTGATCGACTACATCTCGTTCGAGATAGAATCGAGATAGAAATAAATCTTTCAAATCGTTGCAAATCCTTTTGAGTCATAACACATAATAAAGATTACGGAAGAGTGACAGAATTAATTTATAAAACAAGCATGATAAAATGAAATAATATAATTTTGTAACAATTCTGTATAAAACTCGGAGGTAGGACTTCCACTTTTAAGTGAAAGTATACCACGTGTTTTTCCGGGGTTCCCACCTGCTTATAATTAAAGTTTTCACATTCATTCAGAAAAGTATGCCACCTGCCAGTATATTGGCAATATCTAAAAAGAGCAAACATACATACATACATACCCATCAACCCACTCACTCCACGATTCTCTCACATACCACCAGGGTGCAAATACCTAAACTAGAGAGCATCCCCCGACGCACCTCCGACACCCTAGTTTTAAACCACTTGTTTTCTAAGCGTATATGCTAAAGGTATACGTACTTTTTGCTGTAATTGACAACCAAGGCTGATGATTATTGCAAAAATGACTAAATCAAAATTACTGGTACATACTAATATATGTGCATTCTAGTAATATACGAGTATATCAGAGTTTCCATAAATAAATTCGGTAATTCTACCATTAAAAACGATTTTAATAAAAGAAAAAGTAAGAAAATTTATATAAATGTAAAAATGCAAATATTCGTATTTTTCATCTCATAAATGACTTTACAAGTAGTACTTCAAATATTGAATGATGTATTAATTAAAAACTATCGCGAAAAACGATGAACGGTACACACTACCTAATACGCATATAGCAAAGTACATCGTGCAACCACTGCTACAAAGACAATCGCTAATAAGGGAAAAATTTAAAACTGAACCTATGCTAACCATTTCTTACCCGTACGAGTAGCATTTGAGCACACTCCTAGATGGGAAGGCAGAAAGTATAAGGAAGAAACGAAAGATTAGCTCATTAGAAGCTGAAAATCATGATTTGAGAAACATGATTAAAAAACATAAATACATAACATATAAATTCATTTCTATAGAAATTCATCTAAGCGGACTAGGACTCTATAGGTTATTTAATTTTTTTATAATTATTTAATTTTTTTAACTTTTCATTTGTAAGAAATTTTAAATTAATTTTTTAATAAGTAAGAATTTCAAAAAAGAAAAAGAAATATATAATATATATGTAAAACCTCGGACGACTCCTTTTATTAAGTTAGGTGTTCTAATTAAAGAACTAGGCTTTGTACCACCACTTAACTGCTAGAGTCTATCCGTCGCGAAAAGGTTTGTCTTCGTGTTCATTTATTGTTAATATCGAAGTATCGATATATTAAAATTATTCGCACTTACATAAATTAAACACGATGCAATGCATTTAAAGATAATATCACATGCTTTTTTGGACGAAATCGATAAATAAATAATAAATAAATAATAATAATAATAATCGAATAAATTCTCGATTTCAACACTACTAACGAGAGCAAAATAGGAAATATAAAAAAGGGCGTTTATTAATTGTACTGTTAATTAAATAAATATAACCGATGAAATAAGAAGACCTATCCTGAACTAATAAAACATACAACAAATTATATAATTTTCATGAGTTATTGATGAAAAAGAATTACTCGTGTGCTCGTAAATAATTTATTTAAATAATTACAGCCAGTAGCTCGTGCCGATTAGGACCTTTAATCCTCGGCATGATTGAGCACGGGAGGAACTTTAAATTTCTTCACTCATTCGTTACCAACCGTTATATAACATATTTGTGATATTTTAGAATTAAAATAACACATATACGAAGTATTAATAGTTAACATTAGGAGTTCTGCGGTGGCTCCAAAACACTCCTACTTCATAACAAGTATTGTAGTCTGACGATCGGAGAGTTACTCTATTTGTTATTGAAGAAGATCCATCGAAGAAATTATTCCACATCTATGAAGAGGAAGATAATCCGTCGTTATGTCTGTAACATAAAATAGAACAAAATGATAAGTTATATGTAATATGATTCAAAATCATAGCAAACAAAAACGAATAAATGTTAATAAAAATGAATATTCAGAATGCATTCCAATGAGATGAAGCTCAATGGCACCATGACGATGCATCACGCATGTATCAAATAACGCGGTATAAACGAAAATAAAAACCTTATCTACAAGTTTCTTCTCGTAAAATCAAAATTTGAAATTACGGCGAACAACACTGACTTTAATTCGCGTATGATTTTAATTCATTATGCATGCGATCACTGATTCTATAACTGCTTCCCAAAACTGATTTGCACAAAAACAATGCAAGTACAAAAATTTTATTAATACGCTGATTAATACGCGAACTGTTTGTGCGACTGTTTAAGGGTAAAAATACAACTTTACTCGAACAAAATCTAATGCAATTACTGCCTTGGTCGCAGTTAATTTAATATATAAATTTTAAAAATAACTCGCGAACGCGACAGAATTGAAATTAACGAACGAACGTGCTTCTTAACACGTTGAGCGCAGCGTTGGTCCCTGGGGACCGCCGCTGAACTTTTCTTCGGGACGGCGTCGGTCCTCGGGGACCGGCGTTAGACTTTTCGTTCGGCTGACATCGGTTCGGTGGGACCGACAGTATTAAAGTTAAAAGATAAATGTCGCCTGAATGAAATCTAGTCAAATATAGTTCTAATGAGCTTTATTAAAGCATTCTAAGCAAAAGTATGGCTGGGATATACAGGTAACAAAATGTAACAACCTTTTTTGTTATTTTTTGGCTTTCTTGCACCCAAGTAATTTGAATTTTCAGCATAACAACCAGAACAATATTTTCGAACTTTATGGACGCTTCCTTCCTTTTTCTGCAATTTATGAAGAATTTTTCCTTCGCGATGCGGAATTTGTTCATCTTCTCGCTGTGTCAGTCCATTCACCAATTATCTCCGAATTCCGTAACAGATATTTTTTGTCCTGTTACTTCTTGAAAGACGAAGAGCGAATTAATCACAGCGGTGTTCAAACATAACTCAAAGGCTAACTTTTTATACCATTTGAGTGTTTTCCTCAAGGGACTGCTATACGCACTCATTTCATCTGATAAATCAATGGATGTTTTTGCTTTATTATATTCAACTATAATTTGTGGTTTACAGCAAAATCTGCGTTTTGTTTTTATGTTTATCATTTCACTGGAATGTTTTGTGGACAGGACCAAAAAATCTCTCTTGTCCTTCCATTTCAACACTGTAATACCCTGATTATTTTCTTTAGCTATAAGTTCTCCACGTTTCAAATTAGTTCTTATCACATCACTTGGGTTTTCCCTACGATTTGTTCGAAGTGTTCCAATCAAATGTGCGTTTTTTTCTATTAGGCGATTCGCTAAATCGATACTGGTGTACCAGTTGTCAGTACACAATGTGTGGCCTCTATGAAATAAGTTTTTCAATAGAGACATTACAACATTTGACGGAGTTGTGTTTTCCTTATCGAGACCTTTTTTGGTGTACACATTACAGTTATAAGTGTATCCATGACCACAACATAATTTAAATAATTTTATACCGTATTTGTGTTTTCTCTGTTTCATATTCTGCCTAAATACAATGCGCCCACGGAATGTAATTAGCGATTCGTCAATACATAATACTTCTGGTGGATCGTAATATTTTTGAAAATTTGTATTCAATTCGTCTATGATGAATTTAATTTTAACGTAATTTACAATAAATAATATTTATTAATAAATAAATCAATAAATCAAAATTTTATTTGCAACGTTTGAAAGTGTGTGTTGTTGTGAAACAGTCTACAGTTGGATTGAACAAAAGATAAAAACTATTATTATCGCGACACACAACAGGAGGTTAAATTATTGGATATATAAAATTTCATTGTTAGATTTTTTAAGTGCTTATTGTATAATATAAATGTATGTATTACAATTGTGTGAAAGAGAATTACCTTTATCGACAACCGGTTTCATAAAACCTCTCGCAACATATTGAACACCCTGTCAGATTGTCGACCATGAAAAGTTTTAAGACCAAGTGCAGTTATTACTGGTCCGTTCATCAAATCCTCAAATTTTTACTGTCCGTAGAATCAAATTGTGATATTTAGCATCTTCGTATTAATAGATTATTATTATTATTATCTTCATTTATATGTATATTTCGTGTTTCATTTGTTGAGACAATTCGAATCTACGGATTATTGTCAGATTTATTCAGAAGTTACTATAGCTCGAATATTCTTTAAAGAATTTCATAATAAAATATCTTTCATGCTTTTCACAAATTATTGCCTTTCGAATTTTCATATGCAAGTTATTTTGTAAATTAAATTCAATTAGGTACTTTCTGAACGTGCTGTTATTATTATTATCATTATTTAATTGTGCTGATTGTATTGTAGCATGCTAACGAATTTTAATAATAATTTACTAAAGTTATCAGAGATCAGAATGTTGTTGTATATTTTTTTAAAAGTCATCACATTGATAAAATTGAAAAAGTATGATCACCTCCATCAGTATAAATTGATGATAGTTTCCCGAGAGTTTGAGAAGGTCCATAGGAAGGGGAAAGTTTTATTAGAATGTTATAGAAATCGATATTATCTGTAACTTGGAGAATGGTATTTTTTGTATATTCCCGTAAAGAAGTGGCCATTGACCATCGACCACTATTAACGGCATTTCTAGTTGCGTTGGCTAATATTTCTATTTTTCTATAACCATTAGAATCGATCATACCCTAAAAATATTGAATATGAAATTTATCTTAACATGATAGTTATGGTGATTGATCGTTTATAATCGTGGAACAATTGACTCCATAGCATTACCGTGCTAAGTAAAAAAGGTGCCCAAGTGAGAACAGAATCGATTGGAGATATCCATACATCGCCAAGGCCAATCCCTTTTAGGTTACTTTTTATAGTACCTGCTTGCTGTTCCTATAAATTTAATATATTATATTTTAGTAATATACCTGATATGTTTATATTAATATGTTAAGTATTATTGTCATAATTGTTTGGTTATGGTCATTGTATATATTTGTTTGCTATTATACTTTTGCGCATAAATATTGTATAGTAATGCAGATAGATCGTAAGACCCCTTAAACCAGTAAAAGAGACAATAAGAAGATAAATATATTATACTTTATTTTATATTTGTACTAATACGATTTTATTATTTATTATATTTATATATTATATATTATTATTTATTGATATTTTTTTTATCAAAAATTTTGATAATTATTTAATTTATATTTTTTATGTAATATATTATTTAAATATTATGTTATATACATATATTATATATATTTGTTATATATTTTATTATATTATTATATATATATATATATATATATATATATATATATTATTATATATTTATTATTTATATATATATTTTCTTTTTATATATTTATATATATAATATTTATATAATAATATTTGTCTTTTTACGGTTTCCAATCACTTTTTTATTAAAACCTTCTCACATTAATTTTTTACTACCAAAGAGACGCGTTTTATTCGACGACTCTCTGGACTCAATAATCACACAGTTTCAGTCTTTTGTTTCTTCGGACGGGTCACCCATCCATGTTACTAACTGTGCCTATGTGACTTGATTTTAGTAATCGTACCGGAAACTAGTAATCTACAGTGTGGCTAGACCATCGATTTATATAAAATAATTATTGTAATAACATTACTATATAATAATTAATAGTATTATTTTATTTTATATTGTATTTATTTATATTTACAATGTTGCAAATATAATTTTTATTTGAAACATTACCTTTAATACTTTCTCTTTTATGGATTTTTAGGGTCTTATGAATTATAAATATATTTAAAATATCTAATAATAAGTATTAATTTTTTATAATGTATTTTTTATAGGACAAAAAAATAAGAAAATAAAAGAAAGATCAGACCTTATACCAAAGTAGAGCAAATTCAGCCCTATCTTTCCACCGTACGATTCGGTTAGGATATAAGTAAATACATCAGAAAATTTTGGTAATTTTTTTAGAAATCCTTTCATACATTCGACGAGATCAATAGCAATTTGTTCGTTTGTTGAGCATATGCTGATGAGTCTTCAACATAACTAAACCCTGCACCAACTGGATTATCAATGAACAAAACATTGTAATCCTTAACCTGTTAGAAGATAAATATTTGGAAATTTTTAATGCATTTCTGTAATACTTATTTTTATTTAGAAATGTTCGAAATGAGAAAAAAATAAATTCCTACCCACGTGTAATTCCTTGGTTTCAAATTTGTATCGAGAGAACCAAGTTCCTCGAAGTTTCCAAAAGAAGTAGAGGATGCACCAGGACCAAATCACTAAGGGTTTTTCATAATACGATTGAACGTCTGCTGTGGTGTAATAAAGCCACCGGAACATATGGGAATATTTTCTAACGGTCACATATCCCTAATCTTGTTCACCTGGACCGAAAACTACTTTTCCTAATATAAAAATTATTCAATTCACTATATTTTATTCTTTTTGTTTTTTGTTTTTATTTATATATTTTATATTGTAATACAAATATATATTTTTGAATTATACTAATCTTACCGAGACTTTCGGAAAGAAGGCACGATAAAATGATAATAACTAACGCCGAGCGGTGCATGTTCACGAATTAGAATTTACGGAACACTGATGGCACAGATTTTTACGATTGTATTTAATATATCGTCTTATCAATACACAAAATAGATTAGATACGATTCTATATGTGACTTTATACAAAGTATATAAGCCCCTTACTGACAAGTGATCTAATAATAAGTTCCAAATTCGGAAAAATTAATCTGGTAGGGAAATAAAAAATAAGAATCTTTATTTGACAATAATATAATTGAATTATGTTTTCAAAAATGTATTAGCAGTACAAATAAGTTTCGCAGTTTTGAGAAAGATGCCATTACACGAGGCTTACGTTAGAATTCGCAGATAATAACCGGCTTGAAAATTAGGTTACCCATTCAAGAGCAACATAACCTATCATATTATTAACTTCGTATTAGCATCATATTTTTTTTTATCCAAAAATGTCTAAATTTGAGCCAAATAAGCGTCATTGCGGGAACTTTTAATTTACTTCTTTAATTTAAAAAAATCTACAGTTGAAGCGCATCGATTGCTCGTAGAAGCATATAATGAGGCTGCCTTGAGTGTGAGAACATGTTATGAGTGGTTTCAAAAGTTTAAAAACGGTGATTTTGACGTAAAAGACAAAGATCGCAGTGGAAAGCCAAAAATTTACGAGGATGCAGAATTGGTGGAATTATTGGAGGAAGATTTGTCTCAAACACAAAAGGAACTTGCACTTACTTTAGAAGTCACTCAGCAAGTAGTCTCACATCGTTTAAAATCGTTAGGAATGATTCATAAACAAGGTAATTGGGTTCCATACGAATTAAAGCCGAGAGATGTTGAACGCTGATTATACATGAGTGAAATGCTGTTAGCTAGGCACAAAAAAAAGGGTTTTTACATCGAATCGTCACTGGTGATGAAAAGTGGATACATTATGATGATCCAGAAAGAAGAAAATCATGGGGACTACCTGGCCACGCGTCAACATCCACAGCAAAACCGAATATTCATGGAAGAAAACTCATGTTGTGTATTTGGTGGGATCAGCTGGGTGTGGTGTATTACGAGTTGCTTAATCCAAGCGAAACAATCACTGGAACTCTCTACCGAACACAATTGATGAGATTGAGCCGAGCTCTAAAGGAAAAACGCCCTCAATACTACTTCAGACACGACAAAATTATTCTTCTACATGATAATGCTCGTCCGCATGTAGCGGTTTCGGTTAAAAACTATTTGAAAACATTGATTGGGAAGTACTACCCCACACGTTGTATTCACCAGACATTGCGACGTCCGACTATAATCTGTTCCGGTCAATGGCACATGCTCTGTCGGAGCAGCGGTTCACATCATACGATGATACCAAAAATTGGGTTGATTCGTGGATAGCCTCAAAAAATAAGGAGTTCTTCAGACATGGAATCTGAACGCTGCCTGAAAGATGGGAAAAAGTAGTTGCTAATGATGGACAATACTTCGATTAAATTTAAACTACCGTTCTGTCACAATAAATATTATTTTTTTGACAAAAAACTGCGGAAAGTTATTTGTACTCCTAATATATATTTATAAAATTAAATAAATAAATAAATGAATAAAAGTATAATAATCAAAGAAAAATAATCGGCTTATATTAGCGAATGTTATCGATCATCAAGCACGGAGGGGGAAACAGGTTTCTTTATCAACTATATTCTATGTAAAAAGAAAATTAATAATAATAATAATAATGATATAATAATAATAACATTAATTAAAAAATAAACATGGAAAATTAAAAAGTAACGAGAAAAAGTAATAATGATAATAATAATAATAATAATAATAATAATAATAATAATAATAATAATAATAATAATAATATATATATAATTATTATTTTTTTTTTAAGTTATTTTTTGAAGTTATTTTTGAGGTTATTAAGGTTATATTCGTTTTGATACGCCAAAGAAGTATAACTTCTTACGTACACACACCAGTTTTTTTTACTTTTGGCTTTAAATCTATAAGAATCTATGAAATACAACATCGGCATAATAATAATGTAATTAAACTTTATTAACGTTCGAATTTTCAATATTCAAGAAATGTTTATTATGATTATTGTCCGTTATTATTATTATCTCTACCAAAGACTAATGTAGGACGCTGAATAAATTCCCCGTTTAGCTTCTATCTCTAAAAGCAATAAGATTTAAATAGTTAGTCGTTAAGCATACATTAAACCGTTAAGATATAAATTGAATATTAGTACGTTTATTCTCATCACAAATTTTTAATACTTTTTTTATAAATTATATTGATAAACATTACACCACTTAGATCCTATACTTATATATAAGTGTAAATAATATAATAGAAAATGTAAAACATATACGTGTTCCTAAGAAAAAATTATTTTCATTTACTTTATGAAAAGTTTATAAAGTGTATTGAAGTTAGTGGAGAAAGCGAAAAAAAGACTGAACGAAGAATTATCCATTTCCGAGCAATTAGTGATAAAAAGCTTTCTCTTATTGAAAATTCAATGAACAATGAGGATTTATTACCCAAAATTAATCAAATATCTTATTATCGAAATAAAGCTCTTTCAATAATGAATATTTTCAACCTACAGGAAGAAGAAATTTTTTCTACATGGGTAAATAAATTTGAGTATGTAGCACATACGTTAGAAGTACCAGATAATAAAATGGTTGAATTGTTCAACACAATGGTGGATGATGATGTCCATACGGGTGTCAAGCATGCGTTCCCTTCTTTCAACTACTCTGAACTTGCATACGAAGATATAATATGTGTTTTTTTGCTTCATCCAATGAAACCGATTTACAAAAAAGTCGATTTACGTGTCGAAATCAATATGAAAAAGAAACGATAGAAAATTATGCTGATAGCTTACGAAAAATATATAAGAAGTGCAATTATCTGGATCGCTTAGAAAACATATTATGCGAACGATTTCTTAATGGAATCCGCGACGATGATATAAGAAATCATTTAAGTAAAACACCTGGTTTATCGCTCGATGAGGCGGTAGTAGAAGCCATTGCATTTGAAAAATCTAATGGAGTAATTGATTATGTAAATTTAGCTCTTCCTATGATTAATATGTACAATCAAGAAAAGAAAGATATATTTTATATGTGGTTAAATAAACTTGAATATGTTATGAATATTGTCAGGGTACCAGATGAGAAAAAGGTTAAATTTTTCAACGAAATGGTAGATAATGATGTCCAAAATAAAGTTAAGCAGACTTTTTTTCAGTAAAATTCTCCGAACTTTCATACGAAGATATTACAAGCTATTATCTCCGTTTTTTTTATTCTCCCTATGAAAATAATGTACACGAGAAACGTTTTATGTGTCGAAATCAGTATGAACAAGAAACGATAGAAAATTATGCTGATAGTTTACGAAAAATGTATACGAAGTGCAATTATGAGGATCAATTAGAAAAAATATTATGCGAACAATTCCTTAATGGAATCCGCGACGGTGATATAAGAAATCATTTAAGTAAAACACCTGGATTATCATTCGATGAGATGGTAGCAAAAGCTATTGAATTTAACAAAATAAATAATATATCTGATTATCTAAATTCAGCTCTTTCTATGATTCATGTTTATAATTTAGAGCACAAAGAAGTATTTTATGAATGGTTAAATAGATTTGAGTATGTAGCGGATGTTGTTGGGGTACCAGAAAGGAAAATGATTAAATTCTTCAATGAAATGGTAGATAATGATGTCCATAATAGTGTTAAGCAGATTTTTTTTTTGAAAAATTCTCCGAACTTTCATACGAAGATATTATAAGCTATTATCTTCATTTTTTTAATTCGTCCTATGAAAATGATGTGCACAAGAAACGTTTTATGTGTCGAAATCAGTATGAACAAGAAACGATAGGGAAATATGCTGATAACTTACGGAAAATATATAATAAGTGCAACTTTACAAGTCACTTAGAAGAAAGATTATCGGAAAAGTTTCGTAATGGAATACGTAACGTTGATATAAGAACTCATTTAATTAGATCTCCTAGATTATCATTCGAGGAAGCGGTAGTAGTGGGTGTTGCACTGGAAAAAAGAATGTTTGTTTTGCAAAGTAAACAAGAAAGCCTAAGTTTACTACAGGACTTTAAACAATAAACAAATAAAAAAGAATAAGCAAAAAAAATATCGCAATTAGTGTAGTAGTCTTCAATAATTCACGAAGAAGAAGAAAAGCAAAGAATATCACATTTTTATAACATTTTCTACGAGAACAAGAAAAGTTCTTAACCAGTAAGGTTTTATCATCAGCTATTTAAGAACAAGGAAATTCCATTGAAAATATTACACTAGCAAAGGTTAAAAGAAGTTTAAGTAAGCAAAAAAGCTGTGTTTCTATCGTTAAAGAATATTCCTGCACGTTATCGATAAATTTCAAACATCTTTTTTTGGACAACAATTACACACAATTAAGATATTATTTTTATATTAAAGACATGAACATTTTTTTTGTTTTCAACAAATGTTTCTAACAATTAGACGAAAAAAAAATGATATATTTTTCGAGAATAATATTGTTATTTATTTAAATTTTGTACAAAGTGAATGCACAATTAAATTATGATATTTAGATAAAAACTGTTTATAAGTTAGTACATGTAGTTACCTTATATTGTCCTATCAGGTTTTTATCATCATTTTACAAATTGTTTGACAAAATGCTAATTAATTGTTTCTTTAAAGTATTAAGTACCCCGACATTCTGTAAGCATCATTTCGGGTTTCGAAAATGGCTTTGAATAATCGAGCAAAGTCTAATTCGTAATATATCACGAAATCTTAAACAGAAAAAATACTGTTTAACAATATTACTGGACTTTGGACAAGCTTTCGATATAATGTGATACACTGGACTATTGTATAAACTCAAGTAAACGCTGCTGTATCCTTTCTACATAATCCTCAAATCTTACTTCACTGACAAAAAATTCGTCCTAAGGTACCTAAATTACTTCACCACACTTTTTCCAATCCTATCCGGTATCCCATAAATCAGTGTACTAAAACTATTATTATACGTAATTTACAAGGCAGATTTAACTAACTCAGATGAGATAACAACGGCTTCATTTGTGGACGACACAGCTTTGTTAGCATCAGATGACTATCCTCAAAACGGGATTGAAATCCTTCAACGTCATCTGCACGTGCTAGAAAAATTATGCCAAAAGTGGCGAATCAACATTAATGAAAATAAATTAGTACGTGTAACCTTAACGCTGCGTAAGCGCACATGTCCTCCTGTGACCAGAAATTAAGCAGTTTTACAAACTAAAGATTTAGTCAAATATTTAGTTAAGGTACTGGAAAACAGACTGACACGGAATTCAACTGTAGGGAACCTCTGGTAACTCAAATATTGAAATTCTTCACAGATTTTAGTCAAAAACCCTGCGAATATTTGCAATGTCTTATGGTTAAAACAAATGAAAGAATTTACAAGGACTTAAGAATTTTTACAGTAAAAGAAGACATTGCAAATATCAGTGAACACTACAACTTCCGTTTAGACAAATATCGAAATCCTCTAGCAACATATTTGTTAGAAAATACTGGTTTAGTACTTAGGTTAAGAAGGTTCTACCCTTCTGATCTAGAAACAAGATTTGGCTTATCAATTATCTTGTTATGCTGATAGAATTTTGTATGTTTACATTTACCATTTTATCATCTCTTGCCATTATTGTTAATGCATTACGTCAGCATAAATTACTCATAATGCTTGCTGAGAATTGATTGTATTTTCTTCTATTAATAAAAAAGAATGTTTAACGATAATATTATTTAGACGATTTATATTATCTATTGTATTTTTATTTGATTTTTGCTTTAAGTGAATATAGAAAATTGAAAGTTGGTTATGAGTAACTCTGTGTCTAATTTTGTTTATGTTTACGATCTCATGCCTAAGCTTTTGAAATTCATCTTTAAGGTCTTTCAGATCAATAGAGTGATGTACGTTTTGTAAAACAACATAAAACGATTGTTGATTGTTTTGAAATAGTTTTTTAACTTACTGATACTCTAATTTACTCTTTACTCTGATATTGTTACTCTACTCTTTAAACTCTTACTTTACTTTTTCAACTCTTACACTCGTCGATACTCTTTACACTCGTTAATACATTCGTCAAACTCATCAAACTCATACTCATTAAACTCATCAATATACTCAGATTACACTCGTCCAACTCGTACTCCTCTGCCCATTCTCTCACCTTATATCCTTTCTTCCTTTTGTCTTCCCCGCATCCACGCTAAATACATACATACATACATACTCTCTCATTCCCTTCATACTACAATAATAAAGGAAAACAATTCTTATACCTATACCTAACCGAAAAACAACTTTTTCCTGATTCTCGATTATTCTTGAATATTCATATTTCAACGCCTCTTGTTTCTATATTTATTCCAATCCCACATGTATGAAAACTAGCGTTAGATGATTTCAATATTCCCGTTATTTTTCTACAGGTCTCACAAGGGGACCTTACACTGGGATACCAACGGATTTTAACGAGCTTTGGTATATTAGTAGTATACTTTTAAGGTGTTATTGTGGTAAAATATTTTCGTCAAATGCCCAGCCAATTTTGAGAATAAAGCTTTAAAACATTATTTGTTATACAATTGCATGCATTAAAATTATTTATTTCTTTTTATACATTAAAATTATTTTTCAAATTTGGCGCTCCAGCGAGTGTTTATTAGTGGTCTTAGTTTTTATTTTTCTTCACCTTTTTCCTTCAGCCCGATATTCACGCGTACACCGGTCCGGATTTTGTAACGTGTACAGTTTTAAAACTATACCTGAAACTATTATGATTACTCTTTTAAGCCCTGTTGTCCTTCACGTCACGTGATTACTGCCAAAATAAAATATGCAATATTTAAAATCAAGATTCTTCTATACGTGAATACCTGGATGGGTTTCATAAGTTTTTCTTCATTAATTAACTCGTTTATAAAAAATATTAATATTTTTTGAAAAATAGTTCACCACGCGATAGTCTATTTATCCGATTCATGAAATTTCGAGTAGTTTGATACCACTGTTGTTTAATCAAAATTTTTGTTCATTAGTTATCTTATTGTTTATAAGAAATAGAAATTTTGTTGAAAAAAAAGTTCACCACACGATAGTGTATTTATCCGATTCATGAAATTCCGAGTCGTTTAATACCTATATTGTGGTACCGATTTTTTAAAACTAAGAAACGAAACTAAGAAAAAAAGAAATGCAGTCTCACTGCCTCTAATCTCGTTTATTACCACTAGTGGGGATTCGCGCATGCGCCGTGCAGCATATGAAAGATCCGAAGAGTGTGACTTTTGTCTTACTCATTGGCTTCGGAGTAAGCGACAGAAAAATTGAATATATTAAAACTGCTTTTTTCCATTCAAAAAAAATTTTTTTATATTTAATTTTTAGCTAGCCGTACGCATTTTGGTCTATAGAATCTGTCAATATTAAAAAAAAATTTATTTTTCAATATTGACTATTTTTTAATGCCAAAAAACTAAAATTCGTTTTTTGATAAAAATGGCCAAAAATTTATTGAGCTTTTTTGAGCTTTTTCATTATAAAGCTAGATTAAAGTTACAATTTAAAAAAGAAAATTTTTAATTAATGGATTTTTCGCTGAGTTAGAGCTATTTGTTTACAAGCGCTCGCACTCGGCGCCTATGTTTTTCATTAAAAAATTCATAACTCGTAAACTATTAGTCGTTGAGGAATCGGGTTTTACTCGTTCGATTTGTTATTCTTTTCTCTAAATTTCATACGCAGCATGTCTCGACTACTTTTTATTAGTTTTTGAGATATTTTAATCTAAAGCTACTTGCAAAATGGCTATTTCGTAAACGATTGAATTTCTGCGATTTTTTTCTGTGAAAATGATCTACATATTTTTCTGAATATTTAAAAAAAAAAGTTTTTAATTTTTGAGCAATTTTTTTTGGAAGTCGTAAACAAACCCTGTAATTTTTCTTGGCCGACTGGATTATATGCCGTGCTTCCTAACGTTCACTTCGGTAATGTCTCGTAGCCGTCTGCAAAGGTGCGACGTTGCACCGCTATTTACGCAACATGTTGCCGGCGAACATATTCTCCTCTGTACGCAATCCCTTCTGTGATTTGGCAACCGCGCACAATACACGCTCTCCGTGCCGTTCACTTCCAGCGGTTCGTTTGCTTTTCGGGATCTGCATTTTTCTCTGCACAAGGTATAAGAGTGGGAACAGACGAAATGTAACCACGTAACAGAACATAGAAGGCGTCAGAAGGGAGTCCTAATACAAATTAATACGGAGTTGGCCAATCGCAGAGCGAAGCACGAGTAACGTCGTGTGTACTAATTACTCCTATTACCAACAGCTCTCAATAATTTGCGTAATTTTAATGTGCATCATCTTGTCAACAAAAACGGTTCAAGGTTATGCAATAGGATCGTGCTCTGCACAACTGAAATGCCAGATATTTATTATGCCACATCGAAAGGGTCGTAAAGGATATAAACCTGATCATTTCTTTAGATGTCGAAAAGTTATTGGATAAATTAGAGAATCAAAAATAAATGTTAATATAAAAATATTATTCCAATATATATTATATGTCAAATTCATTTATGTAAAATATAATGAAAAATATAAATATTGTAACATTAGGGGAGAATAAGTGTTAAATTAAAAATTAAAAGAGAAAAAAAATATTAAAAGTATCTTAGCTATTATATTAGTAATTTGTAAATTATACATTTGGATATAATGTTAAAAAAGAAAAATTTTATTGTAGCAAGGGAATAAAATGTAAAAAAGACTTTTGAAATTTTTGCTTGAAGGTAAGCGCGACCGGAAACACGTGGGTCTGTCAACAATGTTGCCATATATGTGTCAAACCGGGGATTTATTGAGTAACGTGTTAAGATTGATGGGTAATATAAGAAATAAATTTGAAGATAAACGAATTTAGGTAGTTTCGATTATTTCGTATAGTAACTACCGGATTTAAGCATCGCTTGTCTATTCTTACACCACTGAATTGTGTTTTTATTATAATTTATTTTACTACTAGATTAACTTTCGCTTGTTCTTTTATTTCATTCTAATGATCTTGAGGAAAACAGCGAGAAGAAGAAGTAATAAAAGATAAGGCGGTAGGGGCGAAAGTATTTCAAAGGAAGAAAAACGTGATGTAAAAAGTGTGGAACGTCACAAAAGCCTAGGAGGCATAACTGTATCTACGCATAAACGATCTGTATATGTAGCTGTCCTAAATGAAAGTAACTATGCGTCCTACCCATGCACAAGGCTCAAGACACAATACTCCAACCTTGCTCTGCACGCCTTTGCATGCCCTAGCAATTCCCCTAACACCGCATTCATTAAAGCAATTCGACGCTAAGTACAAATTCTTCTCTACGGGTTAAACAATCAAAACAAAAATATTACATCGATGTTTAATAATTAATCGATTAAATTTTGATTATTATTCAATGATTTTAATAGTGTCAATAACTTGTTCTATCTTCGCAGATAGAATTAAAATAAAATATGTGAAGAGAGAGAAAGAGAAAATATAAAATATTTTTTACTTACAAAACAGAGAAAATTATAATCAATATGTGTTATTTTGTAACAATACCTTGCACAATATCGATTTGCATCATTTGTGCAACGATTACGATCGGAGATAGACATGTTAAAAGAAAAATTTTACGTGCGATTAGAGTATTAACAAGAACATATCAACCTGGACAAAAACCTGATGTAAATGATAGATGTCGACTAGTAATAAAAGTATATATATTTTACATATTTTTCTTCGAAATTTGTAATTTATATGTATATATCATTTTTATATTTTAATAAAAATTGATGGTAAGCAGATTCTTGAAATTCTAGTAATTAATTTGTCGATTATTTTTAATTGAATATTTACTTTTTATAATATTTGACTAAACTATTAACTCTTACAACAATGGATCTCAAGTTTTGTAATAATAGTAAATTTCCGATTTAAATTCGATTAAAACTAATTCCGAATTATTTTAAAGTTTGAATTAAAAAAAGAAAACAAATAAAAAATTGAACACACGTGGAATAAATGAAACAAGGTCGTTCTAAAAAGTATCGAATCATCGCTAATAAAAAACGAGTAAAATTTTAAACTTGGCATAATTTTTAATGTTAAAAATAACACTTTTACGATTGAGATTATTTCATAACACAAAAAAATTATTGGCGATTAATTTTGTAGATATATTATAGTTTGTTAGTATTTGAATTTAACGTTTTTCATACAGTGTTACGGACAAAAATTTAATTTAAAGAAGAAGAAAAAGAAATAATCTAGATACTAATAATCACATTTGTCCGGATATAGAAAAATTGCACTAGGTGTACACTTGGTGAAAGTTTAAATGTTTAATATTATTTATATCTCTTTCCTTGAAAGTTTCATTTTTAGTCGCCTTTTACGACAAGACGGGATTACTGAGGGGGTATTATTACCCGCCCACCCTACGTGTTTTATTATTATTATTTTTATTATTACATAATGATCTATTACATATGAAATTTTTTTGTCTGATTGAAACAAATGTAATTTCATTATTTCGAATGATATTTTGTTTTTCGTAAAACAATTTAAGAGAATAAAAATTAGAGAAATGAAAATGAAATATTATTTGATTCAGATCATTTTTAATCTTATCAGTTGCGGAACATATTTTTTTTAACAAAGTATAATGTTTGTAGAAATAACGAAGCGAAAAACGATGAATCATTGAAAATTTTAATATTTGGTAATCAAAATTACCACGTGTCGGTAATCAAACTAGTATTTTCAAGGAAATTCGTATAATAAAAAATAAAAAACGCGCTATGAAAAATGGGAGCTGCATAAAATTCTAAAAATAAATTTAACGTTTTCTTTAACGCATGATAACGCTTTAAACAATAAAATAATATTGTACTTTCTAAGATATAAATACGATGTTTGAATAGTGCAAAAGCAGATATTCGAGCAACACACCTGCATCGATTTAGAATAAAACATTTCGCTATAAAAAAAATAGAAAGAATAACTTCGAGTTTTCTGTTCTTTTGGACCATCTTAGTTTACGTAAGTATCGCAATAATTTAATGCTAGTAACGAAAATTAAATGATTTCATTAAACGTTTCTCACGTCACTTAGAGAGACTTAGAGAGAATTAACTGATTAATTTAATAATATTTTAAAGATGAAAAAGCAAGTGAATGATTTTTTCTGAAATACAAAATATTGTTTTTTTGTAATTTTTTAGGGAAATAATCAACATGCGTTTTCTTTCAATAATTTGCGTATTTTTAATGTTCACCATTTTTTCAACAAACATGGTTGACGGTTATACATATGATAAGAGATCCGCAGAACCTACAGCCAGCATAATCAATATTCCAATACTTTGTCCTCCTGGCAAAATACTTGTTGGAAAGAGATGTCGAGTTGTTGCTTGATAAATTAAGGAATTGAGAAATTTATATTAATATAAAAATATTATTACAATACTATATATGAAATTCATTTATGTATAAAATAAATAAAATTATAAATAATGTAACACAAGTGGCGCATAAATGTTAAATTAAAAATTAAAAGAAAAAAAAATATTAAAAGTATCGTTGCTACTATATTTTTTATTTCAGTTATATATTTTGATATAATGGTAAAAAAGAAAAATTTTATTGTAGCAAGGAAAAAAAATGTAAAAACAAAACAATTTTAAATACAATATTCATTGTATGGAGAAAATAAACAATTATTTTCTTTAATGCGTTAACTACCTAATTCAACGAATAATAATTAACGTACGTGCTTGCATTAGCTATTTAGCACTCGAAGCGATAAGACGTGTTTACGAGAAACAATAATAAGTGTTTACGTGAAGCCATAATAAGTTAGAAGAACAAATAGATATACCCGTATTGTTAATCTGTCTATACTTTGGCAGTTAGTAGTAGTGTGAGATAAACAAACTTGCCGTAACAGCAAGTTTGAATCCATACTGGAACAGAATATAAATTTAAAGCTAAACTTAATCAAAAATGATAAAAATTATGCTATTAACAATCGATGGAAATCTCGGAAATTAGAAACAACGTCAGAGTATATGGATTTTGATGAGTTTAACACTAGAGATGACGCTACGAAGAAATGGAAATTCAATCCATCAAATAGCAAAACACCAGTGAGCAACCAATTTAGCAAACTAAAGAAGTAGAAGAACTTCCAGGGAAGGATACAACGGATAGAAAAACTCTACAACCGAAACCCCCACTAATACATATAAAAGCTCAGATCAATGTACTGCTAATTGAACTATAGAAAGAAATAGATCAAAATGAGTACACGTTAAAGCAATTGAATAACAATCATGTCAAAATGCAAGTCAATTCATCTGATACCTACAGAAAGGTCACTAAACCTCTGAAAGAGCCCCTGTTACCTTTTTCGTTCAATATTTCTTTTTCCAAAGGCTTATATCAAGTAACCCGATATAATTTTATTACTGTAAGAAATATTTTAAGAATTAATATTAGTTTAGGGTAGGTATACGATAATCTAATTTTAGTTTACAGAAGAAAGATGAAAGATTTATAGCGTTATAAGACCTGTGGGTTAAGGCCCTCTTAAGAGAAAGGATCGGGCATTTGTTTCTAAACAAATAACACGTGGTGGTTTAGACTGGGAGATTCTGAGAACCTTTTAGACATACTCCCACTCTAAGGTATAACTTAGGTTGGGAAGCAAGACGGTTGATGACCAATGTTGGGTCGTTGAAAAAGGACTAGGACCGCCCTGCGTCTCCTTTCCCCCTCCAACAGCTGGAGGACCAGTGCTTAAGATAGGAAATCTTAAGGATTTCTTAGGCTAAGGGGTTCTTAGGCTTATCTTCTCATACTTCCAATCCTCTCCCTTTTTATCTGGTCACGTTATATATGTATATATATATTATAAAATTAAATAAATAAACGAATAAAAATACATTAATAAAAGAAAAATAATCAGCTAACATTAGCGAATATTATCGATAAACAAGCAGGGAGGGGGAAACAGGTTTCTTTATCAACTATATTCTATGTAAAAATAAAAGTAATAATAATAATAATAATAGTAAAAATAACATTAATTAAAAAATAAACAAGGAAAATTTAAAAACTAACAAGGAAAATTAATAATGAAAATAATAATAGTTATTATTATTTTTTTTTATGTTATTTGTTTGAAGTTATTTTTGAGGTTATTGAGGTTATATTCGTTTTGGTACGACAAATAAGTGTAACTTCTTACGTGCGTACATAAATACACACACCAGTTTTTTTTTTTTTTTTAAAGACTTTATTTGTTTCGGGGAATATACAGTAGCTTATAATGAAAGGTAGAAATAAATCTACTAACAAAAACCATAATATTAACTTAGGAAAATATACATTATAGAGGGAGATCTTGCTATTGCACATGAACGTATGTTCGGAATATTATGCGAGGAATAGCGGTGTTTAGAAGTAGAATGCAAATCCGCCGAGTATAACTTACAATATAGTGTTACTATACTACGAGAAAAAGCTTAGGAAAAAAACTTGTATACAATAATTGATATGGAGAGAATAGATAAATCTTCAATATACTAACAAATAACAATCGTATATTTTCATATACCTGTTAAAAAATAAAATGTTTACTGCAATTCAAGTAATCAATTTTCCTTTATTATTTACGCAAGATGTAAAAAAATTTATTATTCGTAATTTTTCACTAATAAATAATTTTCTCTTTCCTGTATATATTTAAAAATTAATAAATATAAAGAAAAAATTTAGAAAAAGATAGAAAAAAATTATTAAAAAAAACTTCCCCCATGAACGATCGAACACTAACTAGCGGCACAAGAAGAGAGAATGCTACTACTTACGCTAACGCGCCAATAGTTGTACGGCCGAATATAAAATAATATAAATATGTATAAAAACAAAATAAAAATTTTAAAAGTATTTTTTTCAAAATTAGCAGGGCATTCGACGATAATATTTTACCACGATAACACCGTAAAAGTATACTACTAATATACCAAAGCCCGTTAAAATCCGATGGTATCCCAGTGTAAGGTCCCCTTGTAAGAGATAGAAGAAGAAAACAGATAATAAGAGATAATTAAAGAATTTGAGACCCATGACGTGGTAAGATGGATAAGAGGGAGAAGAAGAAAGTGGCGAGACCATGTAGATAGGATGGATGACGGTAGGCTGCCAAAGGTGGCAGAAAATGAAAAAATAAGGACAACGAGATCACCTGGAAGACCTCGAAAAAGGTGGCATAAAAGCTGGACATCATCGTCACAGGAAAAACAAACGCCCTAAAAAGAGAACTATGTAGCTAATATAAAACAGGACGAATTCCCCTAATAATAATAATAATAAGAAGTGCTGCATCGTTATAAAAATAATAGATACGCATAACCTAATGTAAACATCCTAGAGATTACGTATATATTATCGTTTTTAAGAAATATAACTATTTGAAAAAGGATCAATTCTCCTTCCCATAGACGCAGACTCATAGAAATTCGTCGAACTGAAGTAGTCTAGACTTTACCCCCATAAGGATACTCTTTGTTAATTCTGTAAACCGGTGAGCCTTGTAGGCATCAATGTAACTAATAAGAAACTACGTTTTGGAAAATGGACGGGGATTATTCATAATTTTTTATAATCTAGTATTTCTGTTTTAGTTATTAAGTCGGTATTAGTCGTTAGTCTGTATTAAGTATTACTAATAAGTCCGTATTTAATTTCGATAATAAGTCTGATTTCCGTTTTCGTTAATAAATCTGTATTCTATTTTAATTAATAAGACTTAATTCGGACTTCGTATTAATTTCGTATAAATTTTTAGAAATTCTACTTTATTCATCAACATAATCTCCTTCAAAGTGATACATTCATTTTAACGCTCTTCTTACTTTTCGATACCCTTGCAAGCTGACTTTTAAAATTTTGGTCGCTTTGGACGAACTTTACCGGTTGCTGGATCTTTTTGATTCAGGCGTGTAGTGGTGGATCTATGTTTCATCGATTGTCACATACCAACACAAGAAATACTTTTTATTTCGCTGTAACAACTCCAAACAGTGCTATGAATCGTCGACGCGTTAGATTGTTTCTGGTCCGGTGTGAGGTGTGAACTTCGAAGGCAATTTGCGGTTGCCCAAATTTTCATGTAAAATTGTAAAGACACTACCTTCTGACATCATCAAGGTGTCAACTATTTCACGCAACTTCATTTTACGGTCTTTTAAAACTATTTTATGGACATTTTCTATATTTTCCGGACCAACTGCCGATTTTTGGCAACCAGAGCGTTCAGCATCATCGGTGCTTGTCCATAATGCTTATTTAGACACTGTTTTGCTTCAAAAGGATTTTTTCCCATCAAAAAACAGTGTTCAATCAACACACGAGATTCCTATCTGTCCATTGTCTTGAAAATTAAAGAACGGGGTCACTAAAACGACTTAACCTATAAATAACGGTTAGAATGCCATGAAATTTTGACACGTACTTTTTGAAGGTTAGTGCTAACCGGAAATCACGTTGGTCTGTCAACAATGTTGCCATATATGTGTCAAACCTGGGATTTATTGAGTGACGTGTTAAGATTGATGGGTAATATAAGAGAATAAATTTGAAGATAAACGAATTTAGGTAGTTTCGATTATTTCTTATAGTAACTACCGGATTTAAGCATCGCTTGTCTAATCTTCAATCACTGAATTGTATTTCCATTATAATTTATTTTACTACTATATAACTTTCGCTTGTTCTTTTATTTCATTCTAATGATCATGAGGAAAACAGCAAGTAGTAAAAGGTAAGGCACAACACTTCAACCTTGCTCTGCACGCCTTTGCATGCCCTAGCAATTTCCCTAACATCGCATTCATTAAAGCAATTCGACCCAAAGTACAAATTCTTCCCCACGGGTTAAACAATCAAAACAAAAATATTACATCGATGTTTAATCGATTAAATTTGGATTATTATTTAATGATTTTAATAGTGTCAATAGTTTGTTCTATCTTTGCAGATAGAATTAAAATAAAATATGTGAAGAGAGATAAAAGAGAAAATATAAAATATTTTGTATTTACAAAACAGAGAAAATTATAATCAATATGTGTTATTTTGTAACAATACCTTGCACAATATCGATTTGCATCATTTGTGCAACGATCACGATCAGAGATAGAAATGTTAAAAGAAAAATTTTACCTGCTATCAGAGTACCATCAAGAAATTATCCACCTGGACATAAATCTGATAAATGGTAGATGTCGACTAGTAATAAAATTATATATACAATGTATTTTTCTTCGAAATTAATAATATATATATATATATATATATATTGTTACGTTCGGAAACGCAAAACGTTAAACTTTATTAATTAACGTCTGTTTTGGACACTCTGCGTACACCGAGTATAGCCGGGACCAGGCAGGCTCCTCTTTCTCAAAGTTTCAATAATGGTAAAATTAGAGAATAAAGTTTGAGTATAGGTAAATTACAAGAGGAATGAGGAATAAATCAAAGGATTTATTAGGGGTGAATGCCAATTCCTGTTCACCAGTGCTCTAGTTCTAAAGATATTTTATGTTAGAAACAGTTACTTACAAAGAATGCGTCCTTAAACTTAGTTAGTAGCTTATTTTTACAGATTGTCTTACGAGTATCGTGTTTCTGGAGATTCTTCTTTTGTTTCTCAGTCAATCGAGTATTGCCAAAACTGATTGGTATTTGCAACCATTGAGCAGCACGCTAGCACACACACACACACACACAACATACATACTTCAAAATACAAACTTACAATTATTCGGATAACAATTATTAGTAATTAATAGTGGAATGATCAATAATAAAAATGATGAATGAAATATAATAGAAGAAATACTTCTGACTAAAGAATCAAACAAAAAAAATGAACTGACTGATTTTTGACTGAACCTCTGAACTCTGAACTAGATTTAAAAAATTATAGATTTATATATGAGACGTAGGGCCGAAAAAAGGCTCCTTACATAGGCCGAATATTTACCTTGTAAGGGTTCGCTTTTCACCCATTCCCGCGGGCGAACTCCGTCATCTTAAACAAAATCCGCGAGCATCAAAAATGGCGGATAGCTACACGTGCATTATCCGCCCAACAGCAGCTCGTAATCCAGCTTTTTTCTTTCGCAGGAAATTCATTTCTTGGCAACGGTTAATTTGTAAATTATATACTTTGATATAATATTAAATATAAAAATTATATTGTTGCAAGAGAAAAAAATGTAAAAAACCAATTTTTAAAATACAATAATCATTGCATTGAAATCTTATTGATTCATCGTTTAACAGTTCTATGTTTAGTTTTTCTAATGTTTTCCTTTTTGATTTAATTTTGATGTTAAGCGTGTTTTTCCTTATTTTCGCAAGAACCAGGTTTTGGTTTGTTCCCGTATTTGCAGATCGTATTGGCACTTTGACGTCCAGTATTTTTGTGGGGTGCATATTCCTATTGGCTATTATGTAGTCTATTGTTGATTTTTATCCTCTAGTGTTTTCGAGGGTGAATTTATGCTATGGTTTATGTGGATAAAATGTGTTGTTGATCCGTAGCTCATTCCTGGCGCAGAAATTAATCAGCGTGTCCCCGTTGTCGTTCAAGTTGTCTTCGTTGAAACGAATTTTGTTACATTATTTATTGATCTTACCTTGCGGCCAATTTTGTTTAATTCATTTTTTATTTTAATTATGTTGGACTTGGGATAAAGTCCTCGAATAACGATTTTATAGCTCTTCTCGTTTTTTTCTTGATACGTGTGGTATCCCGCGTTTTTAGTTTTTAGTGCATTTATTATCTTTCTGAACGTATCTGGTGTGGTAGTTTGTACTTTCACTTGGTTGTCTTTAAGTTGTTTTATTACATAGTTATTTTGTCCAGTTATTTCATCCAGTAACTCGAGCAGAGGGTCGATAATTTCCCCGTCGATGTATATTGGTGGTGGTTTTACTGCTTTTTTTCCTTCCAATTTTTCTGTAGTATTTTATGGTTCTGTTGACTTGTCGAGTAGATCATATGAGCTGCTAACGGGTATGTCTTGAAGCTATTTGGTTAGTAATTGTGCGGAAGAGTTATTATTGTTGTTTTTTGGTTCACCCATCCTCCGGTTTTTTAAACCCTGTAATTTGGTCGATTTAGCGGGAATCCAGTTTTGCGAATCTTCCGAGTCTGTATCCATTTCACTTTCCATACACGAGTTTCTATTATCTATTTTGATTATTCTCTTTTCTGTACGAGCAAGGTTAGAGTATTGTTTTTTCCATCGACGGTTTTCCTATTTCGGTATTAGCTCTTGTTCGAATAATATAACTGCTGCCGTTATTAACTATTTTAAGAGATGGGGTGTTGTTAATTTCCATGGTCAAAGCCTTTTTGCCATAGGCTTGAACACGCGGTTATTCGTGTGGTTGCAGTATTACATCGCTAGGAGACTGGTCACTTTACCCTTGTGTCTGCGATGTAAAACAAACGTACGTTACACGTTAAATACTTATATTCTCAGGAGCGGTAAATAAATACGTCCGTATTTACTAACGATTGAACGAAGAATGTGAAGACTTTTAAATCTTATTTCAGGACCCCACAAATATCCGATAATTGGAAATATGTATCATCTTCAAGTTGACGTTGGTGTAAGGAATATTATAATATTTTTATTTAGAAATTATACTGAAAACTGTGATTTTTCCCAGTCCATATAAAGTTTTCACTTAATATTAATTCTTTTTCCAATAATACAGAACATTTACTTAAGAAATTTTGGAGAATAAGTAATAAATATTATCCAATTCACAAGGTCGGGAGCTTCTTTATTTCTTCGATAACTTTATTTGATCCAGATAATATTCAGGTAAATTATTATAAAATAAAAATAATTATAAATTATTTTTTATTTAATTTGACTTGAATTCTACAAAAATTAAAAAAAAATATTATTAATTTATAAACCTATCGCCATCTTTGTTAGACCCCGTTTCGCAAGTTGTGCTTTGCAGTGACCATTAGAACATCTTACTGGATCATCCAAAAAAACAAAAAAAACTAGTTTGTGTACTTTTGTACGCACGTAAGAAATTATAATTCTTTAGCGTAACAAAAGATTTATTTTCGCAACCTATATGCCTTACAACGTTCACGTTTGTTTGTGATGGAAACTTCCTTTTAGATACATTTTTACAGTGATAGTAATAGGCATTAAGTTTTTCTGAATTAGTTTTAGAAATCTCAAAACTGAAACAAAATTTAAATGTATACTGATATTGGTCAAAAAGCTGTAAGAGATTATAGTTTAATAAGAATTATTGTAGAAAATAATTTATAAATAACTAAGATGTATTCATTTTCGAATTTTTCTGATAAAATATTAATGTACATGACTTCTTCCTAGTGTGAATAAAAAGAAGACGGTGTCTTCAATACTCTTTCATAATTTCAGTATCGTCGGCTTCTTCTAACCGTTGTTGAAAATAATGCCCTGTCTCTTCCAGTAAAATGATTGATCATCTATGCGGAGAGAATAAGTTTTTTAATGCTTTGAATAAATATTTTTCAAGATAATTATAATATTTGTTTCTTAAAGAAGCAAGATTATTATTTTTACCTTTTAACAGATTCATATCTTGCTTATTCCTTGTAACTGTGCTCGACTTTTGTGTGTTTCGTACAGTTCAATTTTTAATATTTTCAAATAAATATTAATTGAGTCTTGAAATGCAATCGCCGGATAAGTGTCAGTTAAAGTTTTTGCTATTTCAACTTACAACCAACCATTATAATATTTCAGTAAGTACTTAAAAATACCTTCTAGTATATGCACAATCAATATTCTCTCTGAACTCTCTTAATGTGTTCCCTCGTCGCTCGTTTTTCGAAAATTGTTCTTTGATCATCTAGACTTACTATCTGATGCATTCTTTACTATTTTTTCCAGAACGCAAACTCAGGCAAAGCAATATGCACAAACATAAAATAATCTTTAACAATATCGCATCAAAATGTTAAACGTTTTTGATGACGTTCTCCAGGGTTGTAGGAGCACTAGTATTTCATGTTCTGCTTATTAACATATCCATTAATATGGAAATCTGCTTCGTCAGTAAACCATAAATGTTACCAAGGGTTTGTGGTGAACGAAAACGTTTCAACATCGTTCTCGCTGAGGTTTCTCGTAAGGATTAGTCATTTTCGTTGAGATATTACACGATTAGCATTTTGTATGAGTGAAACTGTAGTCTTTTTTTATAATTACGTACACTGTTTGTTCTTTTATTACCGTAAAGGCTGCAATTTCCTTATAGATTTACGTCGATTGCACATATTTTCACGTTGTACTTGATCCATGCATTCTGGTGTCGCTACTGATGTTAGTGGTCCTGGATACGTCTGGTTAACCATTGTCCCTATTTGTTTGAACCTTTGAACCCATGAACAGATAAGTTGCGTGCTCGGCCCATCACTTATTCGTCGAATATTAAAATGAGTTTAAAAAGTGCCATGCGCACGAACCAACGATTTACCGCAATTGAGATATTGCTCAAGCGCAAATGTGTGATGCGTTCCCGACCAGTGACTCATTGCGTATGGTAAATTCGCAAAGCACACGCATCGAACTGTACCTCTCTTACTTACTTCAACCCATTAGTTTACGCGCAATGACAATTTGTTAAAATTGAAAGTTATTTCATATGTGATCTTTAAATATTAGGTTATCAACTATAAGTGAGTGCGGTTATTTTAATAATAATCTATAGACAAAATCCGTATTTATTTCGTTTCCAACCAAATAGATATATATATTTATAAAATATTAAATTGTTGTATTTTGAACATTAAAATATATTACCCACTTATACAGTGTAAATTAAAATTTCATTTTATTCTCTATCAATATCTACCGATTACGAATAAATTATCTAAAACTGTATTTGCATTTATATTATTTTTTTAAGGACAATATATATAAATATACCTATGCAATAGGTATAAACTTTACTCGAAGAGGTTTAGACGAGGTCAGAGTGGCATCTGCCACAAATGTAACGTCGTCTAGTTCATCCACCGGTTCCAACTTAAAATTGTACAATATAAATGCTACAAACAGTTTAAGCTCAAGCATTGCGAATCTTTGACCTGCAAAATGAGGAAAAGACGAATATAAAAAAGCAATTTTAGGGTAATTTTAGATATTCATTTCTGCATGAAACATTTACCAATACAGTTTCTCGGTCCCGCACTAAATGGTATGTAGGAGTAGGGATGTCGCCCTGTAATATTTTCCGGTAAAAATCTGTCGGGATCGAAAACATTTGGATTTGGCCAATATTCTGGATTTCTGTGCACGCCGTAAATATTTACAATACACATAGTTTTAGATGGAATTAAATAATGTTCTACAAAATTAATACGATTACATAATGAATAAAATAAAGAATCAATAGGATACACGAACGAAATTAACGTAAAGACATAATGCATTTATTTTCATACTCAGCTGCATATCCTTAGAAATATACCGAGATATTAAATGGACGCTTGGATACAAACGAAGCGATTCCTTTAAACATCTCTCTAAATACGAAAGTTCTTGGAACGACGATATCGTCAAATTATTATCTTCTCCCATAATCGATTTAACCTCGTCTCTTATATTTTCCTAAAAATAAATACATCATTTATTATTATCGTATGAACTGTTTAAATCGCAAAACCTAAAAACATTGTAAATTTTAATAATTTTTGCTAGAATTCGAGTACTGACGAAACTTTTTATTTAAAGTTAATATCACTATTAATTAGTATTAGAAACAAGTTACTAAAATTAGTGTTACAATTAATTGATTATTCTTTGTAAATGTATTAAATGTAAAATATTGTTTCTTTTGCTAATAATTTCTACTTATAATTGTTGTTGGAAACATTACCTGGATGTCTTTGTGCTTAGCAAAAAGACTCAGAGCAAAGTTCAGTGCACTTGCAGTAGTGTCGTGACCCTAGAAAATGTTACTGCGTAGAATGTTTCTCCTCTTTTGTTTCTAAATGAATACATTTACAAATACATACTTCAAACATGAAAGTATCAACTTCTTCACGAATTCCTTCCTCATCTATTTGATTATCTTTCCAAAACGCGGCTATAAGCAGATCTAGCAAAGAAAGTCTTTTTTGTTTTGCCTATCTGTAACATAAAAATTTTATTGACCTTGCTTCTTTAATTTAATTTTATTCTTATTTAAAAAATGCGAATACTTTCATTGTCATTCTCCTTCTCTTTATTAAAAGTGTCATCTTCCTCAATATTCTCATAGATTTGCAAATATTTTCCATTAGTTTGTTTATGAAAACGTTTCCTTTCCGCAATTATCTAAAAAAAAGTAACATTTTCCTAATCTAAATATTTTCGAAAAACATACTTATAAATGATTATTATGAAAGACGTACATTTCTCGAAAAATTGTGCAAGGTTTTCAACGTTTCTTTTTGTACTCTACCGAGTGGTGTAAATGCAAATATTTTATCGTAGAAGTACCAAGGTCTTACGAGTCTAGTGAACAATAAATCACATTCTTTATTGGATCGACTTCGTTTCTTAACAAAACATTATTCAATTACCTATATGCAACAATTTTGCCATAAACATGGACCGCATTACGATATTCAGATTCCAGCTTGCTTTTTCCTGTCAATTTTGTACCGAAAGCTGTTTCTACAAAAGAGATATGGCAATTAAAAAATCATTACTAATATTATTAATTATGTATACAAAAAATTGTTTTTTTCACTAACGGCATATTGCGTTGAGAGTGTACTGGCTGATAAATGTTTGTAAATCTTTGACAACAGGGTCTCCATCTCCCTCCTTTTTAAGAGATTCGACAAGATTTCGTGATTCCTCATTTAAGTTATTAAAGTAATAATTAATCATATTGAAGTGAAATGCAGGTGTTAACATTTTCCGTCGTAAGTGCCATTTTTTACCTGTCAAATAAGGATATATTTAAAATATTATTTAATCTATTCAAATATTTTAGGGCAAATTGCGTCTTATTCTCTTTTTATATAAGGATCTTTCCTTTTTTAATCGTTATTAAGTACAAACGTGTCTACATACCGCTCTCGAGTATATACAAGTATTCAAATAGTATACGTTGAGGTATAGTTTAACGTACTTAAGTTTACGTCGCATATACAAGGGTTAAATGACCAGTGTCTTTGTGAGGAGAAAAAGTGCACTCTCTTGGCTAATCGCGTGTGCAAGTTTATGGCTTAACTCATTGAACATTGAAATAAACTATATTTAACCTATTAAAATCGTTAATAACGCCCATAGTTTCATTATTCGAACAATAGCTGATACCGAAACAAATCAACCGACTATGGAACTAAAACATCATCTAACCTTGTATTAGGTTGGTTATACGAAATGTCGGATTTTAAAGTAATATATAAAACTAGATGTCTTTTTAAAATCTATTTATTTAATTAAAATAAATTCTATATTTCTCACTACACTTTCTCCAAGAGATTTTAATTACATAGCTGCCTGTCATATTTGAAAAATTAAAGTTATTATACGAAATGTCGGATTTTAAAGTAATATATAAAACTAGATGTCTTTTTAAAATCTATTTATTTAATTAAAATAAATTCTATTTATTTCTCAATACACTTTCCCAAAGAGATTTTAATGCATAGATGCCTGTCATATTTGATAAAATTAAAGTCTATTAGCGAAAAGATCCGGTGAATAAGTTGGGTGCTGCACAATTTCATATATAAATTCATTTGTAAAAATCGGGTTAGGAATGATAGGCATACGTTCAACCGATCCAACTTATTTCATTCGGTTAGTTCGTTCGATGCTCACTTATCAATTTTATTAAACTTGCCAATTTCAGAAAGATTTCGCAATATTGTTGTATGGTCGATTTTTTCTGGAAGCATGTTTTTTCGAAGATACAGTAAGATTCTTTTCCACGAATGCTTTCAGAGTATCATTTTTCATGGACATTACGACTTTTCGCGGTTTTTTTTTAGGGAAAATTCAGCAGACTGAAATTTTTTCAACCAACGTTTGTTAACAGTCTTTTTCCCAAATGTCTGATTTATATTGCGTGCAGCCTTTGTAGTATTATTACCAAGTTTATGCTCA
Source organism: Polistes fuscatus (assembly GCF_010416935.1). Classification (NCBI taxonomy): domain Eukaryota; kingdom Metazoa; phylum Arthropoda; class Insecta; order Hymenoptera; family Vespidae; genus Polistes; species Polistes fuscatus. The sequence goes on along the minus strand of NW_025113020.1, from coordinate 580,634 downwards.
TAAAAAAATTGCACGAATATATCGGTTGAATTCAAATCCTTACGAAATTTAAAAAAAATTATAAGATTTAACATTTTTAGAAAATCTACTTTGTTGAAATGTGACTCTAACAATGGACAATACGATATAAACGAATACATATACAAAAACAAAAACAAGAATAATGCAAACCAAGAGACAAACGTTCGCTGTAAAGAAAATCCGACATTTCATATGAACCAACCTAATATATACACAAAAGAGGCTAATCAAACTCGATAATAGAAACTCGTCTATAGAAGGCGATATGCAAACGGATTCGGAAACTTCGCAAAATTGGAAACCCGCTAAGTCTTCAAAAATTTTAAAGTCAAAAAAGCGTAAGATTAATGGACCGAAAAACAACAACAATAACTATTACGTATCATTTGCAACACAATGGTTTCAAGACATTCCCCTAAGTAATATTTCCGATCTACTCGACTATTCAACAGAACCTTAAAACACAAAAGACAATTTAGAAAAAGAAAAAGCATTGAAACCACCACCAATATACATCTACGCGAAAATCAAGGACTCTCTGCTCGAGTTATTGGATAAAACCAATTTTTGTGGGTAGACTCGTTCTAGTATATCCGGGCGGTTCGTGTTTTGAGTGCTACAGTTGCAATACGAAGGTTAAAAGGTACCTCGAGACGTATTTGCGTTATTTCTTTCTCTATCTAGTCTATCTTCATACTAATTTATTTATTATTTCCTTCTGCAATAAAGCAATAATTTGTCCCGGCTTTTCTCTCAATTCCATGAGAGTTTTTATGACGAGACAAATTGTTTCATTAACGAGTAAATTGGAGTACATTGATTTACGTAACCTTCCCTATCTCACTATTCCTACGATAAAACTACTGTATATTTTGCCGACTCATGGCTTTGATAATTAGTGATTTCTTTCTTTTACTTTTTTTAAACATTACTGGACAAGATAATTATATAATAATACCTGAATGATATCCAAGTCAAAGTAAAAACTAATTTCAGAAACGCTCAGAAAGATAATTATAACCAATGCATAAACATTTAAGACGGAAGATACATGTATCAACAAAAGAACGAAAAGAGTTACAAAATGTTGGTTCAAAAGTCATCTAAAATCAAACGCAATTAAAATAATAAATGAATTAGACAGTGCTGTATTTCTTAATTGTCTAACAATTTACCAGATGTCTACGGACAAATAGTAAAGAAGTAAGGAGATAAATAAAAACAAAATAAAAAAATTGTAAAATTGTAATTAAGAAATATCTCCAGTTTACTGATTATTACGACATTTGGCTTGCACTGTTAAAAGATAAATAACTGATCCGGAAAAGCTGCTCCTACCAATCAAGCTCTACTCGAGGATAGAGTACTGGTGAAACTTTCTCGATATATGTGTTTAATTATTAAAATCGTAAACTCTAATTGTAATAGAAACGGATTGAAATGTCGAAAAAAGGAAAAAGTGCTACGAACTCTCTTTGTAAGACACAAACAAATATAGACATTACTAACGTGCCATTTTTCATTTTATTATTTAGTATATTTTATTTTAAATATATAATAAAAAGATTATTTTTAGTTTAAATTACTTACCGCTGCTAGTTAATAATCCATAGGAAAGCCAGGGCTTAAGATATTTGTAAAAGGCTGCTTTCTTAATATGTTCATTGCTCTTTAATAGTTCCTACGATGAAAATTCATATTTTTTAACTTATATGAATTGATAATTTTCGATTTACATTTAATTCTTTGAAGCAAGACATTTTACTCTTATAAATATCCAAGTTTTTTTTATCATTATCTGAGAATTTTTATTCCATAAAATGAATTAGCGAAAATTAACAATAAACTTTAGTTATGTAGCAGTAGAAAGATACATAGGTAATCCTGCTATGCTATTTTAAAGTAATGTTAAATTTTCGTGCTGGTTTGAAGAATATTTGACTATGTATTTTTTATAATGAATGAAATTTATAATAAAATTTACCTTAACGTCCTCGGATCAAGTAGAACTACTGCAGGAAAAAAAAAGATCCAAAGCTTATAAATTGGATAATACTCATTACAATCTCCAGAATTTCTCAAGTAAATGTTCTATTATTTTAAATAAGTTATTAGTAAGTGACAACTTTATCAACTGAGAAAAATCACAGTTTACTGTATAATTCCTAAGTCAAAATATTTTAATATTCCTCACCATTTTCAATTTGTAAGTGATACATGTCCCAATTATCGGATATTCGTGAGGTCCTGGAATGAGACTTAAATGTCTTCCTACTCTTCTATATCTTATAGCACAATGTAATCCAAATAGAAATAAAATTGTACCTAAAAAGATTGCGAGCATCATTCTATCTGGAACATAGAAAAAGTTAAAAATTGAACTATGAATTTTGCAAAAGCTATTTTACGTATTAATCATTATTTTCAAGGTTTATATTTTTCTAAAGATTTATGTGCTTGTTAATGATTAATCCCTTTACAAATTAAATAGTTTTATTATTCGTTTCTTTTCTATTAGTTTTTGGCACACAGATACATACAAACGATTTATAATAGTAAAATGTCAAGAGAATAGTTTAACAATATCTACAAGATTTGTTTTTCCTGTGTTTTGTATAAATATAATTTCTAGCGCATTTATGAGAAATTTGCTAAATCGTTAGACTACTACAACGTTAAATGAAGAATTCCCGAAAAGAAACGATAATATTTGACAAAATATTAGCAACATGTAGTTATAAACTATTTAATTAGTCCAATAAACATTATGAGATATTGTCTTTTTTTCTAGATACCAAAGCTATCTTATAAAATCAACAATTATTTTAGAGGTACCAACTTAATATTAGCGTTTTAAAATGTTAATAAATTAGTGCAACATGCAAAAAAATTGAAAATTCCGGTACGTGTAAAACAATAAACTGAAGTAGTATATAAAACAATACAGTTGTAAAACAAAACAGTGTTAAGGATCTATGATATAACAGTACACGAACGATTTTGAAATAAGTAATTCGATATATCTCTCTTATATTTAGTGTGGACTGATATCTATATTTGATTTTTTTTATTCTTTCTTATATATATATAACAAGGAAAATTAAAAAGGTATAAGAAAAATTAATAATGATAATAATAATAATAATTATTATTATTATTATTTTTTTTTTTTAAGTTATTTTTTTTCTTTGAAGTTATTTTTTTGAAGTTATTTTTGAGTTTATTGAGATAGATTCGTTTTGGTACGCCAAAAAAGTATAACTTCTTACGTACGTACATAAGTACACACACTAGTTTTTTTTAAAAGTTTTCTCTGGTATCTTTCTCTTTGTGAATACGATCAGAATTATCCGTTGCGATAATTCTTTTAAATGTTCCGGCAAATGACGGAACAATGTATGTATCAATTCTTCTTTCGTATCTGCAGATTGTTATTTCTTCTTTCTGTCTCCTTTTCAACGAATTCGTTCAATTTTGGCATTTATATGTTTTTTCAATGTTAGTTTGGAATTTAGATATAGTCCCAAATACTCTCTCTTGAACGTCGTTACTTGCGGAATTTCTGTATTACATAGTTGTAGTTTCAGTATATTTGGTTTTCCTCAATGCAAATGTGATATGTTTACACTTAGTAGAGTTTACTTTGATTTCCATTACGTAACCTTTCTTCGAAGGAGTTCATTTGGTTTTGTAACGACTCAATTGCTTGTTGCGGGTCTTTGTTTATGATGCATTGCTGTGGCGTCTACAAATGTTTGCAGAAAAATATTTTCCCGTTTTTTTTCCATTTTTTTTAAGTTGAGTACTCAGAAAAAACTTCCATAATTATGAAGTGTAACGTCCAACCAAGACTCGATAATATTAGTATAATTTTTATCTGGCATACTATTTCAATCAATAGATTTCTCGCTATTGTGAAATTAAATAAATATTTGAAATAGGAATTAAAATTTTAGTAAATAAAATATTGTAAAGCCAGAGACGACGTTCACCGATTTCAAATCCCGTAAACGTGTACGAAAGTAAAAGATGTAGTTTAATTTCGTTGAAAGTTGTACCTATATGCGTTTCGAGATCGCTGATTACGAGTTTAATATTTTGTTAAAAAACAATTGCGGAAAAAAATTTAAAGATAAATCAATAATTATGATGATTTTTAATTTCTTTTTCATTTTTTATGTTTTAATAAAATTTTTTCTTTAAATTATCTCTTTATTACATTCGCTTGTAATTTTTTTTATTTACAATTACACAAAATGGTGAAAAAAGTATAAGTCATTACGGTTGTGCAATATCGTAAAAAGCCCTACATAACATCTGAAAATACAACTAAAATCACCTAATTTTTTAATATAGGTTTTTTTTAGAGGTTCAATGAACATTTAACAATAACGGAGAGTGCGAATTGCGGCAGTATACGTAACTATAAGCTCGTTTGAAAACATTTTTCTCATATTGCATCAGTTAGTGACTATTATCTTTTTTATGTAAATTTCTAAGTAAGAAATAATTAAGTCTATATTTATATGTTGAAATCGGACAAATATTAACTACAATGCGCGTTTTAATAGACCGTAATTTTCGGGGCGCAGCAAATCGTAAATGCGTTATACTGTAAAATTACTAGCGTGCATAGTCATTTACTTATTAAAAACCGATGATAAAGACATTAAGAGGTCCACCATAGATATTTCCATGGTTAAAACTCTAAAGAAAAACTTGATTTTTTGACTTTTCCACGTTTTCAGGATTTGAGACCAATATGCATCGCCTAAATAGTTTTACATAAAAAAGAAACACATGCACGAACTAATGACGATTATTAATAGGATAATACAAAGACAATTAAAGAAACAAAAAGAAAAACGAAGATATTGAAAATGAGGGAGATATCTTTTACTCACTTCATATTAAAAAACATATTACGAGAAAGAGGAAAACGTACGAAAAATCAATAAATTTGATACTTACGAGCACTCGTTTTATTGCACAATGGCAATAAAAAGCAATAATAATAATTTATTGTTGCACAAGAAGTATACGTCGATGCGTCCTGTAATTTGTGTTAATCACTGGATCACTTTGAGTAAGAGAAATAGAAAAATGAAACAATTAAGATGAAGTAACTTAGAAGAATGTTATTCTAAAAATAATAATTTGTTGAGCTCAACGCCTAACAAACTGAACGCAGAACATATAATTAACTTTATTGATGTAATAACCAAACCGGTTCTTCTTCTTTATTCGCATATTTATTAAGTTTGTTGTGAATGAGAATGAGATATAAGTCGGATAAGCACGCGTTTTTATTTTATAACTCCATACATCTTTACAATTTGTCCGTAGACATTTGATAAATTGTTATATAAGTGAAAAAGATAAACGAAGAAACGAATAAATTATAGTGTTAACTCTAAACTTTATATTCTTATTAGTTTTGTTTATTAATTCTGTTGCTTAGTGAAAATAATATTAAATTTTATATCGACTTGATAAAATATAAATAAATTTACCTTTATTGAGATTCGAAAAAAAGATAAACAGATTTCAAAGTATCATTGATATGCATTTGAACACGTAGAGTTAGATTGCCCAAGTTGTACCCTATAAAAAATTAAGCGTATGAAATATGTAATTTTAATAGACAGGAAATAATTGTTTATTCGTTACTAATCTTAACCGATTTTATTTATTTTAATGAAGTTCTAATATCGACACGCGCTACATAAAATTGGATAATATGGAGAAATAAAGATGGCCACAATAACAGAGGGAATCAGTTTGCCTAACATCGGCCACTAGCTAGTCTACCTCAGAAGAAATATACGAACCAAGAAGGTATTTATATAAAAGAATTATATCTAAAGATTTTATTAGATAATTCATTGAAGTCATAAGGGGGGGGGGGGGGGGGGGGGGGTGGGGGGGGAGGGGGGGGGTGGGGGATGGGGGGGTGGGGGGGTGTTGGAGTGGTGGGGGGGGGGGAGGCAGGGTTTTTGCGCAACTTCTCAGGAACCTAAGTTCTCCCACGGAGCGGCTAGCGGGCTCGCGGCTCAGATCAGTTTATCCAACCGTTGAAACACTTGGTGGTCCTCCCGTAGAATTGTTCACTGGGAGAACTCTGTCAGGAGGACGTTCCAGTCGCTATCAGATTGCTCAAATCCCCAAATAAAACTCTACAATTTACTAATATATGTCTCGTTCTTTGGTAGTGCCTTGTTCGTAAGCCTCTAGAATAACGAGAATTTCGACAACAAGGCCCTAAAGCCCTGGAACCAATAATCCCTTCTCAAGAGAGCCTCGGTTTTTTCAGACAAAAAAAATGCCTGTTCTCGTGCACTCGGCATATGAGTTGTGATTGTAAGGTTTTCGGCACGACAAGTCGTATATCGTCGTCTACAATCTTGTATAGAAGTCCGTTTCTTGTTAATATCCGTCGATCGTCTTCTCCGCTAAATCAAAAATTCGTCGCACCTTCTCGTCATCAAAGATAAATTAATAAATTTTCGTTACATGTATAATTCAAATTCGTTATCTTGCTTCGATATGCAAGTTTATCATGATTTTTAAATCTTTAGCTATTATGTACATAAAATTATATAAAACTTAATGATGGAAAAATCATAGGTTAAAAGTTGAGATTTTGACGCTTTTACTTATGCATTTATCAATAAATATATATTAGCAGAAATCAGCGCTGTGGCTCAGTTGGTTAAAGCGCCTGTCTAAAAACAGGAGATCGAGGGTTCGAATCCCTCCGGGGCCTACTGTGTAAACCAAATCGGGTTGACAAATATATATATCAGCAGAAAATTATCTTCATATTTGTATATGTTAGTAAATCTCGGATTTTTCAATATTATCATTTCATCAACGGAAGTTGTTCATTTAACATTCAACGGACGTAACAAAGGTGAGGAATATTATATATTTTTTTATTTAGAAATTATACTGAAAACTGTGATTTTTCCCAGTCCATATAAAGTTTTCACTTAATATTAACTCTTTTTCCAATAATACAGAACATTTACTTAAAAAATTCTGGAGAATAAGTAATAAATTATCCAATTTACAAAGTCTGAAGTTTCTTTATTTCTTCGATAGCTTTATTTGATCCGGATAATATTCAGGTAAATTATTAAAATAAAAATAATAATCAATTGTTTTTTATTTAATTTTAATTTTTAAGGAACAGAAAAGCTAAAATGTATTCCATTCCATTCATCACAAAAATGCATATGGTAATATTTTTTAAACTACACGAAAATTTAAAATTACTTTATACAAAGCATGGCTTGTCAATCTATGTATCTTATACAATTTAGTTTAAAAAGACTATTTAAAATTTTTTTTCTTTCATTTTATGTAATACAAATTCTCAGATATAAAAAAACAAATTTCGATAGATTTATAAGCATAAAATTTCGTGCTTTAAAGAATTAAAACGTAAATCGAAAAATCAATTTATATGATTTAAAAATATGAATTTTCATCGTAGGAACTACTGAAGAGCAAGGAACATATTGAAAAAAGAGTTATTTACTAACCTCTTAGGCCCTGGCTTTCTTAGGATTACTAACTAGCGGCGGTAAGTAATTTTAATTACTAAACAAAATTTATAAACAATATATCTAAAATTAAGGTTTCTAATTGATGCAGTAAAATCACGCGCAGTATAAATACATCTGTGTTCTTTTGAGTCTTACAAAGAGGTATACGTTTTTTTCTTCATTTTTCTACATTCCCATCTGTTTTTTCTTATAATTAGAGTTTTTGATTTTTATTACTGTGACAATTATTTCGAGAAAGTTCGATCTGTATCTTATCCTCGAAGTAAGCTTGCTTGACATAGGACAACTTTCCCGGATCGGTTATTTATTTCTAACAGTGCAGCAAAATTTTATAACAATAAAAAAAAAAAAAAAAAATAAATAAGCACATAAAATCAAGGATGCATTTATCCTATATATCAGTGGTGGCGAATCTGTAATTTGCGCACATCTTTGAACTGACCTACGCGCCGATAATGATCAGACATTGAAAATTGAAAATATTATATGAAATCTATGAGAATATTTAGCAAATAATTTCAATTCAATGAAGAAACTTGCTCTTTTAACGGCAACTAAGTGATTGTGGATTTGTCGATAGATGGTTTTTGTACTTTCTTTTGTTGCGTTTACGTGTTCAAAGACCCTAACCTATATTTTTTTCTTATTGTTTGGACTTCTACCCCTTTAATTTAGTAATAAAATTATATCAATTAATTCTTTAGTTTTGTGTTTAACTCAATTTAAAATGGAAAAACAAAACGGTTACTTCAGACATATTTTATTGTATTATTGAAATAATAAAATATAATTATACGCTTTTTATATTGTTCAGCGCCTGGCGATAGGCAATACGTTCGTACACTCATGTAATAAGTGACAATCTACTAAAAATCGAAGCTTTTAGAAAAAATTACCGAGCACCATTGGTAATGATACATTCGATACATTATTACAAAGTTGATGAACATTCATGAATATCTATATTTGTTCTATTTGTAAACATACAGTCTTGTTGCAGTCAGCTTAAGAGAGGAGATGCTGTCAGAGGCGTGAAAAAAGGAGAATTCTGAATGATTTTTTGTTATAATAATTAAGTTTATTTTATAAAACTAATTACACAGCGTTTTTTATTATTTTTTAATTTGACTTCTACAAAATAAAAAAAAAGAATAATTTTATTTATAAAAATATCTCTATCTTTGTCAGACCTGGTTTCGCAAGTAGTGCTATTAGAACATCTTACTAGATCATCAAAAAAAATATAAATAATTAGTTTAATAAAAACCTAGTCCTCTATTAACGCTTTTATTTTTTTGGAAAATTAACAAAATAGCAGCTTTTGGCATTTTTTTCGATTTTCGACAAAAATCATGAGTTTTTTTTAAAAAAATTGTAAAAAAATTCAAATTATTCACATAAACAAAAATCCTTCGATGAAGAATAAGTTTTAGTAGTGCAATTAATAGTAGTAGAAATTTCAATTAAATACATCGAGTGGTTATTGAATTATAGTGGTCAGCTACTTGAAAAACAGTTTCGAGAAAAACGCATTTAAAGTTTTTTTATTTGGATACGGTATTATATTTCGTAAAATTTTGAGCTCGATGGATGAAGCCAAACTTTTATTATGTATATTGATCGGCTGAATCCGAACATCACAATTATTTTGCCGAAAAGTTGAGCATTCAATTTTTCAGAGCCAATTGATTAAACAATTTTTCAAAAATTACACTTTTTCAGGATGAATTAATTTCTTTTTTAAATTTTAGGCAATTTTTTTTAAAGTGCGCTTACACCTTGAATTTGTGTTTGCGCATGCGCATAATATAACCTCTTCATGACGTTTTTGATTTTTAATTAATAACTAAATAATAATAAAACAATAAAGTTAAAAGTTTTGTATTTTAAATAAACATTTTGTTAGCAATTTAGCGCACTTATTCATTTTTTTCTGCTGTGGCAAACTACGTTGCTTTACTGAGAAATAAAAAGTTTTTTTGAATTTTTAATTATCAATAACTAATTAAATAATTCATTAAAAGACATAACAAATATGGATTTCGAATTAGCAAATAGCGAGCAATAAAATGTTTATCTTCTTTTTTCTTAGTTCTAGCGGTGTCAACTTTTTTACGCTCCAGTCTTCGCCATTAATCTTGCGTGTCGTCGCTGTTAGACACAATTTAGTATAACATTGTTTATCTACTTTACTGTCCCGTTTGCACGCGACGTGGCTTAAACAACCACATTAGATTCCACAATCCTAAAAGAATTATTCAAACTTCGAGTACTGATGAAACTTTTCATTTAAAGTTAATATCACTATAAATTAGTATTAGAAACAAGTTACTAAAATTAGTGTAACAATTTAATGATTATTCTTTATAAATGTATTAAATGTAAAATATTTTTCTTTTGCTAATAATTTCTACTGATAATTGTTGCTGGAAAATTACCTGGATATCTTTGTGCTTAGCAGAAAGACTTAAAGCAAAGTTCAGTGCACTTGCAGAAGTGTCGTGACCCTAGAAAATCTTACTGCGTAGAATGTTTCTCCTCTTTTGTTTTCTAAATGATACATTTACAATACATACTTCAAACATGAAAGTATTAATTTCCCCACGAATTCCTTCCTCAACAATTTGATTGTCTTTCGAAGACGCGGCTATAAGCAAATCTATCAAGAAAGTCTTTTTTTTCTGCATATCTGTAACATAAAAACTCTCTTGACCTTGTTTCTTTAATTTAATTTTATCCTTATTTAAAAAATACGAATAATTTCATCGTCCCTTCTCCTTACCCTTATTAAAAATCATCTTCCTCAATATTCTCATAGATTGGCAAACATTCCCATTAGTTTGTTATGAAAAACGTTCCTTTAGAATTATCTGGAATAAATGTAACACTTTCCTAATTAGATATTTTTTGTAAATGTAGAACTAATTAATTATTATGAAAAACGTACTTTTTTTCGAAAAACCGTGCAATGTTTTAAAATCTCTTTTTGCAGTCTACCTTATGGATTCAGTGCAAATATATCGATGAAGTACCAAGGTCTTACAACTCTTTCAGAATCTACCACCTTTAGATTTAGTTTCTGAAAATTAATTTCACCTCGTATTTCTTTTATGCAGATCAGACGTCAGAGACATGTAAATGGTCAATACGGCATTTATGGTCAAGTAATTAACGTGCCTGTTTCAGTTAATACAATGGTCAAATCTCTTCCAAGAAAATTGATGACATTATTGTTTAAATGTACATATTAAACGTAAGAAAATTCACCGATCTAGTTAATTACATGGCATTGTTAACAAGCGTATAATTAAAGCTTGGCTACAATTTTTAATACCGTCTCCGTTATACAATCTACGATATTAAATTTTTTTATGATAATCAAATTCACGACAAAGTTGAGCAAAATGATGTCAGAGAATACATTCCCTTGTAGAAAAGAGTCTTACGGCGCACTAACAGACATGAATTGAGGGATAAAGAACAATATTTACCCGTATTGCCACCGAATTAGTATTCCAATACATTGCCTCCTGGCAAAATGCTTATTGGAAAGAGATGTCGAGTTGTTCCTTGATAAATTTAGGAATTGAAAAATTTATATTAATATAAAAATTATGCAATACTATATATCAAATTCATTTATGTATAAAATAAATAAAATTATAAAAAATTTAACACAAGTGGAGAATAAATGTTAAATTAAAATTTGAAAGAAAAAAGAAATATTAAAAGTACCGTGCTATTATATTTGTAATTTTTAAGTTATATATTTGTATATAATTCTAAGTAGAAAAGTTTTAAGTAGCAAGAGAAAAAATGTAAAAACGAACAATTTTAAATACAATAATCATTGTATGGAGAAAATAAACAATTATTTTCTTTAATGCGTTAACTACCTAAATACCGAAAATAATTAACGTATGTTCTTGACAAGTATTGGAATACTGATTATGCTGGCTGTAGGTTCTGCAAATCTCGAATCATATGCATAACCGTCGACCATGTTTGTTGACAAAATGGTTAACATTAAAAATACGCAAACTATTAAAAGAACACGCATGTTGATTATTTTCCTAAAAAAATACAAAAAAAACATTATTTTTATTTCAGAAAAAATTATTCACTTTTTATTTCATCTTTAAAATGTTATTAAATTAATCAGATAATTCTCGAAAGAAGTGAGAAACGTTTAATAAAATCATTTTATTTTCGTTATTAGCATTAAATTATTGCGATACTTACGTAAACTAAGATGGTCCAAAAAAACAGAAAACTCGAAGTTATTCTTTCTATTTTTTTTTTAGCTAAATGTTTTATTCTAAATCGATGCAGTTGAGTTGCTCGAATATCTGCTTTTGCACTATTCAAACATCGTATTTATATCTTAGAAAGTAGAATATTATTGTATTGTTTAGAGCGTTATCATGCGTTGAAGAAAACGTTAAATTTATTTTTAGAATTTTACGCAGTTCCAATTTTCATAGCGTGTTTTTTATTTTTATTATATTTATTTTTTATTATACGAATTTCCCTGAAATATTAGTTGATTACCGACACGTGGTAATTTTGATTACAAAATATTAAAATTTTCAATGATTCATCGTTTTTCGCTTCGTTATTTCTATAAACATTATACTTTGTTAAAAAAAATATGTTCCGGAACTGATAAGATTAAAAATAATCTGAAGAAAAATAATATTTAGTTTTTATTTCTCTTATTTTTATTCTTTTAAATTGTTTTACGAAAAAAAAATCATTCGAAATAATGAAATTACATTATTTAAATCAGACAAACAAAATTTGATATGTAATAATAAAAAATAATAATAACACACGTAGGGTGGGTTGGTAATAATACCACTCAGTAATCCCTATTTGTCGTAAAAAGCGACTAAAAAGGAAACTTACAAAGAAGGAGATATAATAATATTATCATTTAAACTTTATCAAGTGTACACCTAGTACAATTTTTCTATATCCGGACGAATATGATCATTAGTATTTAGATTGTTTTTTTTCTTCTTTATTTAATTACATTTCTATCTCTCTTTTATTTAATCTACATATATATTGTTTATTTTATATTATTTTTTGAAAAACACGCAATATTCAATAACTAACAAACTATAATATATTTACAATATTAATTGCCAGTAATTTTCGCGTGACGAAATAAACTCAATCGTGTAAGTGCTATTTTTAAGATTAAAAATTATGCAAAGCTTAAAATTTTACTCGGTTTTTTTTGCGATGACCGGACGCTTTTTAAAATTTCGTTCCACTTATACCACGTGTGTCTAGTTTTGTATTTGTTTTTATTTTCATTAATACTTTAAATTTAAAAAGACAAGCTAATTTTAAATCCGATAGTTACTATAAGAAATAATTGAAACTACTTAAATTTGTTTATCTTCAAATGTATTTTCCTATATTACCGATCAATCCTAAAATGACACTTAAGATATCCCCGGTTTGACACATAATTGGCAACATTGATGACAGACCCACGTGATTTCCAGGAAGCACTAACCTTCAAACAGTACGTGTCAAAATTTTATGCCATTTTGATCGTTACTTTATAGGTTACAGTCGTTTTAGTGACCCTAGTTATGTAATTTTCAAGTCAATGCATAAAAAGAAATTTCGTGTGTTAATTAAACACTGTTTTTTGATAGGGAATAATATTGTTGGAGCCAAACAATGCCTAGATAAGTATTATGGACGAGCACTGATGATGCTAAACGCTTTGGTTGCCAAAAATCGGCAGCTGGTCCAGAAAATATAAAATGTCCACAAAATAATTTTGAAAGACCATAAAATGAAGTTGCGTGAAATAGCTGTAAACTCCCCAGCACATAAGATTTCATAAGACCGTTACTTTCAATAGTGGACAATTCTTAATAATTGTAATAACCCGTTACCGTAAGATACATAAGACTCATAAGAAGGGTCATCATAACTAACATAAGAACCGACAAAACTGAATTAAACTCCTTCCTCTCTATTGTCCGACTGCCCTTTATACTTTTCCATCGAACAACGAAGCATCGGCCTCCCTCCACGGGTGACGCATACAGCCTCTGTTCCTCACACTTAATCTTAAGAATATCGATATCCTAAACAAACATCCGCACGCACTCACACTAGTGCAGGCGCCAACGTGCACGAACCTGCATGAGACGTTTACATAGCTGACACCATGACGATGTTAGAAGGTAGTGTGTTTACTATTTAACATGAAAATTTAGGCTACAACAATTAGTACTACAAATAAGCTACTATAAATAAGGCTACTAAAATTTGTAGCTACTACACTACTACAGCCAAAAAAATACGTATCTACATAAAATTTTAAAATTAAAAAATTTTAAATAAAAATTAAGAAATGTAAAAAAAATTTATATAGCTTGAGGATAGAAAAACTTATAAAAAAAATAATTCGACCCACTAAGAATCGAACGTTAATAACCGGCGCGAGAATCAAAGAGGATACTACTTACGCTAACGCGCCACTTGACAAATATTTAATTTTTTTTCCTACAATTTTTATGATTTTGAAGCTCAATAAAAATGCATTACTGTTTCCTTATAACATAATAAAAATGAATTCAAATTATGTCTAGACATAAAATAAATTCCACGTTTTTAGAATATCCTTTCCTGTATATCTTGAATTAATTTTATGTGTAGATATAAAATTCTTCTTTTTTAAATATGTATTCAATTTGATACACAAATAAATTTTTGTAAGACAAAAAATTTATATCAAATAATTATACTAATTAATTTTATGTGTCTAGACACGAAATTAATTCATTATTTTTATTCTCGACTAAATAATAATAGTTTCTGTTAAAATTAATTATTGTTTTTCTGTTATTGAAGGTTTACTATTTTTAACAATAAATAAAAAAACAGCGTGCCATAAGCATCAAGATTCGATTTAAAAACGCCGCGCTTCTACGTCGATATATAGATATACAGAACGTGGCAAGAACGTAGATCAATTGTTATTCGGTATTAGGTAGTTAAATAATTAATAAAACAAAATTTTGATTAATTCAATGCAATGATTATGTATTTCAATAATTTGTTTTTACATTTTTTTCTCTTGCAACAATATAATTTTTATATTTAATATTAGATCGAAATGTATAATTTACAAATTATAAATATAATAGCAACTGTACTTTTAATATTTATTTTTTCTTTCAATTTTTAATATAACATTTATTCTCCACTTATGTTACATTATTTGTAATGTTCATTATTTAATACGTATATGAATTTGACATATATAGTATATTGGAGTAATATTTTTATATTATTAATTTTTTATTCCCCAATTTATCCAATAATTTTTCGACATCTAAAAAATGATCTGGTTTGTATCCTTTACGACACTTTCGAGGTGGCAAAATATTAGGAGGACCGGAAAGTAATGTCGTTTCTGCGCATGCCAATACTTGATTGTCATTTGTCAGCTCATTGTTTGGTTCAGAGGCGTACCAAAGACATTGTGAGGTTATAGTGATTTCTTTACTTATAGACAATTGAATTACAATTTTTTTTGTAATTTTGGGTAAAATTGCCAGCCAAATACCAGAAGAGGTACACATCCGGCATTGCATGCTCTTTGAGTTTCGCAAATGAAATAACGCAACAGTTGCTACCAAAAACATTTGCGATGTTTATCCAAATGCACTGGACATTCGTAAATGCCAAAGGTGGTTTTCCAAGTTCAAATCGGGTAATTTTGATCTTTCCGACTCGTATCGATCAGGAAGACCATCAGCGTTAGACAACGACGTGTTAAGGGCGGAAGTGGAAGCAAATCCGTGTCAGACGATCGAGGAATTGTCAAACAGTCTCAACCAACCTTGGTCGACCATCCAAGAACATTTGAAGCAGATTGGGAAAGTAAGCAGAGCAGGTGTTTGGGTCCCGCATAATCTGTCCGATCAGAATAATGCTAACCGATCAATCACATGCAACTTATTGCTTCAACGACACAACACAGAAGCGTTTTTTGATCGCTTGATCACAGGAGATGAGAAATGGGTCCTGTATGATAACCCAAAACGCAAAAGGCAGTGGCTCTCTCCAAATGAAATCCCTCGGAGTACTGCTAAGCAAGGTTTACACCCCAAAAAAGCGCTTTTGTGTGTTTGGTGGAGTATTCGCGGCATTGTTCATTTTGAATTACTGAAACCTGGACAAACTGTTACTGCAGACCTCTACAGCGAACAATTGCAGCGAGTCAATCAATCTTTAATTGAAAAGTGGCCAGCGATTGTCAACCGAAAAGGCGTCATTCTCCAACATGACAATGCAAGACCGCACTGCGCAAGGCGAACTCTAGAAAAAATTAATGAATTGGAGTGGGAGGTGCTGCCTCATCCACCATATTCGCCCGATGTTGCACCATCGGATTTCCACTTATTCCGAGCGCTGCAACACTTTTTAAGTGGCAAAATATTTGCAAATTTGGATGATATCCAAAATGCCATCTCTAGATATTTTGCCGAAAAACCAATTAATTTTTATCGATCAGGGATTGAAAATTTACTCACTAGATGGCAAAAGGTTATTGACAATGATGGGGAATACATCATTGATTAAAAATAAAGACTCGTTAAAAATGTATGTGTTTGTATTTAGCGTAAGAAAACGACATTACTTTCCGGTCCCCCTAATAAATATCGGGCTTTTAGGTTGTGCAGAGCTCGAACCAATTGCATTACTTTGAACCGTGTTTGTTGAAAAAATGATGAGCATTAAAAATACGCAAACTATTAAAAGAACACGCATGTTGATTATTTTCCTAAAAAAATACAAAAAAAACATTATTTTTTATTTCAGAAAAAATTATTCACTTTTTATTTCATCTTTAAAATATTATTAAATTAATCAGTTAATTCTCGAGTGACGTAAGAAACGTTTAATGAAATCATTTAATTTTCGTTATTAGCATTAAATTATTGCGATACTTACGTAAACTAAGATGGTCCAAAAAAACAGAAAACTCGAAGTTATTCTTTCTATTTTTTTTATAGCTAAATGTTTTATTCTAAGTCGATGCCGTTGAGTTGCTCGAAGCTTTTGCACTATTCAAACATCGTATTTATATCTTAGAAAGTACAATATTATTGTATTGTTTAGAGCGTTATCATGCGTTGAAGAAAACGTTAAATTTATTTTTAGAATTTTACGCGGTTCCAATTTTTCATAGCGTGTTTTTTATTTTTATTATATTTTATTTTTTATTATACGAATTTCCTTGAAAATATTAGTTTGATTACCGACACGTGGTAATTTTGATTACAAAATATTAAAATTTTCAATGATTCATCGTTTTTCGCTTCGTTATTTCTACAAACATTATACTTTGTTAAAAAAATATGTTCCGGAACTGATAAGATTAAAAATAATCTGAAGAAAATAATATTTAGTTTTTATTTCTCTTATTTTTATTCTTTTAAATTGTTTTACGAAAAAAAAATCATTCGAAATAATGAAATTACATTTATTTAAATCAGACAAACAAAATTTGATATGTAATAATAAAAATAATAATAATAACACACGTAGGGTGGGTTGGTAATAATACCACTCAGTAATCCCTATTTGTCGTAAAAAGCGACTAAAAAGGAAACTTACAAAGAAGGGATATAAATAATATTATACATTTAAACTTTTATCAAGTGTACACCTAGTACAATTTTTCTATATCCGGACGAATATGATCAGTAGTATTTAGATTGTTTTTTTTTCTTCTTCATTTAATTACATTTCTATCTCTCTTTTATTTAATCTACATATATATATTGTTTATTTTTATTATTATTTTTTGAAAAACACGCAATATTCAATAACTAACAAACTATAATATATTTACAATATTAATTGCCAGTAATTTTCGCGTGACGAAATAAACTCAATCGTGTAAGTGCTATTTTTAAGATTAAAAATTATGCAAAGCTTAAAATTTTACTCGGTTTTTATTTGCGATGACCGGACGCTTTTTAGAACGACCTTGTTTCTCTTATTCCACGTGTGTTTTTTATTTTTTGTTTTTTATTTTAATTTAAACTTTAAATTTAAATCGGAATTAGTTTTAATCAGATTTCAATTGGAAATTTACTATTACAAAACTTGAGATCCATTGTTGTAAGAGTTAGTTGTGTAATCAAATATAAATATAAAAGAAAAAATTCAATTAAAAATAATATCGAAAAATTAATCGCTAGAATGTCAAGAATATGTTGTACCATCAAAATTTTTATTAAAATATAAAAATTATATATATATATATATATTGTAACGTCCCGCCACGCTTATAATTTCTGGATATTATTTTTTTCCTTTTGCATTACGTAATCTTTTTCGATACTTTTCAACTATTTGACATATCAGGAAACCCCCTCCCTGTTTCCTGCACGTGTGCGACCCGTTTGTCCTCTACGGTGCATGTTCTTCTATTTTCTTTGCACATTCCTATTTGCTTGTGCTGTCATCATCATTATTTCCGTCCAATCCGAGGCTTATTGCTAATTCCAGGAGCATTTTTATTGTTCTTTACCGAGGGTAGGTTTCTAGCCTCGCCTCTGAAATCTCCTCCTTTGTCTGGGCTTGGGACCAGCTAAGAATTAACAAGGAGGTATTAACTAGATATTAACGGAGAGTCTTGACGTCAACGGCACATCAACGGTTTTTTCTCAAGCGGGTCACCCATCCAAGCACTAATTGTGCTCAGCGCTGCTTAACTTACATGATCGAGCGGAAGCTAGTGCTGTCACCGCGCCATGGCCGTCGAATATTTTTTTTTTGTTTATTTATGGCAACAACACACGGTGTTCCCAAGCGGTCATCCATCGAACTACTAACCGTGCCAAGAGATGTTTGACTTTAGTGATCGGACTAAAACTAGTACTCTCAGCGCGATATGGCTGTTGACGATCTGAAAGTAATCTCTCAAACACAAGCAGTTCCGTCAGATTATTTACAAAAACAACGGCCGTTAGTTTTTCGTGCTTTAATTTCGTCGCTCCCGAATAACTCGTCGGATTGTAATGTATTACTCACAGATTGCGGATGAATTAATATAATCTTATCGATCGTGTTTTCACCAATTTTCTCCCAAAATTGATTCACCTTTTACTACAAACTATTTACATGCGAACTTATTGTGCAATATAAGTCACCGAATCTCATTTCAAATTAACTTAAAATTAATTATTTTTTTCGTTAAAACTATTTATATATTTTTATTTAACAGTTTTAAGAAAACAACTGTCTGATATGGACATAGATCACCTTAAGAAAACTTGGATTTAATAATGACGCTAGAACAAAGAAAGTTTAGGAACCGCTGCCGTCATTTCGAACAACACGATCCTGTATAAGTGCTTCAGAAATTTATTCTCATATTAATAATACAATCAAGAGTTAAACAATCAATAGAAAAGAATAATCAAGAAAATGAGTTAACTTTCAATCTTGAAGTTCTCTCTGAATCTCTATGAAAGTCTTGCCTTTGGTTTCCAGTGAAAAATGATACAACAAAGCCGTACTTAGCCAAACGAGAAGACAGAATCCAAAAAAAGGAAGACCATGACCATAATTCAAGGATATTGCTAAAAGAATATAAAGCTGGTCATTAATCATTGCAAGTATACCACCAATGATACCGAGAATACATGTACTAAGTACTTTGACTTCCGCAGCGAAGACCTCAGACATCATGATCGACAAAATACTACAGAAGAAGATTGATGAAATAGATGCTATTATTGGTATAAGAAAATACGATGATACGTCAATGTTAAAAAAATCCTTGGCATAAAAATAAGAGCTAATCGTTAAATCACAAATGCCAACGATGATACCTGATACGAGAATTATTAGTTTACGACCTAGTCTATCGACAAAACAACCAGTTACGATAGAAGATAGTAGCAACGTAATACCCGCAACTATATTTATTGTGTAATCTGAAACTGTACTTAATATTTCTTTAAAGATCAATTGTCCATAAAAAATTAACGGTAAGTAACTACTAAAAAAATTATTGAAGGTTAAGAGAAAAATAATAAAGAAAGCTCGTCGATGTCTCCTGATCGTAAATATGTCTTTCAACGTGCTCCAAAATCTAATTTTGTTATTTTCTTCTTTCTTTATGAATTGGTCTATCTTTGTTAATTCATCGGATACATCTATTCTTCCTCGAAGTTTTTGTAATGTCTCCTCAGCCTCCTCCATTCTTCCTCTCATCGCCAAATAATATGGCGATTCTGGTATAAACGAAAAAAGAAACACAAAACAGATCGACAGAAAAATGAAACTAGCCGTTGTGTTTCTTATCGAATAATAGGGCACTATTATAAAAGATACCAAGATACCAATATTGCACATGATGCTAATCATGGTTCCGTTAGCACCTCTCGTTTTTACCGATGATATTTCGCCTAAGTATATTGGAGCTACGACGAATCCTACTCCTACAGAGATGCCAGACAAAAATCTTGCTACGTACCACATCTGTAAGCATTAAAAGAGAGAAAAGAATATTAGACACTTTGTCGCACAAAATTTTTATTATTTAGATTCAAATCAGGTAAAGTTTATGTACAGTTACTCTTTTTATCTGATTCTGTGTGATAAATGAACTAATTGTGTACAACAGAAATATACAGCAGACGAATCAAAAATGAATCTTTACGAACTATTTTACTAGAGCATATATTTTACTTTGAAAGACCAAAATAGAAAAGTGTCAAGATTAACATGCAGTATGTCCGAAATAATATTGTATAATAATAAACTCAAATATTTGGTCTTTTACCGACTGAATCTGTTGACATTTTACTTTGTGAATCTTGATATTCCCTAATTTCGATGTTTTACGATAACATATATATACAAAGTTTTTCAGCAATATTAGATAGCATAAATATATTTTTTGCTTATAGTTGTATGAAAAAACTATATTCGTAAAAGTGGCACTATTGAGTAAAGGAAATATAATATTTAGAAGAATTTTTCCTTAAAGTTTTTTTTTTACGAAATTTTAAGAATATTGATGTTTTTCAAATGGAACCCTTTATTTTTGGCGATATTCATAACAATACGAGTTTAATAATTTTAAAAATATATATTGTAATCTCCATCCTTTCTTACTGGGCCATTAGCAAAGATACTCGTCCTATTCTTCAACTGGACGCCTGCGATCTTACAAGGAGACATTATATTGAAGCACTAACGGATTTCAACGAGCTTTGGCATATCAGTAAAATACTTTTAAGGTGTTATCGTGGTAAAATATTTTTATCCATTCGCAAGCAAATTTTTAGAAAAAAGCTTTTGAAGTTCTGCATTTTTATATATCCGTTTTATATTCTTTGAAATCTATCAATTAATTAAGCGGCACTCTAGCGTAAATAGTAGCTTTTTCGCTTCTTGCGTCGATTGTTAGTCTTCAAACCTTTTCGGGGGAAGTTTTTTTTTGTATTAGTTTCTCCATCTATAAATTTAAAAATTTTTTGTCTCATTTCTTAATTTTTAACTATATACAGGAAAGAGAATTAAAATAATTACAAAACAAAATTAGAAGCAATCAACTTCTTAACAAGTATATAAAATATATAAAATTTTAACAGTAAAAAATAACAATCATATATACTCTATTTATTAACAAGTTCATGTATATATAATATTAAAATCATGCCTTCTAACAGATCAAGTTTCCTTCCTTCGTTAGCAAGAGTTTTATTATAACTACATTGATAATACTAGCACTCTAAAAAAGCAAAGGAAATGAGTTATTAGAGGGATATTGAAATTTTATATATTTTTATATATCTGTTAAAATATAAAATGGTAACTATAATTCAACTAATCGTCTTCCTTTATTATTTGCGCAAGATTTTAACAATTTTATTGTTTCTAAATTTTTGTTATAATAACTTTATTTCTTACTTTTATATATTTAGAATTTAAAGACTGAGAAAAAAAATTTTTTTAACTTACAGATAGAAAAAACTTATACAAAAAAAAACTATTATGTGTACTTATGTACGCACGTAAGAAGTTATACTTCTTTGGCATACCAAAACGAATATAACCTCAATAACCTCAAAAATAACTTCAAAAAAATAACTTAAAAAAAAATAATAATAATAATACTATATTATATATATAATATATCGATATATCTATATATATATATATATAAAGAATAAAAAAATATCAAAATATAGATATCAGTTCACACTAAATGTAAGGGAGATATATCGAATTACTTTATGCATCAACGGCTATAGCACGATGGTAGCATTAGTTCTCGCTCAATCATTTAAGTAAAGCAGCACTGAGTCCGATTAGTATTTGGATGGGTGACCCGCTTGAGAAAAAATTGGAAGAAGAAGAGAAGACGACTTCATGCTGTAAATTTCGCTTTGTCGCGCATCGTAAATACCGACAAACTTCGTGGTGTTGTTTTTACTGACGCTCGGAAAAAAATCACTCTCGTCACATTTTCCCAAACGCGCCAAAAGAAGTATAATTACAAAAATTTCTCCTAGAAAGGATTGAACACTAACTACCACAGCGCGAGAAACGAGAATGCTACTATTTACGTTAGCGCGTCTCTTCTTAATTAGGTAAATTTCAAAGGATATAACACGGGTATAAGAAAAGTAAAACTTTAAAAGTTTTTTTCTCAAAATTGGCTAGCCAATGAATAAAAATATTTTACCTCGATAACAACTTAAAGGTATACTACTATTATACCAAAGCCCGTTAAAATCCGTTGGTGCTCCAGTTTAATGTCTCCTTATTAGACAACCGGCGAAGAATCCAGGCAGAAAGCGATATAGCAAGAGAATTACTTCCGGAACAAGTATATCAAATACTTATATCAGCGATAAGAGTGAGACAGGAGCCATAGGTGAGAACCTTTAGTACTTTGTACACTCGAAGTGAGACGGGAGCTATAGGTGAGAGAACCTATAGTACTTTGTACACTTGAAGCGAGTGAGAGGCTAGCCACAAGTCCAACCTTTGTTTGGATACCATTACTTTATATTCGAGTTATCAACCAGGGTTTTTATGTCATAAGGCTTTTCCCTGACGAGCCAATAAAAGATCACATTTTCTATTGGCTCAATCACGTGTTTTAATTTTATTTTAATTCCACCTTTACCTTCCTCATCATTAGCTAAAACGAATCACCAGAGGACTCCGCGTTGAAGAAATCTGCGTAAATACAACAACTTTTGTTGATATCTGATTTAAAGAAATGGTATAGGAATATAATATGGGAATACTGGTAAAACTTAAACCCTAATCTTCTTGATAACGGCTGCACCTATGGAGTTTTTGATAATATTCGAGTACGTAGGGTCTGTAGCCTGAAGGAACCTATATAAATTTATAAAGTTTCATAAACATCAAATAATAACAACTCCTTGTAAGTGTTGACATGCAATTGGAACGGTAAAGAGGCTTTGGTGAATAGCATGAGTATACACGTATGACCGAAAAGATTGTAAATTATCTTTACTTCGTTACAAATGAAAATGAAATACTTACGTATGCGCTTTTTGTCATTAAGATTATACTCCAGCTTGCAACGAGTGGGAGACTGCACAATAAAATTGTATATTTTCTTCCAATTTTGTCAGTTACTAATACATTTATCACTGGTGCTAGCATTTGACCGGTTGATAGCAAAGCCGTTAAAGTTGAAATATCCAATTTATTATCATGAATAGGCGAATCCGGTGATGATAACAACACGACCATTGGTGAATTCCATCCTAGCACAATGCCAAGAGATAATATTAACAGTGTGCCTAAAATTGTTTTTACAAATAAACATATGTTCACATTTTTGCTTTTATCATTTCTATTAACATAATTTAAAAAAACTTACAAGCGAATATTGAGAGGTATTCCCACGTTTTCGAGCCATGTGGTGATATGTACCTTCCTCTTCTTCTTTCCCTATTCATTTTTAATTTTTAAGAATCACAGCTTTTGTTTCCTCACTGAAGACGAATGATCAAAAGACGAAATTCGTTAATATCCTTTTGTAAACAATTTTTTTATTCTGAATCGTCAAACTAATTAAGAAACTATTTTATTTCAGCTCTTTCAACAAGTTACCTGAAATAATGCGATTGCCGTAAAAAATATTTTTCTGTAGCAACTAACAATTTGAATCTAACAAGGGAACTATCAATGAGAGACACTCTCAAGATTTTTTTCAAACTTTGCACACTTGTAGTAGTCTATGCAAATATTTATTGTGTAAACATGACGTATATATTCAGCCATTGGCGATAAATCGCGGAATGAAATTTTACGTAAATTCTTATTCTTTTAGTTGTAGTAGTGTATTAGTCTATGGTTAGCAGTGCTGTGTGTATCCTTGATGCCGTCGATATACATATCTTATCTCGACAATGTCAAGTATGTTTTCTTTCTTTGGAATTTACTCCTTAAGAATCGATTTTTATAGAAGGCGCCCGATATGAAAAAAATATGAAGAGTAAAATTTAGTGATCGAATAACATCGTTACGTTTTTTGTGCGAAACCTTTCATGCGCACCTTTCATTTTTTTGTAATGTGTGTCTATAACTTGTATACTTGTGTGCTGCCGACGTACACAGGGTATGTTGCGAAGCAGTAGACGCATTTAAGTATAAATGTGTATATACCTATATGTTATGTATATATATATATATACTGTACAGCGTCTATACAAATAATAAATATGTATATATATATAATATATCAGTTTTATTGCAGTTATACGGATAGTGAGCATCATTTTTTTATATTTTAAAGTTTTGTTGTGTTATTGATATTGATATCGATAATTAATATTATTATTATTGTGGATTATTAATATTTGTAATTATATTCACATAAAGTGAAGTGAAAATTATATAAACTATGGAAGAAACTGGTGTATATAATAGTGTCGAAACATCCAATAAACACGTGGGTGCTAGATATGTTATAATTCATGTATTATGCTCCTGAAATTAGTAGTAGATCCTCGGATAGGACGGAAATAGCGATGAAAACACGGCAAGCAAAAGGAAATATATAATGAAAACGGAAGAACATGAAAACGCTTAGAATAGGATGCTGGAGCGTAACTTCCATAAAAAACAGAGACCCGTAATTAATAGAGGAAATGAGAAAATGCAAAATAGATATCTGCAATTTTTCCGAAACAAAAAATAAAGGCAAAGGAAACCTTCGATATGGAAAATACATCCTATTCTATAGCGGGAAGACAAAGACGAAAGAGCCACCTCAGGAGTAGGCCTTACTGGTACACAAGAGATACGTAGATAATGTACTAGAGTCCAAATACATCAGCGACAGGATACTACAAGTAATGCTACAGCTCCAAAGAAGACAAGATACCGCCACACACAATTAGTGTATATGCTCCAAATATCACAAAATCACAAAACGAGAAAGATGAATTTTACGATCTGCTGCAAGCGCACCTAGACAACATCTCTAAACGAGATGAGATTGTTGAAATACCCGGGAACTTAATAAATAGGACTATTGGGAGAAATTCTCGGCCGACATGGAACACGACCTACTCGAAGCACAGAAAAAAGTATGGAATATGCTACGAAACCGAAGAAAACATGTAAACGTGTCCATGCAGACCACCAAAATCACAACAGTTGAATAGGAAAAACAATGCACAGAGCTGTACAAAAACGAGACGAAGGAGACTTATAACAGATGCGAAGAAGAAGAAGAGGAGGCACTAAACGATTGAACTATCTCATCTGGAGAAATACAAAAAACATAGACAAATTAAAAAACCGAAAAACACCAGGAACAGATTAGCTAACAAATGAACTAATAAATATAGAGGAAGACAACTAACAGAACAACTAAGTACCTATTCAATAAAATAGTAAAAACATAAAAGTGCGAACCCAATGGAAGGAGAGTATAACAGTTCCCATATTTAAGAAAAAACTAAGACAGAACCGAAGAACTACCGCGGAATTAGCCTCCGAGATGCAGTACAGAAGGTGATAACTACTAGAGTGTGTACTTATGTACGCACGTAAGAAGTTCAGCCAATCAATTTAAAATTTGCCACTATATTAGTGTAAAGCTACAGAGTTATGCTGTCGTGTATTCCTTTCTCTATTACTTGTTTCAGAATCCACTATCGTGTGCCAATAAAGACGATCATGCGAGAATGTGTTACTCTTTGAAATTTATTAGAATAATAAATAAAAAATAAGGTAAACAATAAGTAGATTATAAATTGAAGTATTATTATTTAAGGTTATAAGTAGTAATAGATAAAAAATATATTTTGAAGTTATTTGAAGAAAAGATAAGAGAAGAGAAAAAAAATAAGAGAACAAAATATAGAGTTTTCTTTTCTTGTCATATTATTATCACGCCCATATCCAGCTATATGCGTTGCAATGCCTACATTTAATTATAACAAGAGTGAAAAATTTCTTTGATACTCAAAAGCTTAAACGCTTTGAGACCGAATACTTTTTTATCTATTTTCTAACTAAGTATTCTGTTTGAGTGATCTGGGTCAATTTCTGGTTTATTAACTATAAACTATTTTAATGAATTTATTGTTGGGTGCTACTTAGATTATAAAACTAACATACCTATTATGATTTACTCCGTGTATTCTCAACTAGCTCGACTATTACTTGAGACGATCAAAAGACGGGTAGGACTAAATGATCTGAAAATTTATTTGTTGCGACAACAAAGGAAGCAATTTATTATTTTCTTAAACATGAAATGAGATTAATTAAATGATACTTACCTGCGTTTATTCGAATTTTGAGTGCTAATCTGTTTCATTGACGAATGAATCTGTTATTGCAAGTAGCAAAATGATGAAAAACGTATTTAGAAATTAAGATTATTCGAGATTGACTCAAGAGAAATCAATATCTATTTACAAACTATCTACGAGACTCTTCTGGAGCTGACTCTCATCGCTCTAAGACGGACGGTGAAAAAAACGTTTACTTTCCGCACTTTATGACAGTCTATTGAAAAATATTCGTTCTTTGTCAATATTTCACAATCCATATAAATTTCGGCGTACATGCAGTACGTTCTAAGGCTGCCTTATCGAACCCGTGAATTAAGTGGCCACATTACTCAACTTGTTCTGGCTCGTTAATGCTATGCCTATCTTTGTCGGTAATGAAGATTTCTGTCTTCGAAATCTATAACAATTACAGAAATAAAGATAGTATAGAAGATAAAATAATTTCAATAATTATAATCTAGTGACATGATTTACTTCGCTCGTGCTCAAGGAAATATGACGAGGCCGATGACCTCGAGAAACGTTTCATTTTCCAATTTTCTGTGAAAATATATAGTGTAAAGTTTATCAAGTCGTAGCCTATATGAAAAAAAGCGTATAAATTGTGTGGTTTGATGTATGAATAAGAAATATTTTTTTTTTCCATAGTTTCTGTCAACATTGATTTCATTTATTTTAATAATATTCGTAATATCGATACGTTTCTCAATGAAAGTAACAAAACTTATTAATTAAATATAATATCAGCACGACTAAAGAATGTAATAATATAATAATGTAATAATAACTTATATAAATTTTGAGGAAGAGGAATCGGATGCAGCGAAAAAATTACTCACCGATGAAATGAAAGTTTTTAAGGATGGTATTGCGCATGGAGATTTAAGTTTAGATGCATATACAACGATGTGGGAAGAATGTTTATCGCAGATATTATATTAGGAAACACACAAAAACGGTATACAAGAGCAACCTTAGCCTTCAAAAAAGATAGAGTAGAAGCTTTCGAAAGAAAATTAGAAGAAAATCGGATGCATATGACTGGTGAAGCTAAAAAAGCCGCTAGAATGGAATAAAAATTGATAGTTTTAACAGGAGGTTATCAGATAATTATTTAACATATATATAGTTAAATATATATAGTTAAATATTGACATTAATTGCAATCTTAACATAATTTTTTTTTTAGACCAGGTCACAAGCTTAATCAAACAATTACACGATTTGTGTGAACAAATAGAACAAGCCCATTTGGAACTTTCGACATTTAAATTTTTACAAAATCAAGAGGAAGCAGCAATTCCGAGGAGAGTCAATGCTCTTATTGAAGATGTTAAAAAGACAAACTGAACGTGAACGTATATTACAAATGCGATATGCACAATTGCAAGATAAACTTCAGCAATGTTAATATTATAAAGCAATGTTAATACAATTGTATTAATCTTTAAACATAATATTTTAAAGGTTACATGTGATATAAGTATGCTTAAAACTTTACTAATCTAAGTATGAAAGATTATTGTGTGGATGTTGCGTATGTGGATAGTTGCATGTTGAAATTATTATTAAAATATGTATATATTTTACTATGTATAAATTATTTTAAAAAATAATAAGTAAAGAGAGAGAAAAAGAGAAAGAGAGAAAGACAATTCAAAACAATGAACCTATAATTATTGAAAATTTTTGAAATTATTAATATCAACTTCTAAATATCAGGGCATTTTTAAAAAATAATTTTTTCAAAAATAGTTAAGATAAAATATTTAAAAATTCTGATTTTATTAGCTTTATTTTATTAATTACGTGGTAAAACTTGTATACTTTATAATTTTAACTGTCTCTATAACTCTCCCTTTTACGAGTTTGAGGGGTTCATTCCCTTTATAATCGTTTAACAAAAATCATTACAATCTATCTGCATTACTTACCAATGCTATCTTTGTGAACATAAGATTAGGCTAATAAATAAATATATACAATATATATATATTGAACAACACAATTAAACTTTAATAAGAAATAAACAAATATATACAATGAACAAAACCATAAAACTAAAAAAATCATAATTAACACCCAAATAAAGACACATCATATCTTACAGAGGCTGTCCTACTTCACTCTGCTATCTATTTTTCTCAATCGACTTTCTCGCTTCTCCCTCTCCTTCTAAATTCCCTATCCTTTCTTCTCTCTTCCAGCTCCTACATTCACTTTTCCCCACCAGAATTCAACTGATTCTCACCCCACGACTCCACTTATCTTACACATCCTGCATAGTCTTTCCTTCTTATTCATCCAATACTTACGTTCATTTATGCCCTCACCCATCTTGAAACATATCACTCTGTTGTATTTGTTATGATCGTCTCCTTGTTAAAGATAAAAAAACTTATAAAAAAAAAATTCCCCCACAAAGAATCCAACGTTAATAACCAGCGCCTTAAATCAAATTTGCAAGCTAACAACTAAAAAAATTGAATTTTGGCATTTTTTGACTGGCCTATTTGCGAAAAAACGCGGATTGAAATTTTACATAGATACGTATTTCTTGAACTGTAGTAGTGTAGTTACTTACAATATCTATATCTTATCTTAAAAGGGTTAAGTATGTTTTCCTTTTTCGTTGTTATGAAATAAGCCTAATAAATTTTTCTTTTTTTATTTTTTCTAGAGTATTCCATATTAATTTTATAGGGACTATAATTAAAAAAAAAAAAGTGCATTTGTATAATATTATAGGAAGTGTGAATTTTGTTTTGCTAACGTTATAAATTTGGTTAAGAAATCAACATTATTACGCAAGTAATAGAATTAATAATTATAAATTAAATAATATATAATAAATAACAAAAATTAATTTTTTAACGTGCCCCAAACGATATATTTTTCAGGATGATATTCGTCGTGTAGATACACGAAACATACATTTTTTCAGTATACACTGCATTTTATGAATGCAAGCTTCTCACACGTACACGAAGATTTCAAATCTTCCAGAGGGAAGCAGACTTGGTTAAGATTTAAAAAACTGGTCTTTCTTTACCTAATTTCGAGATAAAAAATGCATATTTATTGTAAATAAGAAAGATACAAGTACAATTACTAATATTTAAAGATGTATTCTGTTATTCTGTTATTGTTTTACAATGAGATCAGCATGGTGTTAGATCATATTACACTGACTGGTTCCTCGACCGTCTTTGAAAACATACTTTGCCCCAGCCCCTGCCCCTTTATTCTGTCGAGACAAAATATAGATTTTGACAAAATCAGAGACACACACAGCGCCGCTATTGTAGTCTACTACACTACTACAGTTAAAGGAATACGTATTTATGTGAAATTTCAATCCGCGTTTTTTCGCAAACGGCTGAATATAAGTATACGACATGTTTAAAGGCACAATGAATATTCTTATGGAGTACTAGAAGTGTGAAAAATTTGAAAAAATCTGAGATGTGGCCCATTGACCATCTCCTTGTTATTAATAAAAGAAAAAAGGAGAGGATATATATTTTATATATTTATTTAAAGATACAATTTGGTAGGATAAAAACGTAATTGTCTATAATTTGCCAAATTACTAATTTAGTCCAGTCAACGCGGGCCGTTTCCTTCATATCTCAGGAAAGAAGGTGAAAACTTGATATAAGGGTAAATAGACGACGCTGAATCGAATGGTGCTAATTTTTTTGAGGTGGAAAGTGCCGTTTTTGAGAAAAAGGGTAAAAAAGGGTCAAAAATAACTTTATCTTAGAATCTAGGCATTTAATCGAAAAAAGTTTCAAACAAAAGTTGTAGAGAATTGAAAAATACTAAAAAAATGTTCTATGAGTTATCTTCGTATTTTCAAAAAAAAAGCGAATAAAATTGGATTGAAGATGGGAAAAAATTGTAAGAGTGGGAGAAAGCAAGCTTATCCCTCCGTCGCGTTTTACACGCGAGCGAGCTAGTATGCGTGCGAGCGTCCGTGTGCACTAATACACAAACGAAGGATCTTCGGCAATCTTCGGGACTCTCGGTCTTGAATGCAAGTGAGAGTGAGAGAAGAAACCGATATTTCCCTCTTTCTATTTGTTTAGGCGATAACGAGTATTATTGTCCTTGGCCATCGATTGTTCAGCGTTCTGATATTTCTCTTTTTATATTTTTTCTTTCGGTAGCAAGAATTTTACGTCTTGGCCATCGAGCGTCGAGCGTTTTGTATACGAGTGCGAGTGAGAAAGAAAACCGATATTTCTCTCTTTCTATTTTTTCATTTGGTAGCCAGAATTTTACGTCTTGGCCATCGTGCGTCGAGCGTTTTGTATATCTATATATATCGGCGTATAGCGCGGCATTTTAAATCGAATCTTGATGCTTATGGCACGCCGTTTCTTTATTTATTGTCAAAAATAATGAACCTTGAGTAAAAAAAAAAATAATTCATTTTAACAGAAACTATTATTATTTAGTGAGAGTAAAAATAATGAATTAATTTTGTGCTCGCCATAAAATTAATTAGAATAATTAATTGATATAAATTCTTTGCCTCACAAAAATTTATTTGTATATCAAATTGAATACGTATTCTCTTTAAGACGAAATTTAAAATTTAAATATTTTTCCTATTAAATTATGTATTTTATAAAATTTTAAATTACTGACTTTTTGTCTCGTAAAAATTTATTAGTTTATCAAATTAAATACATATTTGAAAAAGAAGAATTTTATATCCACACATAAAATTAATTCAAGATATATATGAAAAGATATTCTAAAAACGTGGAATTTATTTTTTGTCTATACATAATTTTAATTCATTTTTATTATGTTATAAGAAAACAGTAATGCATTCTGATTCATCTTCGAGGTCTTAAGAATTGTACGAAAAAAATTGAGCAATTATCGAGTGGTGCGTTAGCCTAAGTAGTAAGGTCTTTGCTTCTCGCGCCGGTTATTAACGTTCGATTCTTCGTGGGGGAATTATTTTTTTTATATAGAGAAAAAGAAGGATCCTTTTTATTTTTTGAAATATTACATTGCACCAAACGAACATGTAACGTGAATAAGAAACGTCGTTATTTTTTGGAACTACGAAATCTATGACTAACGTGGTAGTAGATCCTAAAACTACTTTTTAAATGGAATCTACTTATCGACTGATCAAAAATATATTGAAGAAATGATCTGTTTAAATAAAACCATATGTCAATAAATTTTCAAGGAAAGCAAATAAATACGTTTATCGAATTTTTCACGAGCAAGAAAAAAACGGAATGAAGAAAAGAGAGAGAAAGAAAGAAAGATCCTTTCCATCGTGACGATTCACGAAACGGAAAGGATCGTAACCGAAGGTAAAGCTGGAAATGCGGTAGATTCTGCATGCAGGCGTGGTATACATTCTGCATCAGATAATTTGCACGCTTCGCGAAGCAGAATACTCGATTTTGAATTTACTCGTAACAACCTTGAGAGCAATAGAAACAAACGATGAAAAAATGGTAAAAGTACTATAAAACCGATATGCGATCTCTATCCTTTTGTGTCGATAACTTGAACGATCGATAAATTGAATTTACTACCCGTCCAAATTTCCTTCATCTATTCGTTGTAATATTCTCTAGTTTCATTACAATGAACGATTCTCGTAATATTATACAAAGTTAAATTATATTATACCTGGTTAAAGGTAGAAACTTTGATGCGTACATTGTTTGTCATAATAGACATGGATTATTAGAAATTCCTTGTTCTCTATAATGCGTTATTTTTGAAAATGGTCACATTGTTCAATCGTTTATGATATAACCTTATACTCGTAATATTCGTTGAATATTTCATTAACTAGTAGAAACCACATATTACCTTAAATTCAAATTGAACTATTAGTCGAACATTCCTAGTGATAAATTGCAAAGAATTTCTGGGTATATAAAAAAAAAAAGAAAACTGATAATACGAATTAAAAATATCGCATTATTAACTTACTTATTATTCTAAACTTGTGGCGGCATCTACAATTTAAACGATACTTGCTCTGTCGATAAAAACACATTTTTTAGTTAAAACTTTTCTTCAGCAGAGGGCCGGCATTTCTAGTGTTTCCTGTCTTTTTAGAACGTGATAAATATCCGGTACGTCTGTTCCTTATGTGCTTCTATAATTATTTAAACATATCTCTATAATTAATAAAAAAGTAAGACAGATAATAGTGAGAATTTGTTTAATGTGATGTTAAGGTGTAATACGAAATTTAATTTAACAACATTTTGCAAATAATCTTACGATTTCAACAGATTCTAAAAACTGCTTTGTATCACGATGTTTGTCTTCAACATAATAACGTTAAAAACAGTGAAATAAATATTTCATTTTTTCAATCATCAAACAATCGTTATTACAGATCACACTTGTGTGTTTATAAAAATAATACATTGATTGATTTAAACATGGTATAAGTTCTTAAAAAGAACTTAAAAAAATAAGTTTTATTGAAAAATTAAATGAATACTTATGAACCTCAATATATTTATAAATAATATAAATATTGATTATAGTGATATATAATTGAAATGCACAAAACTCTATATATTACTTATTGTAATAACCTTTTTTTTACAGAAATGGCAGACGTTGCTGCGACTCCTAAATCCAAAACAAAAGCTCAGAAGAAGCCAATAGAAAAGGCTTCAGAACCTGTACCGTTAAAAAAACGGCCTTTCAAAAGACATGGACGTCTTTATGCTAAAGCTATTTTTACTGGTTACAAGCGTGGTCTTCGTAATCAACATGAACATACAGCTTTATTAAAGGTTGAAGGAGCGAGAACAAAAGGTGACTCTGATTTTTATATCGGCAAGAAATGTGTTTACGTATACAAAGTAAGTGTTTTAATATTGAATTATAATAATTTGACAATGAGAGCATATAGTTACAAATATTTATCTTTTCAGGCTAAGAACAGAACACCTGTTCCTGGTAATAAAACTACAAAAAAAACTAAAGTAAGAGCCATTTGGGGTAATGTAACGCGTCCACATGGTACCAGTGGTTCAGTTCGTGCTAAATTCAAGAGAAATTTGCCAGCCAAAGCTATGGGTCATCGCATTAGAATTGTAAGTAGAGATTTTTTTTAATTATTAACTATAGATCACAAATTTCTCTAAATTTAAATCAGAAAGGTATAAATTTTTATTTTCTTCATTCTATTGCAGATGCTGTATCCTAGTCGAGTTTAATTTTATACGTAATATAAGTTTTAATTATAGTTGTTACAATAAGTTTAATTATAAGTTTTTCTATCCTTAGGTTATATAAATTGTTTTTACATTTCCTAATTTCTAATTATATATAGAAAAAAATTAAAATTATTACAAAAAATTAAAAGCAATAAATTTTTTTACATCTTGCACAAATAAAGGAAGATTTATTACTTAAATTACAAATTCATCCTGTAAATACCATCCTAAAAAATGTCTCGTTTCGGCACATTAAAAATTAATTTTTGTTATTTATTGGATATTATTTAATTTATAATTAGTAACTTTATTACTCGCGTAATAATGTTGATTTCTTAATAAATTTTATATCGTTAGTGCAAAAGTTGAAAAAAATCTGAGGTGGGACTCACTGACCGTCTCCTTGTTAAGGATAGAAAAACTTATAAAAAAAATAATTCCCCCACGAAGAATCGAACGTTAAATACCCAGCGCGAGAAGCGAAGACGTTACTACTTACGCTAACGCACCACTTGGTAATTGTTCAATTTTTTCGTACAATTCTTAAGACTTCGAAGATGAATCAGAATGCATTACTGTTTTCTTATAACATAATAAAAATGAATTAAAATTATGTATAGACAAAAAATAAATTCCACGTTTTTAGAATATCCTTTCATATATATCTTGAATTAATTTTATGTGTGGTTATAAAATTCTTCTTTTTCAAATATGTATTTAATTGATAAACT
This sequence comes from Polistes fuscatus, assembly GCF_010416935.1. Lineage (NCBI taxonomy): Eukaryota > Metazoa > Arthropoda > Insecta > Hymenoptera > Vespidae > Polistes > Polistes fuscatus. The sequence continues at coordinate 546,216 of NW_025113020.1, read as the reverse complement.
AATAAATTTTTACGAGACAAAAAGTCAGTAATTTAAAATTTTATAAAATACATAATTTAATAGGAAAAATATTTAAATTTTAAATTTCGTCTTAAAGAGAATACGTATTCAATTTGATATAGAAATAAATTTTTGTGAGGCAAAGAATTTATATCAATTAATTATTCTAATTAATTTTATGGCGAGACACAAAATTAATTTATTATTTTTACTCTCAACTAAATAATAATAGTTTCTGTTAAAATGAATTATTTTTTTTTTACTCAAGGTTCATTATTTTTGACAATAAATAAAGAAACGGCGTGCCATAAGCATCAAGATTCGATTTAAAAATGCCGCGCTTATACGCCGATATATAGATATACAAAACGCTCGACACACGATGGCCAAGACGTAAAATTCTGTCTACCAAATGAAAAAATAGAAAGAGAGAAACATCGGTTTTCTTTCTCACTCGCACTCGTATACAAAACGCTCGACGCACGATGGCCAAGACGTAAAATTCTCGCTACCGAAAGAAAAAATATAAAAAGAGAAATATCAGAACGCTCAACAATCGATGGCCAAGGACAATAATACTCGTTATCGCCTAAACAAATAGAAAAGGGAAATATCGGTTTCTTCTCTCACTCTCACTTGCATTCAAGACCGAGAGTCCCGAAGATTGCCGAAGATCCTTCGTTTGTGTATTAGTGCACACGGACGCTTGCACGCATACTAGCTCGCTCGCGTGTAAAACGCGACGGAGGGATAAGCTTGCTTTCTCCCACTCTTAAAATTTTGTTCCCATCTTCAATCCAATTTTATTCGCTTATTTTTGCAAATACGAAGATAACTTATAGAACATTTTTTTAGTATTTTTCAATTCTCTACAACTTTTGTTTGAAACTTTTTTCGATTAAATGCCTAGATTCTAAGATAAGGCCATTTTTACCCTTTTTTACCCTTTTTCTCAAAACCTCGGGATCAAATTTAAATAAAATTAGCACCATTCGATTCAGCGTCGTCAACTTACCCTTAGGACAAAGATGCACGCGTTTGCCTAAGAATCTGGAAGTTAGGCCCGCGTTGACTGGCCTAGTATAATCTCTTTGCTTTTGGTCACGTACGTTATAAGCACCCAACCGCATGCGCAATACATACATTCTTATACACTCATACTCACACCATACACACGACAAAAGAAAGAACATATTCCTTAACTTTCCTTATAAGGAAATAGTCTGCAGCTATTATCGGAACATCGATTGGCAAACTTCTAAAAGTAATCGCTCTTCGTTATCTACGTCTCAAATTTCTTTCCGTTTCCTCGGGACAGGAAATACTGCTTTATTGTTCACTCTCGAATTTCTCTTATCCTCACAATACAAAGATAAAGTATTTGTAAGTTTTCTTAAAAAATAAGAAAAAAATTCCCTCCAGAAAAAACGCAAGGATCAGTCTGAAAGTTGGACTAAAATTAAAAGTGTTCCTTTGACTCGTTGAAGAAACACTTGTAGCGCTGCGTTATCTAAATCTCTAAATTTCGAATTTTCACTTTTTGATATCCCTGAGCAGAGAAAGGATTTTAAGTGCGTAAATTTTACCGTTATATCTGTTTCAACATATAATACGAATTATAAGATCAAAATCTAGGATTCTTCAATTATATATAGCCTATGCAATATTCAACTTCGCTTAATACAATACATTAAAACTGATTGAATATGTTCGGAACGCTTATTATAAATTAAACGGAAAGATGTTTGATGATATTTATGTAATAATACAAACGTGTATGAAATTAAAATAAATCAGTTGAATTAAGCAAATTATATAAGGACTGATTATAGTTTTAAAATTTATTTAAATATATTCGTGGTGAACAATCTGACAAACTAACACGTCCAATCAATTAGGGATTATTTATTCTCTTTTCTCATCATTTTCTGAGCTACGAATTTTCCTGCACACTTTGTCCTTTCTCTTGTTCTAATTTATATAAATTACTAATTTTAATATAGTAATTATAACTCACAATTGGTTTTATCTCACGTAGTTACAGTGCAGCTACTAGTACAAACGACGTAGCCCCTAACAATGTAATCTAAAATATGTATATCAAATAGCGAGTAGTGTAACAAGTGCTCACAATCACAGTTTGTAATTTACTATCCATAACTTTTGAGATGGTGCTTACAGCATTAACGCTACAACTATACGAACTAAGTTAGTCGAATTTACTGGTTCAAGTAAAGCTAGTTTCTATTATTTGTATATTTTTTATAATATAAATAAGTTTAATAGGTAGGTATATTTTTAGCAATATTTTGTTAATTTTAATATTTTTTTTTGTTAATTTTGTTAATTATTTTGAATTGACATTGAATAGATACTTAAAAAAATATTAAAAAGTTTGTATTTATATTATTTATTTATTTTAATTAAATTTATATACCAGTCAAAAATAGTTTAAATGAAGTGAGTCTCTATTATTAATTTTTTTTACATTATAATATTATTTATATTATTTACGCATTTTTATAACAATAATTTTAACTTGACATTAAATAAAAGTTAAAAAATATTTGAATAAACATTTATATTTATATTTTCTTTTTAATTTTCTTTAAAATATATTATGTGGTTAATTTAGTTCCTGCGTTGTAGGTTTCGTTACCATTTTTCTTCGTTATGAATTTTTCTAATTACATGCAAGAATTTTGAAACAATCATTGAAGTAGCACTTAACGCTTTCAAAAACTCTAAGATCGTCGGAACTGAATTTTTATTAAGTATTTAAGCAATTCAAAATTTTTTTAATTTTTTAGCTATCCGAGACGTTCATTGTCTTTCACTTTAAAATCACTTTTTTAAAAGCGTTTAAACAGAATATTAGGAAATCCAATCCGTTAAGACTGAATCCCTTTCAACAATGTATATGTTACCGTTAAAGCTCGAAAGTCGTATATGTACACATTACCTAGTTAATCTACAGATTAATTGATTTGTTCCGTTAACGAGCGGAACAAAAGTTTTTAACATTTTACCTAGGTAATGTACACATTAAAGTAAGTTGCTAGTCGTAGAAACCAATTGCTATGTTATTAAAGAAAAAACAATATTAAGATTGCATTAATAATTAGGCATAATTTTTGGTAATGTTAATGAGGATATTATCGTATTTATTTCTTCTATATAAATTACAAACACACGCACACTCTTATCGTAGAAACAATACATAATTTTCGTCGTTTATATATACTCATTTTCCCCTCCATCATCTTTTGTTATTTTCTCGCATTCTTAATCGAAGTTTCCCGACCATTTCCGATCATATAAACTCGAGATTCTTCCTTGCTTCCCGATCGAGAATATTCGGAAGGTTTCAGTACGACCAAACATCAGACGATTATCTCACGCGACGTCGCCTGACAAATGAAAACACTCGTACGCAACAAAAGAGTCGTATTTAGTCTCCTAGCAACCTTTTCTCACACATCAAACACTATTCACTCTCTCATTTGATAAAATAAATTCAATACATATTTCACAAATTTATTATATGGTTTGTAAATTCATTTCGTTAATTGTAATTAATATTTTAAACCGTTTGATTCTTTCTATTATAGTTTTTTAATTGATTGATGATTAATACAATCAACTAATTTAATAATTAGTTGATCGTATTAATTTGATTAATTGAATAATTAGCAGATTACCTAGATAATTTGAGAAATGAAATAATTTTCGATACTTTAACGGATCACCCTAGTTAATATCACATACCTGAGTAATTTGCAAAATAACTGATTTCTGCACTTTAGCAGTAACATATACATTTCAAAAGACACTCGATTTTACAGTTGAAACTTACTAGCATTAAGACTGGATCCTTGTATCATAGTAGCAAGTAGCAGGAGTTAAATTTATCACGGTAATATACGTCTATCCCAACATTTACGCGGTCCTTTTTAGACAAGAATTTTTTTTACTCGAAAATTATATCTCTTGTAATGTTCTAGATTGTTTTTTATTTTTATCTGCTACGCTCGAGGTTTCGTCCCGAAGGCAATTGTCAGCTCTTTCTTAATTTCCTAAGCCAATGAGCCTCGTGGGCGTTAATATAACTATCCAATGAGGAAGTTCGTATATCCTGAAAACTGATTCGTTGTGGAAAGAAAGTGACTAGTCAAAGAGGTGGGGATTGGAATATGCTTATAAAGTGGATCAGAGAGTTACGCGAGTCATTTTCGTTTGTCTCGTTGGATCTTGCGCTTGTGTCTTTCGTTATTAAGTATATATTTGTTTTATCGTACAGACAGTGTATTTTTTATTTTTTTTTATTTTTTGAGTGATTGTTAACGTGAAAGAATAGATTTGAAGACAATCGAATTTGAGAGCATATATTTTAGTAAAATTAGTTATTTTTACCCGCGACTAGTACTGTTCTATTAGTGTCGAACGATGGTGTGCCAGAGGCCCAATTCCACGAGCTACTACAGAAAAAGGTAAGTATCTTGTTTTAATTCTTAACTATTATGTGCGCAGCTCTATTCCTTCAGGAACTGCATATTTTTGGGTGCTATTTTATGTTTAATAACAATTCAAAATCAATTAAAAAATATCGCAATTATCACTAATAGTAAGTTCATTTTCGTCTATAGTATTATTTAGTGCATCCAATAAATTTTCAATCAAAAATGTACTTTAAATTTAATTTTCGATTGTTCTATGCACGTCATTTTGCAATTATTTTATGTACGTATAATTCATATTATAAATTATCAAAAAAAGACTGTAAATATAATTAATTTTTAAAAGATATTTTCCTTATGAATTAAAACACGACTATTGAAATAACAAAATACTTTGCAACTTTATAAGGTGTGATAAAGAGCTACCGATGTAATGACTATGATAACCGATTGATTTTTACGCTAATCATTAATCACCGATGAATTTCTTCTCGCTAATCATTTGTTAGGGGAATATACGAGAATTCGTTATCATGGAATGTAACAAGAAAATTTATTTTTAATTCGTTATATCATCGATTGAGTTGAAGAAACCTGAAAACTAGTTGTGTGGAATATGTTAACATTCTGATAAAATACTAACCGATTTTCTGCTTAAACTACTTTCTTACTTCTCTGTCGTTTATCATTTATCGTCTATTATTTATCGTCTATCATTTATCGTGTATTGTAATTTCTTTTCGGCGTCTTTTTCTTTAATCTTCCTTTTCTTTGATATCTCTACTCCGCTCCATCGCTGGTAACTATCGATGTGTATGGCGCTCTTTCTTCGGTTACGTACGCGATGAGTACGCACACATACTTTTTCATACTTATAATTATATACTATTCAACACGACAAAAGAAAAAACATTTCCTGTAGCTTTACTTTCAAGAAAATCGTCTTTTGTTATTTTAGAAATATCTATTTGTGCACTTTCAATAGCGATTGTTCTCTGTTATACGTCTTAAATTTTTTTTTCTTTTCTTTTTTTTATTTTGTTGTTTTCTATATTATATTCATTCACACGAGACACGAAATACTGCTTCCCGTTCATTTCTGAATTTTTTTTTATCCTTACAATCTTTTTATTTATTTCTTGATCACACTTTTGTCATATTTTTATACACAGTCAAATATATTTACAATAGTTCAAATCTTGTCACCGATTTCCTTTGTTAAATTCAATTATCTTAATTTCTTTTGGGATTTCAATTTTATGATCTCATCATAGATTATTAAATAATACAAATTTTATTTCAATTTTCACACAAATCATTATTCTTGGAATATTTTGAAACTTCTTTTACAATTGCTGATTCAATTTTTAGCTTAATTTTTTTTTTTAATCACATGATTTCATGGAATTCATGTTATTATAATTGGAATAATATTTTTAATTATTTGCCTAATCCAATGAATAAATGAACATTTTTCTTGTAATCATCACTTTGGGTATGAATCAGCAATCTGATATTAACATTTTGTTGATATTTGTTTGATTATTTGTGTATACTTAATTTATTGATGATCTTTTTAAAATTTATTAATTTATTAAATTACATGTTTAGTATAAATATGCATTTAACTTCTAATTAAGGAAATTATTAATTTAATAATATAAGTATTAAATTTTATTTATGCATAAATCATTTTAATTTTAAATTAAGATGATTATTTTTATTATATAAATTATTATTACTATTATTTCATTATATATTATTTCATTAATCTTAACTTTAATTTTAATATTATTTAATATTTTTTTTCTATAAAAATTAAAAAAGATCGAGAAAAACCATCAACATATGAATATGGTTTTAACCCTTAAACTTTTTCTCGATTACCTTTTTTTGTTTAATTTTTTGTAGTTGCATTAAATTTTTTAATTTTTGATATTGAAATTATTCTTTTACTTCAATTTATTCAAACTATTTTAAAAAGAAATACTTTTTATTTTTGAACTTTATCAATATTAATTATTTATTTGTGCCTGATAATTTGATTACGTTATGAATAAAATGAACAATCAATTATTTGAATTAAATAAATTTTATATAATCTTTTAATGATATTAGTTAATTTATAACATTTATATTGCAATTAAAATTATTTTTAATTTTTAAAATTATCTTTATTATGAAAGAATTATTTTATTAATAATTATAAGTAACTAAGGTATAAGTATAATGTAAGAAATAAAATAGTAAATATCTATAATCTAAAACCAATGACCTAACGCTACGATATATTAACAATAAGTGTAACTCTCTACGTCCGAAAACAACAGCACGGAACACCCGAACCGGACTCGTCGTCGCCTATCGTAATCCTTCGCCGTTCCCCGTTTTCTTCCGTACTCTCCGTTACACTTATCACTCGTCAATTATTACCGAACTCACAGAAAAACGCCCACCCAGTCCTTTCCGTCGCCTACTTATACCTTACATCCACTCCATCGTCTCCCGTTGTTTCCCGTCACTCCTTCTGGAAACTTCCCGATAATTCTCAACACGCGCAAAGGCTTTTCCTGTATTTAATATTATCGAGAACGTTCGGGAGACTTCGATGTAGCTTCACAAAGGCGACAAGTCCGGACGGTGTAATCCTAAACCTAAACTAATATTCTTATCTAACGCTCTTACTTTATCCTCGCCCGGATGCATTCTTTCATTTCTTTCAATCACTCTCACACTCATACCATTCACACATTCATATCTATACTTCTTAAACAATTCAAAACTTCACATATATATATTTAATTGAAACCAAAATAGAGGTAAATTATTGTTTATAATTTAATTGAATTAAACTTTCTTATTAAAATAATTAAAAAAAGCTTCTAACTTTTAAATTAATAAATAAAATTCATTTTATTTCTTACTAGTTTATATAGTTTAAAAAAAACAATTTAATTTTTAAATTTATAAATTTATTTAAAATTAAATAATAATTACTTTAATATCTTCAATAATAAACTCCTCTCCTCTCTCTTAAGCTCTTTAAATAAAAAATTAAAATTAATAATGATATTAATATAATAAACGTCATATTAAAATTTAAATAGTAAAAAAATTTTAATCTGAAAATTTAAAAAATCTTAATAATATGAATTTCTTTAATCCGTATGTAATTCTATGTTCTATTAAACCCTTATTAACCCTTAGCGCTCCGTAGGCCACGCTGTGGGGCCCAATTTTTTTAGCATGACTAGGAAAAAAAAAATAAAAAAAAAATGGAAAAAGAAAATTTTTAATTTATTTTTCATTTACAAAAGGAAGGTGCATATGTGTATAAAAGAAATAAAATAAAAAATATTCACAAGCACGTGTAATTCTTCTCACTTAAAATAAAACTCCTTCATACTCGTTCCGCTGCGAAAATGTGCCCGAGTTGCTGGTAGACAATGGTACAAAAACGTGCGGAGCGCTAAGGGTTAAATATCTCTTATATATATAATTAATGAGTACTTTAAAGGATAAAAAATAATTAATTCATTAAGAAAATCTTAAATCTTATATTCTCATTAAATAAATTTTTATATTTTTAAATCAATTCCAAAAACTTAAATTTCTCGTAAATATTTAAATAAAAATTCCTATTAAACAAATATAAATAACTAATATTTTTTGAATCAATTTAAAATAGTAATTTCCAAAGAAACTAAAATGAATAAAAATATCCAATTATTAAAGATCTTATAGATAATAAAATTATGAACTTTTTATTAAATTATTTTCATTTAATAATATAAAATTATTAAATATATTACTTTTATTTAAGTAAACAACTAATAACAATCGACCTCTATAAGATACGGTAAATAAAGTAGCTAAAAATAATATAATTATAATAAAATAATTTATTTTACTTGTTAAATATATTTCTATAATTAAATCCTTTGAATAATATCCTGAACAGAAATCCACACAAAGATAATGTTCATGTAAAAAAAATTAAACTGACAAAATGATAATTATTAATTACATTACCCATAAAACGAATATCTTGATTATTTATTATTTGATGAATTAAAATTCCTCTACATAAAAATAATAAAGATTTAAATAAGGCATGAATAATTAAATAAAAATAACTTAAATCAACTTTACTTAATCTTAAAATTCTTATTATTAAACCTAATTGACTTAAAGTTGATAAAGCAACAATTTTTTTTAAATCACGTTCAAATTTTTCTATAATTCCTGATATGAATATCGTTATTCTAGAAATAAATAATAATAATTCATTAATGTTATTATAAATTAAATAAAAATTATAACTAATTAATAAATAAAGGTATTGGCTATTGCCAAAGGTAACCAAATTGAAAAAGGTAATTGAGCACTTTTTGTAATTGATCTTAATAATAATAATAATATTGATAAAATTAAAAAATTGAAATCATAAAATAAACCATTTCAAGATCCTAATATAACATATAACCTAATAATTATTATGATACCAACATCTCCAACGTGATTTATTAAAACTGTAACTATTCCAGAATTAAAAGATTTTCAATTTTGATAATAAATAATTAAACAATAAGATGTTAAACCTAAATCATCCTAATAATAAACCTATAAAATTTGGACAGATAATTAAAAAAATTATTCTTAAAACAAATATTAAAACTAATATAAAAAATCGTTTTATATTTATATCACCTTCTATATATATTAATCTATATATTAAAATAAATCTGGCAATTAATATAACTAAACTTAGAAATATTAAACTAATTTAATCTAAATAAATTAATAATGCTAAATGTATTGAATTAAAATTTATCAAAATAAATTTTACATATAAATTTAATTTATTAAATAAAAGAATTTTTGATAATATAAATATAAAAATTTTAATAATATATAATTAAATAATATTTATAATTATAATAAATTTTTAATTATTAAGTATAAATTAATTAATCACATTAATCATTTAATTCAATAAGTCTAATTGAAGTAAAATATTTTATATCTCTAATTCCACAAATTAGAATTTTTAATTTTAAACTATTTAAATTTAATTAAGTAAATAATTCCAATCCTAAAAACACCATTAAAATTTAAAGGCATTCAATATAAAACTAATAATTAATCTATCGAATTAATAACCTTCTAATTTATTAATAATTTTTTTTTATACCATGTTGACTAAATCTAAATAAATATAAAGAATAAACCGCTCTAAGAAAAACATAACATTATTATAACTACATAACAATTTAAAATTTCAACATACTAATCTGACTAATAATAATATTTCTCTAATTAAATTTAAACTAACAGGAGCTAATAAATTAGATGAAGATAAAATCAAAATAATGCTAATTTATGATTAATTAATCATGACCCTTTATTTATAAATATTAATCGTCTACCTACACATTCAAATTTAAATTACCTACATAATTAATCCTGATGAAAATAACCCATGAACTAATATTATTGTTAATCTACCTAAAAATACTAATTTTGTTAAAGTTAATAAATCTCCTATTAAAATTCCTATATGAACAATTGATAAATAAGCTACCAATATTTTTAAATCAATTTGAATTAAACAAATTATTCTAATTAATAAACCACTAATAATTCTTAAAGAAATTAAAATATAATTAATTTTTACAGCATCAATATATATATATAAATAAAATTTAAGAAAAACGTAATACACCATATTTTCTTTATTTTAATAAAATTCCAGCTAAAATTATTGAATCATAAACTGGAGCTTCAACATGAGCCTTTGGCAATGAAATATAAAATAAAAAAATTAGCATTTTAATAAAATGTCAACATAAAAATTAAATATATCAATAACCTTAATTCAATTATTTTAAATATTATAAAAATTATTATTAATCTCTCTCTTTTATAATTTATAAAAATTTTATTATTAACCATAAAAAAGGTATAAAGGTATACATCAATATATATATAGCTTCAAATCGTTCCAATTTGACCACCAGCAAATAAATTATAAAAAAAATTAGTAATAGTCTTATTTCAAATATTGAATATGTAAACGAAAGATGATGATCGATTGTTCTTCTCTGGATGCAAGGATTAAAGGGCGTTACTATTTAGATAACAGTTTGTCAGGATTAATAGTTAAGAGTACACATATATTTAATCATACATAAAATCACTTAAACATAAGGCTTCGCAATAACATAATCATAAACGTAAAAAAACATAAGGCATAAAAGACGTAACACATAAGACATAAGAACTAATAATCACTCAATAAGAACACATAACACTTTCACATAATACGACCACTTAATATCTCGACATAATACCATAAGACTTCCTAATACTTAATCATAATACATAACTCCAGTGCAATCATAAGACTTACTCTTTTCTTATGCATCGGTCCAACCGCCGTCGGAGGGGGAAAGGTTGACGCAAGGCGGTCCTCTAATCCCTTTTCCGACCCATTATTGGTCATCAACCGTCTTTCTTCCAAATCTACGTAACACCCTAGAGTGGTGGGAGTGCGTACAAAGCGTTCTCGCAATCTCCACAGTCTAGACCACCAGACGTTACTTGATCGGAAATAAATATTATATCCTTCTTTTAAAAGGACCCTTTCTTACGAATTCTACAGTTCCATAAATTCTCTATTCTATCTTTAACAAACTAAGATTAGATTATTCTATATCCTATCCTAAACTAATATTACTCCGTTACAAATAAAATATTATTACATTAAATGTTAAATAACATAAAAATACCATTCTCATTATTAAAAAAATCAAAAATTTTTTTAAATAACTTAAATTTATTATTATTAAACATTATATACATTATATTATAAAACAGTTCAAAAACTTATTAAAATTAAATAAAAAGAATATATAAATCCATATAAAATGAATTTATCCCACGAATTAATAAATTTGATGAATAAATGTTTAAAATATTATTATAAAAAATAAAGAAAAAATTATTAACTTATTAAATTTATTTTAAATAAGAAAAACCTATTCTAAAAATTATTATTATTTAAAATTTTATCATAAAATTAATATTAAATTTTCAATTAAATCATTCCCATAAAAATAAATTAATATAACATTATTAAAGTAATTCCAAGAACTCCCTCAATGACAAATACAACTATAAAAATTAATAAATAATAATCTATAAAATATATTATAAAAAATATTTATTAAATTTGTAACCACTAAATATTTAATTGATAACAAAATTATCAATAAATGATTATAAAATTTCAATAATAATATTAATCTTAAAAAAAATAAAATAAATTATATATAATTCTATATATATTTTCTAAAAATAAACTTTCATAAAATTAATATAAAAATAAATTTAAAATTTATTTTAAAAGCTTTATAGTTTAAAAAAAAACATAAATTTTGTAAATTTAAATTTTAATATATCTTTAATCTCCAAAATTAATATTTTTAAATAAACTACATTTTGTTATATAAATTAATAATTAAAAAATATTTTAATTTTTTTAAACATTTTTAATGAATAAAACTCATATTTAACTCTATTAATTTGAATAATTATAAAAAAAACTGTTATTATAAATTTAATATCATCAATTCCTTAAATTGGAGCAAATTTAGTTGAGTGAATCTGAGGGGGGGGTTTTTCAGTTAATTCACCTACATTAAATTGATTTTATTCATTACATTTTATTATACCCTTCGTAATTTTGTTTTAAGGGGTTATATCCACTTGTGATTTTCAAAAAAAATTTTTTTTTTTTTTTCCATTTTTTGAATGTAAATATATTCAAGAATATTCTCTGAAAATTTCAAATCGATCCGACAATTAGTTTCGGAGATATGAGCGTATTAGTAAGAACGTCTCCGAGCGTTCGAAAGTAGGCGGAGCACGAGCCGGAGTAGCAGCTGTTTCTGGTAGCCGCTATACTTTTGATTCGACTTATATTGTGTTTGGGACCCTAAGATAATAATACAAAAGGTCTAGTTTATACGTGAAACCTATGTTGAGGAATTTTAAGTTAAAAATATGTGAACTCATCAGTTAAAAGTGATCTTCCACGTGGACAAGTTGTGTTTTTGCTCAGTTTGTGTATTTCTCAGTGTGTATAGTTTAATTAATTAAAGTAAAAAATGCCTCGTAAAATTAGCAGAGAAACTCGTAGAACTTCCAGTGAACAGTTGTCTCGAAGAAATAAACGGAAGAACGTTTTTAATCCGAAAACCGTGGAATATGATGATAGCAGTTTGATTATGAGGCCTTACCACCTGATGTTGCAACAGCTATTTTTCCAATTTACGAAGATCTAAGTAACAAAAAATTATTGGAACGATGCGTTGGTGGTTTTACCCAGAACAATAATGAAAGTTATAATCAGCTGATATGGAAAATAACTCCAAAAATTATTCCAGCTGGCTCTAAAATTGTGGAAATAGCTGCAAACATTGCAGCCGGGGTCTTTAATGAAGGTAAAACATCTCTTCTTTATTATATGAGTGCTATGGGATTATCACTTGGACCCAATGCTCATTCCTTCGTGAGTAAAGAGGACGCAAGCGCATCTCAATTTCGGACGCAAGAGCGCAAGGGTCGACGCGCGAGGGGAGAATGGCTCGTAGACAACAACAACTAAACATTTTGGAGGCAAACGACGAAGCAGAGGGTTCCTCTTATGTGCTGGAATAGATGACACGATGTAAGTTGAAAAAAAAAATTTTTAATTTAGTGTAAATCATTCCCGAAACTTTAAACGCGTTTATCTCGAAACCGTGTTTTCAGAGTCGGTGAGGAAAATTTCTCCGAAACCGCTAAACCGATCGGTTTGAAATTTTCACACGACTTACTCAGATATATTTTTCAGGTAATGATCGAAGGAATAAGGTTTTGGACAATAATTTCGATTTTTTAAGCCACCTTGAAATGAAAAATTTTCATGAAAAACTGAATTTTTTTTTGAACAGCCGCCATTTTGTCAAAAATCAAAATTTTGACTAGTCCTTCGATCATTACCTGTATTTATTTATTACAAAACTAAACATTTTTGGTTTTTGGTTTTCAGATAATTTGGACCAGAGATATCTTGCTCACCGCCAAGCACTTTTTTTGGAGGTCTCTCCGCAGATCATCTACAGGAGCTAGGGGATCCAATATTTTTTTAAATAAATTTCTGATTGTTAAAGTACATTAAATTCTGCTTAAGTACATTTTTTTCATTAATGTATAAAATTAAATGCCTCTTTGGAAAAAATTCACAAAAAAAAGCGTTTTTTCTGCCTCGCAAGTGGATATAACCCCTTAATTATTATTCACCTAATATATCTTTATAAATCAGGATCAACTAATCGCCTAGGATTAAATAGTAATTAAGTAATATTTTATTTTTCATAAATTTTTTTTAATTAAAGATTCAATCACATTTATATTATTTTAATAATTTCAATTATTATTTTAACACTTTAAAAATCTTATATACTAGGAAACCCAGATAATTTTATTAAAGCTAATCCTATATAACTCCTATTCATATTAAACCTGAATGATATTTTTATTCGTTTATGCAATTTTATTAGCTATTCCTAATAAATAGGAGAAGTAATTGCTTTATTAATGTCAATTTTAATTCTAATATTAATACTTTTCATATCATCAAATCCTAAATCTTTTAAAATAAATTTTAACATATTCAATAAATTATATTTTTGAATATTAGTGTCTACTCCAATCAAACTTTCAATTAATGTAAATAAATAACTTAATTAAATATATAATATTATTTAAAATTATTATTTAAAATTATTTAAAATTATTATTTAAAAAAAAATATTTAAATCTTTCTTCTTCTTCTTTCTTTAGTTTAGGCAAATTGCCTGTTTCGTAAAAGACGTTTTTCTGCCTATTGCACTGTTAAATTGTCGCACCATCGTTTTCGTGGGCGTCCCGTGCTTCTGCGGCCTACAGGTGACTTATCCCGTGCAATTCTGACAATTCTTCCGTTGTCCATTCTGTTAATATGTTCGTTCCATTCTTTTTTTCTTTTTAGTATCCATTCGTTGATGTTTTCCACTTTGCATGTTCTTCTTATATCTTCACTCTCTCTCGATCCAGTAGTGTTTTCCCAGCTATTCTGCGAAGAATTCTCATTTCGGTTGTCTCTAGTAACTGTTTCGTTTTCGCCGTGTCTGGTCGAGTTTCTGCGGTATGTGACATAATAGGTCTTACCATTGCCTTGTAGATTCTTGCTTTGGTCTCTATGTCAATGTTTTTGTTTCGCCATATTGTGTCATTCAAACAACCCGCTATTCTGGATGCCTTCATTGTCTGTTCTCTTACCTCTGCTTCAACATCACCATATCCTGAGATTTCTATTCCTAGGTACTTAAATCTCATTTCCTGCTGAATAACCTTCCTTCAATTTCCAGTTTGCATCTTAACGGCGTCTTTGATGTTGTCATGCATTTAGTTTTCTGGGCCGATATTTTCATGTTGAATGATTTGGCTATGCAGTTAAATCGGTGTAGTAGACGTTGTAGATCATCCTCATTTTCGGCCACTAATACAGCGTCATCAGCATAGCATAGGATGGTTATTTCTTCGCTGCCCATTTTATATCCTTTTAGCATCTTACGTTTCTTATTATTTCGTCCATAATGATGTTAAAAAGCAGGGGACTTAAGGAATCCCCTTGTCGGATACCGCGACCTGCATCAATCGGTTCAGTCAAGGCGCCATTTATCTTTGCTTGGATCTTATTGTTTCTATAGATGTCCTCTATGGTCTTGATAAGATTGTTCGGAATTTGCCGGTTATAGAGGAGGTGTATAACATCCTTTAACTGCACTCGGTCGAATGCCTTTTCCAAATCAATGAAACACATATATGCTGGTCTGTTGTATTCAATTGATTTTTCTGTTATCTGTCTTATGATGAAAACCGCGTCTGTGCATGATCTACCTGATCTGAATCCCTGCTGTTCGTCTTCTAGATTCGTTAAGCTGTTAATTTTATTCGTTATGACTTTTGTTGTTAGTTTCAATGAAGTATTTAAAAGATTTATTCCCCTGTAATTTGTAGGTAGTTTTTTGTCTCCTTTTTTAAACATAACTATAGTTGTGCTGATTCGCCATTCATCAGGTATTTTGTGTTGGCATAGTATTTTTTGGATTAGGAATGTTAACTGTTGTGTGAGACGTTGGCCACCATATTTTAGTAATTCGTTTGGGATGCCATCTTGCCCTGAGCTCTTCCTATTCTTTAGTTTTCGAATAGCTGTTTCTACATCACTGGACTCAATTTGTATGTCGTTTTTAGTTACTATTTCTGGCGTATTTAGTTCCACTTGAGGTTCTTCTGATTTATAGAGTTCTGTTAAGTAACTAATCCAGGTTTCTCTTGTGATCTGATTTGTTTCGATCATTTCGTTGACCTCCTTTCTTTGATTTCTAATAAATCGCCAGATTTGTTTTTGTAGTCCATAGAAGTCACTCTCCATTCTCTTCGAAAAAATCTCCCAATGATGTTGTTTTGTTTGCCTTACTAATGTCGCTGCTTGATTCCGGATTCGTCTATACATTTCGTATGATTCAGGTGTTCGTAATGTCCTATAGTTAAGGTATGCCATTTTCTTTTTTTTGCATATTTCCTTAATCTCTGGGCGGAACCAAGGAGTCTTGATCATTCTAGCCCGGTTTTTTACAGTTCGTGTTCCCAGGGCTTCGTATGCAGCTTCTAAAATGTTGGTTCTTAGTTTCTTCCAGGCTATGTTTATGTTATCTTCTTCTTTTATTGGGTCTTTTTCGATTTTTTCTTTCAACCTGTTCTCGTATAGTTGTTTGGTTGGTAAGTTCCATAGTGACTCGATGTTTATTTTCGATTCTTGAGTTGCTCGTGCAAGATTCCTTTGGGGTTTAAACTTCATTCTTATTTTTGCTAATAGCAGGCTATGATCGCTTCCTACATTCGCGGAGTTTAATGTCCTAACATCTAGTATTTGGTTTGGTTGGACGTATCTGTTAGTAACAATGTAATCAATTGTAGACCTGAAGCCTCTGGTGTTGCTATATGTGAATTTGTAGTGCTCTTTGTGGTTATAAAATGTATTGTTAATCCTTAGCTCGTTAAATGTGCACAATTGTGTCATAAGTTCTCCATTATCATTTAACACATTTTCGTTGAACCTTTGTTTAATTCCAGGTATTATTTCGTTTCCGATGCGGGCGTTAAAATCTCCAAGGATTATTATTTGTTGATTACTTGGTAATGATCCGACTAAGTTTTGTAGTTGGTCGTAGAAGGCTTCTCTTTCTTCCTTCGATTTGTTATCTTCGGGTGCATAAATTGACACTATATTTAACTTTTTGTCATCCGCTTCCATTTTTACAACCAAGATTCGTGAAGATATGTATCACATTCTTGTATGTTGTTTGATACTTCTTAGACACTGCGATGGCTACCCCTTCCTTTGCCCTGATTTGTTGTTCTACCCCACTATATATCACTAAGTAATCTTCGTACTGTATTTGCCCTTTGCCTTTCTTTTTGGTCTCTTGTAAGGCGCAAATATCGATGTTATTATCCTTCAGTTCTTTCAGGGTCTCTTGATCTTTATTATTGAATGACTTGATGTTCCATGTAGCCAGTCGCATTATGTGTTCTTTCTTCCATTTCTTTGTCCATTTTCTTGCGTGTGTCGTCATCTGTATTTCCGTCCTGTTCCGAGGCCAAAACTCTTTTCTATGAGCAATTTTCTTTTTTTTTTACGTTGGGTAGGGAGCTAACCTGATCCAACACCTTCCTCCTTTTCCCGGGCTTAGGACCGGCAACATGATCGCTGATCTGCGATCATGCAGGCGGAGTTAAAAAAATATTAAATAACATAATTAATTAAATTCAATATTTTTAAAAACTATTTCTTAATTTAAGTCCTCTCGTACAATAAAATAAAATTTAATTATAGATAGAATCCGATCTGGCTTACACCGATCTGAACTCAAATCATGTAAAATTTTAATAGTCGAACGGAGTAAAATTTTAAGCTTCTTCACTTAATTTTTATTTTAATTCAACATCGAGGTCGCAATCAATTTTATTAATATAAACTGTCCAAAATTATTACTCTGTTTTTTTTATCACTAAGGTAATTAATTCTTTTAATTATAAAAATTATCATTAATTTTCATTTATAAATAATAAATGAAATTATTAATGTTTATAATCAATAATGAAATATTAATATTAATAAATGAAAGTTAATAATAAATTAAAGTTTCAAAAAACTTAATTACCCTTCCAATAGAAAATCTTAAATTATAAATTTAAAAAATATAAAATTTAATGTATAATTTAATATTTTCAAATTCGTAGGTTCTTGTCGTCTAATAAATTAATAAAAGCATTTTAACTTTTAATTTAAATTCAAATTCAATTAATTTCAGGCAGTCAGTCTATATTTTATTAATTCTTTCATTCAAGTTTCCAATATAAAACTTTTGATTTAACTACCTTTGTAGAGTCAATATATACTGCAGCCTTTTAAATTTTATTCAATGGGCGGAATAAACTTATTCACATTCAACAAGACATGTTTTTGATAAACATGTAAATATATGATATAAATTATATAAATTTGCCCTAATTCATTAAATTAATTTTATCAAATTATAAAATAAATCAAACTATAGAATACTTACTAATATAATCATTATTACTATTAAAAAATAATTATTTAATTTTTATAAATAATTAAAATAAAAATTACATTTTTTAATTAAGAAATTTTGTTTTCATCTTATTAAATTAAGACATTTTTTTAAAAGAAAGAGAATTTTTTAATTACAAATAAATACCAAAATAATAATTAAATTTAAAATAATTTATTTTAAAAAATTAATATAATAAAGATTTAAATTTTAAAGCTGAATTTCATTTAATTATAAAAAAAAACTAGACATATTTAAAATCGTTTCGTATTTCACTTTCAATTAAAAATTAATAATAATAATTTAACAATTACTTGAAATTTTTAATTAAATCATTTAAATTCGAGATAAATTTAAATTTAAATACATTTATTAATCAACCCCCTGAGATACAAAAGGTACACAAAATTAAAATTACTTTCGAATTTTATAATAAAATGTTAATTTTATTACTATTTTATAATTTAAAAAATTATTTATTTAATTAATTATCGAACTAAAAAATTTTAAACAATATTAATTATGAATAAATTATTAGTAAAAAAAAAATAATTTAAATAAAAAATTTAATTGAATTTAAAATTGAATTTAAATAAATTTAAATTCTAATATTAACTTTTTATATATTATTCTAATTATTATAAATAATTTATTTTATTTAAACTAAAATTTTATCTATAACCAACTTTGTAGTATTTAAACTATGTTACGACTTATTTCATTTTATTGAAAGTGACGGGCAATTCGTACACATTTTATATGTTATATTCAAATCAATTAATTAATTAAATTTGCTATTAATCCAATATCTAATTGAATTTAAATAAATTGTCCATGTTTAAAAAAAATGTAATCCATGTGAATTTCCTATATAAACTATTTTTGACTTAAATTTAACTAAATTTTTAAATATATATATTTCATATAATAATAGGTAATAAATATTTATTGAACATATAAGTAACTATTTAATTTAAATATATTATAATGTTGGTAACAGATTTATATAATTTAAAATAGTAATTTAATTCTATATTAAATGTGTGTGTTCTTAATAAAATATAATTTTTTGGGGGAAATTTATATAACTTACTTATATAATTAATTATATTAATCGGATTGGTTAATGTATAGTTTTGGATTATTAGATTATTATTAAGTATTGTATAATTATTATTAATATTTTTTATTATATTAATTTATTAATTTAATTTATTATATATATATATATATAAGTTCAATAATTAACCCCTTGCACTATTCGGAACCTCGGGAAACGCCAGGCCAAACGCGGCTGCCTGGATCATCGCGGTGAAAGGCGAGCGGCGGAGCGCGCGTGCCAAAATTTGAAACCTATTTTCACGACCGAACGCAAGATGTCGAGTACGAGTCGGACTCGTGATATTCATGTTCGGCCTGAAATGTCGAGTACGAGTCAGACTCGTCAAAATAGTGCAAGGGGTTAATCTACTTTGACGTAAAATTATCAAAAATTAAAATAAATTTTTAAAATTTAATATCTCAACTTTTAAAAACCACTAAAATTTCAAAATTCAATTTTTATGGTTAAATTAAATTATTCTAAAGCTAAAATAAATTTAAAAATTCAATTTTTAAAATCAAAATAAAATTAATAAAAATCAAATTATTAATTAACATAAACAAAAAATTAATATTTAATTTTAATCAAAAATTAATTTAAATTAAAAATTAAATTAATTTATTCTTTTAATAATAATAATAATAATAACAATAATAATAATAATAATGATAATAATAAAAGTTTTAAATTAATAAATTATGATAAATTTTAAGCTTAAAAATAATTAATTCCAATAATTAAAAAAATTCTTAAATCTAAACAACCAAAAATTAACAATTGTTTTGAAATTCAACAGTAAATTTAAATTTGATTGAAACTGAACTTTCCATGAATTTTTTAAATATGAAAATAAAATCCCATCGTTTTGAAATTCTCGTTTTTATTGGTATCTTGAAGTGTACAAAAAAACTTTTTTAAATTAATTTTATATTAATTTGTTAATAATTATGTCTAAGTTGAGTCCTCGAAAAAAAGGTGAGTTGTTTCGGAGAAACACAGCCTTCCGTAGTCTCATGTGAATTAAAATAATTAAACAAATTATTGTTTTTAAGCTTCATTCTAATGAATTAATTTACAATATGCTTATTAAAAAAAAAAAATTAGCAGAATTGTAAAATAAGGTTTTCAAGATCGAATTTTTCTTTCGATAAATTGTTTAAAAAAATTAATTTATAAAAAATTTAATGTTTCAAAGGTTACGTATTTAGCTATGTGTGTCGAAAATAATGGGTTCAATTAGCCAAATTAGTTGAATAGTTTTAAAAAATTCCCCCCGAAATTCCTGATCCCTCAAGCCGGTTAAAGAGGGCGAGTAATAAAGACTTACTTAATCGAAATACATCATATTCAATTACTGACAGACGTTTATACTTATTCGAGTTATTGATCATCGAATGAATTTCTAATGGTAAAAATCATTTTTGATATGAAAGTTGTTGAATTTTTGAAATAATTTTTGTATGTTTTTTTTTGTAATAGTTTACTTTATTAATTATTATTTAAAATATAATATTTACTTAAAACTCGAAGATAAAGATTTTGATTTCATGTTTTAGATTATTATTATAAAATTTAATTTACTGTGAAATTTCATTTGTTACTTGAATTATGTTATTTCAATTAAAAAGAATTTAGAATTTACTATTTAAAATAGTATTTGAAATATTATTTCCATAAATCTACCTCGCTCTGGAATATTCACTATACGTGAACATTTAATTTATATTTTTTTTTATTTGCTAAAGCATTTGCTTCTTTTTCATTTTGAATTGTTTGGAAAATTACAAAATTTGAACTTTTATATTTTATATGTATATAATTTTATAATTATTATTTAATAAATAAAATAAAGAAAAATAAACAATTTTTTTTAATAGTTTAAGTTGAAAATTTATCTTTAAAGAGGTTAAAAGAGAATATATACAGAAGTTTGCAAATATTTTGGAATTTTCAACAAGTATATTTCCTCGTTATTTTGTAGAAATGGTAAAAATCTTAAAATTTCAAAGAATTATTCGGTCAAGATTACATAACATTTCGTAATTTTAAAAGTAAGTTTCAACATTACTTCTAACGATGAATAGTTGGAGTGTTGGAATAAGTGAAGTCATGCGGACAGAATTCTTGAAAGAGATTCTTGAGACAAGATTTAGTCCGGATACTTCTCACAACGAGATTTCTTATTTATGTTTTATTATGTCATTCCGAAGAAAATCTCCGAATATAACTGTGTAAAACCTGTATTGAAAACTTACAATCTGACGGTTCATTATACTTAAAATAAACTAATAAAACAATAACGTTATGTTAATGAAAGTCCTTCTGATTAAATTTAATGTTTATCTATTAAGTAAGCTTTTTTGTGGATATTAATGTCGAGAAAAAACGTTTTATAAAAAGAAACACATTGTAACTACAACTTCTTTATATTCTTTTTTTTATACTAAACATTTTTTTAAATTTAATTAAATTTTTCATCATTTTTAAATTCTATATACACGTTTTATTCTGTAATCTTTAATAGGTAACCAATAAGATTTTTATGTTGCAATAATCGATTTTAACTTAAAATATAGACGTGAATTAAATATTTTTGAAAATATTTAATTTATTTGCAATTTCTATTTAAAGGTTCATATTTCTTGAATTCAGGTTGCATAATTTTCTTTATAATTACGAAAAAAAATATACGGGCTTTAGAAGTTTGTAGATTTATACCGGACAGATTTGTATTCCTGGAAAGGTGAGATTCCATCGATTAAGTTATTGCGTGCTTAATTGTTTTTAGTTAAAAACCGAGAAATAGTAGAAAATAATAATAGGTAAAAAGAAAGTGAATGAAACGAGTTAAAGTTTAATGAAAATCACGATCCTGAATTCTGTTTGCGGATGCGCTTTGTTCTTTTCTTGACAATGATAACCATTTTTCCTTTAAATTGCACTCCAGTGCGCAACAACGTCTATTGCTACGGTTGCAAGTCCTTTTCTTTAAATAAGAAAAAGCGAGATGACGGGTAAACGAAAGAGTGGTGAAAATAGTAGTATACAAGTAAAAGCATCCTGTGTATTTTCTGAGGCTACTGTTAAGAGAAATTCTAGCTTCTCATATGTACAGAAATTATTACGGAAAACAGGAGCGTGCTTATTACTCTCTTTTGCTCTTCCTTCTTTTTTTTCCTTCCTTTTCTTTCTTTATATCTGTATTCATATCGTTTTTACTTTTTTCTTATCTTTCTCTCTTTCACATAATTTTCTTCTTTCTCTTTTCTTCATTCTTTCTTCTTTTCTTTTGCATATAATATGTGTTACATTTTTATCATTAAACTCTAACGAATTTAAAGTTCATTTAAAAACTGGATTTTTTAATTTTTTTTTCCGTTCTACATACAAGGGTAAAAGTCAATTATATTCCGAAATGTAATTATATTTTTGCGTGTAAGTACAGAAATGTTAGATTTTCGCGTATTAGAATGTTTAGTGGCATTTTTCTTTCAAAGAAGAACAAAGAAAAAAAAATATTATCTAAAAAACTATTTTTTTGCTATTATACAATTTATTTATATGAAATATTTTATGTTATATAAGTATACGCTTTATATTGTCGTTAACTAAAATTAATTTTTTCGTCGCTTCACTTGTTAATTTACTGGAAACGTTAATATTATTTATTTTTCATCATAGCTACACAACTATTTCCATAAATTAGGATCAGTTATGATATTTGAACCTATCATTGTACATCGATAAATTTTTTACTTATATATTATTATCTATATATCATTTTTTTGGTTACGTATTATACATTTTCAGTCGACAAAAATTCTATTAATTTAAAAAAAATAAAAAAACAAATATGTCACTTGAACGGTACTTTAAAAAGTATTATAGACGTACACAAATATGTCAGCATTCCTGAATAGGATAAATAATAAAATAAGGCAAAATAAAATTCTACAATAATGAAACGATATATTTATAATTATAACTATAATTGTCGTGCGTAAGGATAACTGCAAAAGCACGAGATCCAAGCGTATTTTACGTAACGATTTTCTTGAGAGTTTCTTGATAATTCCGTGACAAAGATCTATTCATCGCACAAGGGGGAGGGGTAATTCGGTCGAAAAATGGCATTTTTTTCTGAGTTTTTATTGAAGAAATGGTTAATATAAATGATGTTATTCCAATGGGGTATTGTCAAGTCACATTTCAAGAATACTCTGTGAAATTTTTGTGAGAAAATATAAAGATTTGAGCCCGTGGCAGCAACTTTTGTCAGGCGCCGCGGAAAAAACGCGTTTTGCGGTGGACATCAGAACTCAAGACTGGGTCATCAAAAACAAAAAACCTCAAGCGATTCTGTTAGTTTATAAGTTTATCTAGGTAGCCTGTCGAGAAAAATGTTTTTTTTTCATTTTTGGATTTTTGGTTTCATTCTAAATTACAAAACTCGATTTTTGACCAAGAAATCAACATTTGAGCCCCTATAAAAAATACTTAAAATTAAAGAAAAAGAAAAAAAAAAGAAAAAACTCGACAGCGTACTTCACTAAATATGTGTAGAAAAAGTTTGCAAAAAATCAAATCGATCGGTTCAGTAGATTTTGAGTGACAGTGTCCCCTAACTTTTAAAAAGCTAGTTGTAGGAAAATCGATATAAATGACATTGAGAAATTTCAAAATTCATCATAAGTAAAGTGGTATTTTTTTTTTCTTTTACTTGCATAGAAAACATTATGGGACTGTCATCAGATGTGTCCAGAATACGTTGTTGCTCTTGTCTATGTCTAACCCGACCTTCTTTGCTTTGAAGCGTAGTTTTGATTTCAGCTCGATTAATCCTTTTTTTTTTTTTTTAATATAAAGCATACTAAAAATGCTGTATCTCCGTCAATTTTTCTCGGATCGACGTGAAATTTTTACAAAATCTTCCTGAAATATGGTACTTTAACCTCAAACATTTTTAAAATATCGAAAAAAAAATTAGGTACCCTCACCCCCTAAAAAATAAATAGATGTATGTCAAGTACGAGCATTAATATAATTAGTTAGCTATGTTTAATAACAACACGCCATGATAACATGAAGAAATTTTAACATAAATATATTACAAGAAAACCTCGGATAAAACCGTTTTAAGGTTACTAAAAACTACTATGTTATATAATAATACGAATAATTAATACAAAAAAGTGGTTGGTTTTCTAAAATTAAATAACAATTTCATTTTATTTTAATAATTAAAAGAAACATTTTTTTTAAAGCAATTTTTGTAAGTCAGTTGATGAAAGATTAAGTATTTTTCACCACTATAGCACAAATCTAAGTAGAAAATATGTTTATGTTTCC
Organism: Polistes fuscatus; assembly: GCF_010416935.1. Lineage (NCBI taxonomy): Eukaryota > Metazoa > Arthropoda > Insecta > Hymenoptera > Vespidae > Polistes > Polistes fuscatus. The sequence continues at coordinate 521,575 of NW_025113020.1, read as the reverse complement.
GGCGTCTTTTTAACCAAGATCATGGTTCTCTGTTGTCTTATCCTCGTTAATTTCTTATTGGGTATATTTGCACAAATACAACTTTATAAAAAAAACTTTTTTCCTCAAATTTAACATAATCTCTGATAATAAATACATATGTTTTCTTTATTTCAATAAACTCAACTTTATTTTTCTCTTTAGAAACAAGATTAAGTATAAAAAAAGCTATATTATATTATAAATAAGATTATAGTATAAATGAAAAGTTTGCGTATAAATGCATTTTTAAGTGGTAAATAATTAATAAAATAAAAATGCAAACAGATAACAATATTCTGATAAAAATAAGAAAATATAAATATTATTTTGTAATAAATACATATGCAAAATATACGTATTATATATAATTGTAGAGATATGTTAAAAGTTGAATAATAAAATTAAAGGTGGTTTTATTTAGATTACATGGGTATAATGTTACACACTATTAGCTAACGTTGATTCATACTGATTGTGAACTGAACAACTACGAATTACTTTTTTATTTTTCTTCTATCTTTCTTGAAACTTCCCGACTATTTCCGAATATTAACCATCTGGATTATTTCTTTACTTTCGATAGGGAATATTCGAGAGGTTTGATGCAACAAAACTTCAGACGACCGACGTTTTCAAGCGGTATCGCGTACCTAAACAAACAAATGCATTTCCGAGAAATGGTTTCTTTCATCCTACATAATATTATATACATATAAATAGAAACAATATTATTATTATAATATTAATAATATAATATTATAATATTATTATAATAATATTAATATAATAATAATACATACGAGCCGTTTATTTTGAAAGTGGCCTAACTCCATCTAACCTTAAATTGAGATATTTAAAGGTTTGCGTTTCAATGCAATTAAAAATATACGTAAAGAATAACAATGAGTTATGTTGCTTAAGTGTATCTAAAGGTGTTAAATTTACAGTTCCTATTAAAATAATGGCAATTATTAAGTGAATAATATGTGTTTTCTTACCAAGAATGGAGTTAGGCCACTTTCAAAATTAACAACCAGATTCGTCACAAAATTTAAGGAACCGAAGTCCATTCAACATAATTTAAGATGCTTCAAATTGCGAAAAAACATTACTTATTATTTTACATATCTTATAACACTTTAAAAATATAAATTATGCGATTCAAAACATTTTTTACAAACATAAATTACAAAAAAATTTTTATTTTTTTTCAGTTTGTTTATGTGAAAGGGATTTAAAGAAATCATGATGTTCCGGTGGTATATATCGTAATAAGTCAATTATGTCCTTGAATTTTGCGGTTGTAATTTGTCTTATATTTTTATACAGTGGTGTCAATACAATATTTTCGAACTTTCTTGTCTATCCCGACGTGGTATTAAATTCAGGACTTTCAAATTTTCGTTCTCATTCATTGATGTCTTATAGAAAATTTCATACGGTTCATTTTTGACGAAACGCATCCAACATATTTAATGTATCGAAAAAGAACTTTTAACAAATATCTAAAACTCAAATTTCTTGGCGAGCCTTTTCCGTTTTTTTGACGTCTTCGTTTCACAATTTTGCGCTCGATAGCTTCGTAAAGCAATATATTTTGTTTATTAAAATCTCCCAAATTCCAAAACTTCCCAAATATTTCTTTCTTTCTTCTTCTTCTTCGTAAGTATAAATGGAGTTAGGCCACTTTCAAAATAAACGGTTCAGTAATTCAACTAACTCTGAAAACTTATGTGTGTCCAGAATTATCGTATTTACTCGAAATATAAAAAATCTTAAATGCTTTACTGATAGATAATTTGAAGCTGTACATGTTACCGTGGGTAACCGGAAAAAAATGAAAAATGGAGTTAGGCCACTTTCAAAATAAACGGCTCATACATATAAAACATATCCATATATATATAAATACAAATATTTTTTTTATTTTATTCATTTTCTGTTTTTTAATTTTTATGTACATCGGACATTTCCTTTTTAATCTTTTTCTAATGCGAGTAGCATACGTTTCTATAGCTAGTTAGTTGGGTAAATAAAATATATACACATATACATATTGTGACCATAATTATTAAACTGGTTTATGTCATAAATCTCTTTCTTCGAGATATTTAAAAGATAACATTTGAACACTAAATGAATTCCATATAATGTAAATATAACAACCATTATCTAATGGTTCATTTTTGACAGTATAGTGAAAATTACATTGAATTAATTAGGTTTAAAATAATGTGGTTTGAAATAACTGATAAACCCCCCTTTTTTTTTAATTTTAACACTAGAACTACCGGAAAAAAAACAATGCTACTTCTACCAAGACCAGTCAAAATGACTGGTCATTTATAATCGTAAAAACAAAAGAATTTTTTTATTGTTTTGTTTTATATTATCATATAGAATGAATATAAGGGTATGGAAATACATCTATATGATGACAATTTTTAAAAATATAATAATTTAATTATAATAACAACATTTTTAATGATACTAAAAAGTATAAATAGAACTTTTAGAAACAAAAAGAAGAAAATAAACATACAATAAAGTAAATATAAGAAGTATTTTATTAATAAAAATGTAATAGAATCTGAAATAGAAAAAAAAAATTATTATTAATTATTTTTAATATAAAATATTAAAATGATTGTTATTTATCTGATTATGATTCGTCACATTTCTTACAAAAGTAATTTATCTTTGTAGTGCATTGTTTGCAAACATATTTTTTACATAAATTACAAATGACAGTAGTCTTATTATTATTGCAGAACCCTATTTGACACCATTTACGTGAAGAAGGTGAACTCGTTGATGTACTTGGAGAAGTAGTTTCTTGTTGCTTGATTTTTGATTGTACATATTCAATGGCAAGTTCATTTGCTAGTTGAAACAAGAAGTCTTGTCTAGATATTTTCTCACCTGTGGTTTCCTTATATAAGATCCAGGAATTTATGCCAGCTAAATCTAAAATGTTATAAAATACTTGGAGCGGCCATCTTCTAGATCCGGATTTTACGCTATATTTTTTTGCCATTTGGTCTGTAATGTCCACTCCAAATTTAGTTTTATTATAAAATTCAACCGTCTCGGGTAACTTTTTATTACTTTTACCAATTTTGATACATTTGTGTTTAGAACTCAATATAAAAACTTTCTTTTTCGGTTTACTTTTGTAAATTGTAAGGGTAATATTATTTGATTTATAGAGTAGTGATGAAAAACGAGTCATAGTATCCTTCTTTATTTTACAAATTTTTGGCAATTCTCTTTTGTTGCCACGTATAGTGCCAACAAGCGTGGCACTTCAAACTCATCAAACTCATCATTATTACCACTATAAACTGTTTCAATATCTTCTTGGTCACTTTCTTCATCCTCGATATCAGAAGCTTCCATTGAAATATTGTTTATTTTTCGCAGCAAATCAAAGGTTTTTATACGTTTTGCCATTTTTTATGGATTACAAAAAATCGCTATATAACTAGAAAATAGATGCTATTCCCACGACTATGAAATAAAGAATGATCGCGTAAAACTACATCGAATTTATTATTTCGATACACTACGGCAACGATTATATCACTATGTATTATCGCCAGATAAGCAGTAACATGAGAGAAAATATTAAAACAAAGAATAATACATTCGTCTAAATATCTAATCGACGGTGTTGATTTCAAAAAACAGATATTTTCAGATTTATGTCGAATTTAAGAAGTACCAGTCAAAATGACTGGTATTGGTAGAAGTAGCAAATGCCAAAATTTATTCGAATTCTGTTTAAGTTATAAAAAAATAAAAATTATTTTTACAAACCATTCCTTATATCTAGAAAAGTCATCATATAATTTTGAGAAAAAAATGTAACGTGAGGTGGGAATTAAATAATGAAGTTGCGCGACCAGTCATTTTGACTGGTCTGGTAGTTCTAGTGTTAACTTTGATCACATTCATAATTGAGTACATATATACTATAAAAAAGTTGTAGTATAAAAATCTTTTTTGTATGCAAGAATCCTATTTAAAATAATTCAACCCTAATTTTATTATTCATTGAACTTTGATGATTTATCCGTGTCGTTTGTCGCTGGTGTTAATCAAGGTCCTACTATATATTCATTAAACCTACATTAATACTTTTGTTATGTTTTTATTTAAATAAATTTGTGTTATTTTGACGACTCTGTCTCTTTGTACTCACATGACGTTCGGTATTGTTTGGGGATTCGTCTATTCTCAAACCATGTTAGAGTAAAACCATGTTCTAGGATACCCTGTTTTATTCTCAAACTCTACTAAAACGAAACGATTCTATAAAAATACCGTACTATACGGAGTTATTCAAATTCTAGAAAAATTCTTTTAATTTAATGATTTTAAAATTATTTATGTATAAAAAAAGATTCCTTATTTTTTTGGAAAAGTAAAATTGTTAAGTAAACATAAATGTAGTTCTTTTCAATGGACGATCTTGAAATTAATTCTAAATTCGATTAAAATGCTTTCTTTTTATCTCTCTCTATAACTTTTTCAACTTGAAATTCGGTTCACCTTTCTCGATAAATGTTCTCAAACTTGATCGAATACGAGCTCGGGTCTTTATCACTTTGATCGAGAACGAGCTAAAGTTTCCTCTCATTTTTAATTTTGTCGTCTCCGCAGCAACTTTTTCTCTCCTCTCTATATATAGTATATAATATCGTCAGAACTATCATAACCTGTTTTACCGAGAGGATTCTCAATCGGTACACATCTGCGAATAAAAGATATCTTTAAAAATGTGAAATAAATGAACATAAAAAGTTTTGGGTATGAATCGTTCTTTTTTATTTTTTTTTTAATAGTATAAGACCATTATTCCGATTTTGAGATATTCCAGAGTTTTAGTTTAAATTGAATTAAAAAGATTGCTACATGTTTTCATGAATTTGAACAATGCTTATAAAATACAAGCGTGTTTAATTTTATTATTCGATAATAAAAAAAGAGTTATGAAAAATTAGGTTCTATAACTTATATTACTTCAGGGGAAAAAATTAAAAATAAAAATTTGTTGCATTAAAATTTTAAAGTGAAACTTTTTTTGCTGAATTCGTAATGATTTATTATGTCTACTTTGTTATTAACAATATGAAAAGAAGTTTTTTATGCCTGACTGAAACTATTATACTTTTCAATTAAACTTATACCACTTATAAAAGAAAAAGCTTATGCCACATAAAAAAACATAATTGAAAAAGCATATTTTCTACATATTGCAATATATATATTATACCTTATATATTTATATATATATAAGATATGTTATAATAAATCTTAATAAAAAAAAAGTAAAAAACAGATGATTTATTTCTTTTAATATTATCAAAAATGGAAGTTTAATTTGCACGAGAAGTTTAACTTCTTCTCAGATAACGGCCTCATGCAAACTTTGAAAAAAAAAAAAAAAAGTAAAAAATTATTTCAGATACATTTGCCGAGCTAATTTTTCCTTTACGCGATTAAACTTGCTCTTAAGTTGATAACATGATTAATCGTTAAACGTTTTAATTCTCTAAGCGTATCTCAGTATTAACAGACACGAATCGATACTCCGTTTTCTATTCTAACCGGATAAAACTACGTCTTAATTATTTTCTAATTTGCAAATATAACGAAACAATTTTTGTCTAAATTAATTTTCTGTGAATAATTTTTTGATATAATCAAATAGAAAATGTTTACATTTAATTACGGTTAACTTAATTACGGAGATTTATTTCACATATATTTTTATAGTGTTAATATTGATATTTGATTATGAAGACAATAAAAATCTTATGTTACTATTATTAACATTCCTGTCGGATAATTTATATATTGGCCGTTTATTTTGAAAATGATGCAAGTCTTTTTTTCTGTTTCTTAAGGAAATTAAAAGTTTACATATTTTTCAATTAAAAAATATAGGTTAATTATGTCAAGTCTGGCAGTGTTTCTACTAATTTATCTCAATATGTAATTTAAAGATATAAATTTCTTTCTACGTAATTTTTTTACTGGCCAATTTTAAATTGGACAAAGCATTGGCATTTTTAAAGGAATTAAACACCAACTATTTATAAACAAAAAGTTTATGCTAAATTAAATATAAATAACGTGTTAAATTAAAATCGTGTAAAAAAAGTTTGCGTAAAAACAACATCGGGTGTATATTTATCTTGGAAGTATGTAACTATCCATTAAGTTGAAAACCTCTGATAATTAGATTTTAAAAAGTATACATTATAACCCGCTTAGTACAAAGTTATCTTAGAGCTCTAAGAGAAAACATTTTTTCATCTGATATCCGAAAAAACTGGCCAGAAAGATAACAAATGTAATGTAAAGATCTCTTATGCGCCGTTTTTGACGTCGGTAAGAGCTCTAAAACCTGATATACAATAGTTAACATTAATAAGATGGAATTCGGAGGTTATTCAAGATATTTTTTTTTTTATTGAATAAAGTAAAATATTTCATATTTTAATAATTTTTATTTTCTTATAGTTGATACATTAGTAGAATAATTTATATTGAAATAATAATTATTATAATTAAATGCAAAAATATAATAACTATATAAAATATACGATAATTATAAAAAATATAATATACTATGTTTTAGTTACTATAAGCTACTCGTATAATTTTTTTTTTTTTAAATAGAGGAGATTGAAACTGAATCAACAATAAATTTTATAAATACTGTTTCGAATATTGACAATAAAATCTTTAAATTATTAAATTTCTCCATCTTTTTTCTCTCGTTTTATTTCTTAGTTTCATTTTCTCGCAATAAGTACATATTTATATATGGATCAATTGATTATTTTTCACATAATAAATACGAGTTTCGCTTCTATCGGGCGTTGGAGACCACACCCAGTTTTTGTTTTTTTATATTTTTGACCTTTGTTGATCTTCAAATACCTTAATGTTGCACATTTTTTGATTCACCATGATAGCCGCTATCAGAAAATAAGTGCCGAAGCATAGCGTTCGATTTAAAAAAACAAACTTGCCTCTTAACACTAGAAAGACGGGAGCTTAGTATATACCTATATTGCCTGAAAGCAGTCAAAATGACTGCATTGTGAAAAAATAACTAATGCGCAAAGAAATTTGTTTAACAGTAATTATTAATATATTTTATATCACTAACAGTCATATAACAAGTTATTAATAAGTATTAACAATAAAAAAAATGTATTTTAGTTCGAAAAAAAATAATTTATACATTATCTTGACATTTTAAGCAAATGAAAGTGCAAATCTTTTTGGATGTACATTTTCCGCAAACATACTTTTTACATTTTTGACAAATATTATTTGTTTTGTTATTGTGGCAAAGTCGTATTTGACAAATTTTTCGTTTGGTAGAATCTGTTGTATTTGAAGATGTTGCAGTTGATACTTGTGGATCTTCCTGTTGTGATGAATGTTTCTCTCTTTCAGTTGTGTAATCGGCGGAAAGCTGTTCTGCTAATTGAAACAGGAATTGTTTTCGTTCTATTTTTATTCCGGTCACTTCTTTATAAAGGATCCAAGCATTTATTGCAGCCAAATCTAAAATGTTAAAAAATATTTGGAGGGGCCATCTACGAGAACTAGATTTCACCGTATATTTTCTGGCCATTTGATCTGTCATATCAACTCCAAATTTTGTTTGATTATAAAACTGAATAGAATCTGGTAACATTTTTCTATTACTTTTATCAATTTTTACAAATTTATGCCTGGAACTTAGAACAGCCACTCTTTTGTTCTGTTTGCTTTTATATATTGTAAGGACACAATTTTCTGATCTATATAGGAGAGTGGAAAAACGAGGCATGTTATCCTTCGATTGTTTGGCTGCTTTGGGTAATTCTCTTTTATTTCCTCTAATAGTTCCAACTAATGTAGTTTTTTTGTTCAATAATTTCGTCGCTAGTGACATGCTCGTAAAAAAGTTGTCGGTCGTGACACTTCTTCCACAGCCTGTATATGGTTCGATAAGTTTCAGAACAACGTATTCGCTTAGAAGCATTGACGATGGTCGTTGTTCATCTTTCCCCAAGTAAGCAAAACCATTCAACACGTACTTGCTAGTAACGTCTGATGCAAGCCAGAATTTGATGCCAAATTTATTCGGTTTATTAGGCATATATTGTATAAACCTGCACCTAGCTTTTGTTGGAAATAATTGTTCGTCAACTGTTATGTTTTGCCCTGGTTGATAGCAAGCTTGACTATTTTCAATAAACTTCTCCCATATTTCCGAAACCAAGGCAAATTTATTTGTTCGGATACGTGTACTTCTTTCAGTTCGTTTGTCAAAACGAATAAATCGTAGAATTTGCTTGAACTTATCTCGGGACATAGTTCTTCTGAAAAATTCGGGACCCCACTTGACTGACCATAAATAACTTAGTTTTAAATTTTTGCCTCGTAGGCTCCACGAGCATATAAAATGCCAATAAATGCACGTATTTCCGGTAGTGTAGTTGTCCAATCGTAATTCAAAATTCGGCTGGCTTCTTCTTCTGTGCACTTTTTTATATGTTTGATAATATAATCATTTATTATCAACGAGAATGCACTGACAAGATTATTTGCCATAACGTTTCTTCTTGCGTAGCCTGTTGGTCCTGTCACACCCTTGAAAATACACGTAGATGGTAGCCTTCCGGGAATACCGCCTTCGTCAATCTTCGACCACACAGTACCATCTGCAGCTGTTTCGGTCTCCTCAAAGGTATTTTCAGTTTCTTCTTCTGAACTAATTAGCACCCTACGCCTATTCCTGGGCACATTGATGACATTTTCATTTTCATCGTTGGTGATCGCCTCTTCGTCGCTCTCTTCAGCATCAGATGTCTCACTTTGAATATGATCCGATTCATCTTCAGATGATAGTTCCCATCTCGTTGCATTTGATTCTATATCGGAACACTCTTCACCTATCTCTCTTAGCTTTTCAAATAGTTCTCTTCTGTTGGACATTTCTTTTATGAACTTAAAGCGCAAAAGAAATCAGCTAAACAACGTGTTAGAACGACTGGCAGTGCATATAGCAAGCCTGACAAAAGTCGGCACGTATCGTCGAAAAAAAAAGACGAGCCGTATCGATTATAGTATTAAATCATACACTCAGTGATCCTCCTTCCCATCTGAATTACGTTACAGCGCGTTCAAAGGGAACAAAGCGCGTGGCCAGGCCTGGCATAAAGATTCGAATAACAATTGCGAATAACAATAATAATAACTTTAGTTATTGAACAACTGCAACTTATCAAGTATATATCGTAATCGACAATTTATCATGAACTTGTATGTTATCATCATGTTATTCCAATCCAGAGCCGAACTGGTCTTTTCCAAGCAGTCAAAATGACTGCTTTTCGGCAATATAGGTATAACACACATGTATATACCGGAAATGAAGGAGGGGGGGCAACAACAATGATTAATTAACCCATTTATATGTTGTAGAAAAAGGTTCAAAATTATAAGAAGCTATGTCATTATTTAAATAATTATTTTTTTAATTGAAATTCAAAAGCAGTCAAAATGACTTGCTTAGGCAATCTAGTGTTAAATATATATATCAATATCCTCGAAAAGGTTATGATTTTACAGAATATCGTCTAACTATCAAGGTACTATTCGTATAATTAATGCTTCAACTACACGAGATTGAAAGAATTGTTAATAAATAAATTGTAGCTTAAAATTTTTTTTAAATCGTTGTAAAATTTTATTTTAAATTTTATTCTTGACGTATGAATAATTTGAAGGTAGACGTTTTGATTTTATTCTGGTATATCAAACGCGCATGCGTTAATGTAGATATACATAGCACATATGACGGTTGATACGGAAACGCGAACTAGTTTCAAGTAAAGCTAACGTGGCTGAACCTGTCAAGGGTATATCAAAACATACAGAAAGAGACGGAATCAGTTTTGCATTAATATACATATCATCAATGCTTCAGAATTGTATTCTGTGAAGACGTTGAAATTCGTATAACAATCGGGTAAATTACCAAGTTGTTATATTTACCTCATTAGAAGTAATGATCGGTTACTTATAAATTATATTGTTTGTGCATTTTAGATTGAATAACCACAATAAAATATTTTTAAACTTGCGGATGTTTCACTGAATGTAGTACTATTAAGATAGATATAAGTTTCAGATGTTCAATCAATCGACATTATAGTAAAATGAACTCTTTTTTTTTTTATTTATAATGTTAGTATGAGATATCTCACACTTGTTTTTATTATTGGTGTTACTGGATCGAACTTGGAAAAAATTATTTGTACATATTTTCAGGTCTTTGTTAAGAAGAACTTTATAGATCTATGCAGTTACGTTTTGTAAAATAATATAAGATAGCATAATATAAGATATAAGAAATAAAAATATATAATAAAAATTAACTTCATTTTATAAACGTTAAATGAGCATTCTTCATCATGCAGCATATCTATGAAGCAATTGATTCAAAAGTTCTTTGATTATTGCAAATCATTAACCATGCTTGTATTACTATGCTCTTTATTAGTCATTTATACAACCGATTAGGACATTACATGAATAAATATAGTTTAGGAAAAATTAGGTTTTTTATTGCTTTTTTTTCTCGTAATAATACTGGAATGACTGCAACTTAGTATATACCTATATTGCCCAAAAGCAATCAAAATGACTGCATCGTGAAAGAATTAGTAATGCGTAAAGAAATTTGTTTAAAATGAATTTTTATTATTTTTATATTATTTACAATTATATAATAAGTTATTAATAAATATTACCAACAAAAAAATTTACATCACTAGGAAAAAAAATAATTGATTCATTATTATTTGTACATTTTATGCAAATGGGTTCCCATATACCAAGCCGCCGCTATCTCCATTCCGTCTTAATAAGTCAATAAGTCTTATTGAACAACTGCAAGTTATCAAATATGTACGCCTAAATCGACAATTTATCATGTACTGTTATTTAGATACGAAGCCGAACTAATCATATAAGAAATTTACTTAATTCAATAATAAGAGTCATTTGATTCTATAAAATTTCCCATGCAGCAAAAATGATTGCTTTTGGGCAATATAGGTATAACATATATATATATACAGGAAATGAAGGAGGGGGAAGGTAACTACACAATTATTAATAAACGCATTTATATGTTTTACAAAAAGTCACAATATTCTAAGAAATTGTGTCATTATATAAATAACTATTTTTATAATTGGAATTAAAAAGTAGTCAAAATGACTTCCTTGGGCAATCTAGTGTTAAATTGTTTACCGAATAAAATTTAAGATTAAAGTAAGCTACTTTCTATTTTTTTTATAGTTTTTGAATTATAATATAAAAATAGAAAGTAATCGGATTTTCAGGGATCTACAATATTTTACAACATAGGAGTTATATTTAGTTTCTACTTTTTCTTTTCCTATACATGTTATAATACAATAAATCTAACAATCTCAACAATTTAAAAAAAACTGGTGTATGTATTTATGTACGCACGTAAGAAGTTATACTTCTTCGCGTACCAAAACGAATATAACCTCAATAACCTCAAAAATAACTTTAAAAATATAACTTCAAACAAGTTATTGTTGGTGTCGTCGTCGTCGTCGTCGTCGTCGTTAATTTTCTTTTTACATAGAATATAGTTGATAAAGAAACCTGTTTCCCCCTCCTTGCTTGATGATCGATAATATTCGCTGATGTAAGCCGATTATTTTTTTCTTTTATTATTATATTTTATTAATTTATTTATTTATTAAATTTTATAAATATATATTTATATATATAGCGTGACCAATAAAAAGGTAGGATTGAAAGTATGAGAAGATAAGCTACCAATTATTAATTATTTATTTAACAAAAAAAAAGAAAGAAAACATATTTTCAATCGATCGATCTATTATATGTATAAAAAGAATAAAAAAAATATTAAAATCAGTCCACACTTAATATAAGGGAGATATATCGAATTACTTAATGCGTCAACGGCCATGACTCGGTGATAGAACTACTTCCCGCTCGATCATTTAAGTCAAGCAGCACTAAGTACGATGCTGTGCATCTTATTACCGACAAACTTCGTGGTGTCGATTTTTACCATGTCGCTCGTAAAAATTTCACTCTCATCACATTTTCCCAATCGCGCCAAAAGAAGTATAACTTCAAAACTATTTTTCGAATCATTTTCAAAGAAAAATTTAATTTTTCTTATTCGTCAAAAGTATTTACATTTATTAACTATTGAGCACTATAATGCTTCGTTATTGATCACAGATTTTTTTTTAAATCTCAGATATTTCGTTATATAACTGATAAAAGTAAAAAAGAAATAATCTACATAGTGTTGTTTATAGCTTATATTGCTTATTAGTTGAGATATCGTGGAAGGTCCACATAAGCGCTAAACCTATTACTGCTGGCGAATTAACAATTTTTAAGCTTTTGGGTATAATTTCTCACATACAATCTCATTACATGGCTATTTATTTTTACGGAATTTTTTAAAAATATGCATACAATAAATGTTTCATTACTTACTTTTTCTCTCCTGTTTTTTTTTTTTTTTTTTTTTTTTTTGAGGGGAAGTAGTTGTAGCCTCTCCTATTTACTACGACCGATCAATCTGACCAATCAGAAAAATTATGAAGACATTTATTCTTTTGAATTTATTCACTCAATACAAAAATGAAGGACAAACTGAAAGCGAAATGAATCTTTTTATTACATTGTCTGAAAGTGTCCATTATTACAAAAGTGTAAACTGACTGTAAAGTGAGGCAGGTGTTACAGAACAAATTTATAATTATAGGAAAGAGAATAATCATAGTACAAAAGTTCAAAAGTGTTTCCCCGTTGCATATTAAGTTGTAAGTACTAATTTGAAAGAAAGAAAAGTAAGCCAACCATACTTCGATCTAAATTTTGTTTCTGTATATAGTGCATTATTTTTTAGTAGATATTTGAGCCGTTTATTTTGAAAGTAGCCTAAGTTCATTTTTATATATTTTTGTTGTTGATCATAATAATCTACAACTGGAAGTCAACTGTCATTAAAAACATTTCGCGGAAAAAAAATAGTCTTAGGTTATTATCAAAATAAACGGCTCATTTATTCGAAAAATGTCATTACATTCTAAAAATAAGACATCAATAAAAGAAATAAAAAGCATATAGAGGTAGTATTCGTATTTCAAAAAACAATAAATTTTGGAAACTGAAGATAATATAGATAAAATAATGACATTTGACACATCCGATGAGCTAGAATTTTCTGACTATAATGACGAGGAAAATAATTTAATTGAAATAACAGAAAACAATAGATCTTTGTCAGCAATTTTTTACTTCTTATATTTGCAATTGGTAGTTGAGCCAACCGTGAACGTGTTAATTTATTACTACAGTATTGTATTACATTTATTACCTACGTTTTATTTATATAATGTATTACATTTCATTACCTACGTTTTATTTATATAATGTATTAAATAATATTAATAATTTAATGCGTATCACATTATCTGTCGATAATATAACTTTTTTCTAAAAATCAATTTTAACACAATCCTAGTAGAAATAGCTATATATAAGTTTCGCAAGTTTAATGTCCATTGACATAAATTTCCAATTTAATAAAGAATTAACTATTATCTACGTTTAACTGCAAAAAATATTCTTTCTGTCCGAAAAAACGGTATATATTCTTAAAAACATTTAGGATTACTGGATTTGTAAAAAATGAAGTATTTAAGTAACCTTACTTTGTATTTAGTAATTATTATAAAGCATCACATGATAATAGGCAGACTTTTTTTTATAAGAAAAACATTGTATTTATTTTAAATAATGTAATATCCGATATTTTAGAAAATGTGAGAGATTTTGTTAAAAGTAGTATTAAATTGTATAAAAGGAATACTAAATCGAGGCACTGAACTAATACGGAATTTACAAGTTTATTGCAAAAGTTGTTATAATTGAAGAAAGGCTTGAAGTTAAAACACACTGCTATTAAAATATTTAAGCTGATTTTAAAACAAATTTTTAATTGCGGCTAGAATTTAACACTTGACTTAAAAACAATATAGTAAAGGTAAAGTCTTTAACGATGTTTCAAAAGAGAAAAAGATATACCGGAGCAAACGTAAGGATTATTTTGAAAATTTAGCTAAAATTACAAATGTCCCTTTGAATCGTCGATTATCGATTAGTCTGTTTTCGAGCTGTTTTCGAGCTATTTACGTTCAGAAATTTACATAAATATTTCTGGTTGATCAGCAAGGTTGTTAAAGCAGGAAGACCTGTTTCGACTTCGACTTTTTTCCGAACATTGGTTAAACTTTTTAAAGCGTTTAAAGTAAACAGATGACTTACGGCTAGCGAGTGCTGTGATGGTTCGATCTTCTAATAATGCCATGAAATCTACCGAATATCGATTAAAATTATCGCTGACGGCTATAAATATATCCTAAAAAAAAGATTATGATAATTTAAACATACACAAAACTGCAGATTCCAAAAATCCGAGCACAAGTTCGGTTTGGTGGATGACAAAATTACGAAGAAAATAGTAGCTAAAACAAGTATTGACGATCGAAATAATAACTGGAAAGAAGTTACAAGCAAATAACATGCGTAAAATAACTCCGTATGCAAACAATTCTGAGATGCAACACTGGCTTGAAGAAATATCACTATCAAATTCGTCTAACTCATTAGATGAAGAGATAGAGATGAACGTATGTAAAGAAGCTACACCTCATTTTATTAAATCACAACCAATTTACTTTCTAGCTTAATCAGTAGAACCCCTTATAGAGTTGTTTAAATATACAAAACAGGGACAGAAAACTATATTTAAAAACAAATAAAACTGCATCAAGTTAAAAATACAAACTAATACTCCTGAAATATTTCCTAAAGTAAAACAAGTTCTAAAGTCAAAAAACGGAGTCGTCACATATATCAGCTGAAGACGGAAGAAAGCTACAAAACAGTCATCAGAGGCTTACATCCAAAAAAAGCCAATACAACCGTCAAAAAGGATTTTAGCTGGGACATGAGATAAGAGAAGTAAATTGTATGACGAAATTTGATATAAAACAAGTATTGCCGTTGTTTATGGGAAAATTATTGCCTGGAAGCAATAACAAGGATATTTTTAGTATAAACAAAATGCTAAATACTATAATAAGCGTAGAACCACCACGACATAAAAAAGATATGCAGCAGTGCATAAGATTTCAGCCGTACGACATACAAAAAATTATTGCAATAGAACACCTACGTGCGTAAGATGTGCACAAAATCACCTGTCAACTAACTGCCCCATTTTAAGAAAGATAGAGTCAATAAAGTGCTACAATTGCAAAGAAACAACTACTAATTAGTTACAAAGGTTGTGAGATAAGAAAGTAGCTTCAAAAAAACTCATCTTAATTCCTCCAAGCAGAGTACATCCGCTGCAAAATATACAACAAAGAAGAGGTAACTTACTTAAAAGATGATACGTAGGTACTCTAATCTAAACACAATGTGGGGAAAAAATAAATTTTACTGACTCAAATAGTTATGCACAGACGACTTCCACAATACAATTAATAAACGAAGGGGAAACAAATGACGCTACAGAAATCAAGAAACTCTTCAAACAATCAATTAAAAATACAGGATACTAACAAAAATAATAATAAAATTAAACGAAATAGTAAAGTAACAAACAAAACTAAGCTACAATTGCTCACAAACGTGATAACTAAGAAATAAAAATGGAGATATCCTGAAAATATCATTTTGAAACGCTAAAAGATTGCAACAAAGGGTCATAGAGACAGAAATATTCTTATGCAATAACAATATTGATATACTCATTTCGAAAACCCACACCCTTTCACCACAAGAAACTATATGAAAATCTAATATTACAATATATTCAAAACAAGACATCCCACAAGGGAAGGCACACGAAGTTACAAGCATTTATATTGAAAAGTAACATCAAACACCATCTATATAGTCAAATTTGCCACAAACACAATCAAGCAACTACAGTTACAGTACAATGTAACACTAATAAATTTAAAATTTCGGCTATATATGCACCGCCAGGACAAAAAATTACCTCACAGAAATGGCAGGATTACTTTCAGTCGATTGGTGGTACAAATCCGTCTCAGCACAGGAGTTCGTAATGATAAACTTACTATTTTACGTGTACGGTTCATAAATTATTACAACTATACCGACATTGAAAAAGCATTCTAAAAAGTTTGGCATGTAGGCCTCGTAGATACATCTAGAGCCCTCTTACCAATGCATATGCACAATCTACTTGCATCATCATATCTAAGGGACAAGACCTTTATTATAAAAATCAAAGATGTGTACTTCGAAATTAAAGAAATCAAAGCTGATGTACCACAAAGAAGTGTCCTTAGACCCTCACACTGATACACTGTCCCATACATACTCTATACAGGTGATATTCCAACTAATGATGGAAGAAAAATACTAACGTTTGGTGATGACACTGCTATATATTAGCTATCATTCTGATCCAGCAGTAGCGATGACCTTTTTACAAGAAAACGTAAGAAAAATAGAAAAATATTTAGAAGAAAAAAGGATAAAAGCAAACACAAGCAAATACATCCACTTCGCTTTCACACTGTATAAGAAAGACTCTTCGGATATTAGACTAAATAACATAGTAATTCGACAAACTAGGCAAATATTCAAGGTCAGCCTAGAAAATAAATTAACAGTCTATAAAATCATTATAAAACCAATAATGAACCCTTTGGGTTATCACTATAGGGAACAGCAGTAATGAATTATATAATAAAGCTAAAATAAATGCAATCGAAAATACTAAGAATGATAGTCGACGCACCATATGGTTCATACGGAGTGAAATATACGAAAGGACCTTGTACTAATGACAATGATGGAAGAAATAGAAGATTTGTCAACGAAATATAGGAAGAAGAACCCGCAGTTACACTCCAGCCAACTAGCCGCAGAAACGTTTACTACTCACATTCGAAAAAGACTAAAAAGGAAACATCCGGTAAACTTATATCCATAAAAATTATATAAGAAAACGATAACCCTGAAGGGTAGTACATTACTACCCAAATATTATTTTAATGTAATAAAAAAAAGAAATTTACCTTATGCTCACGGACAAATTGTAAAGTAGAAAATTAATGTTATTTAAAAAATAAAAAAAAGAATGTAGAGAAAAAAAAGAATAAAGACAAAAGAGACAAAAAGAATAAAAAAAAAAAAAAAAAAAAGAATAAAAAAAGAGTAAAAAAAAAAAAAATAAAAAAAAAAAGAGTAAAAAAAAAAAAGAGTAAAAAATAAAAAGAGTAAAAAATAAAAAAGAGTAAAAAATAAAAAGAGTAAAAATAAAAAAGAATAAAAAATAAAAAAGAATAAAAAAAATACAAAACAAAAATTAAAAATTAAAAAAAATAAAACTAAAAATAAAGAAGCTAGTTATTTTTACATCTGTAATTGTAAGTAAAGATAAGATTTTAAGCGCATATCTTCTTCAAGAGTAAACCACCTATCCTAATAGATAATATGTTTCAATCGTTCTAGATCTAGGATTTTTCACTTCTATGCAATTTTTGAAACTTAAAGCTTCGTCCAATACAATTAAATGCGTATAATGAATTTAAACAAATAGAAGAAAATTTGATAACGTTTTTGTAATACTACAAACATCTAATGAATTAATTATTTTAAATAAAAGAGGAAATTCCTCTATAAGATTCTTCGTATGATTAAGACAAAAGTTGTCATGAGGAATGATTAGCAGCGAATTTAGTATGCTTCTAAGAAGCCTTAGAAAAAGATCAAGTTCCATTTTAATTATAATTACTTCGTATTTTGAATTTTGTAAATTTATATCATCAATGACTAAAATTTCAAAAATATATGTATATATGTCCACTATATTGAATTTATTTTATATTTTGATTTTTAATTTGTAACTAGTAACTTCAAAACATTATTATACCAGATTTCAATGAAATTTGATCTTTTTTAAACATATGTGTTTACCGTGATAGATTAATTCTTTTCTTTTTGTGTTATCTTCAATTTTAATTTATAATCAGCGGTCTCAATAATCTTAGTATACCAAATTTGAGCCTTAGCAGCAAGAATTTTTTTGGTCTTTTCTTAAGTGACTTCTTAGGTTAAACATATCTTGCCTACAACGAGATAAAAATTGAGCGTGGAAATAAATTAAACGTACACAAGACTGAATAACGAAATGTTTAAAACATAATTTTAGTTAATATTCTAGATCGAGAAAAGAAAAGATCGATTAAAAATTTTTAAAATATATTTTAGTTTTTATAATTTAGATCTCTTATCTTAAAAAAATAGAAAATTATTTTTCTCATACCTTCTCAAATTCGAATAAGATAATTATTTTCATAAATTAAAAGAAAACAAAAATTTATTTTCATAAATTAAAAGAAAAATTATTTCGATATAGTTCCTTCTGTTTATGAAGTTTTACTTTTACAAATTTAGTTTTAGTAAGTTCTATTAAAAAGACAGATTCTCTTAAGAAACCATTTAATATGTATTTACAGATACTATTTCATAAGAAATATTGCGATAAAAGTTAAATTCAATTTGATTACCATAAATCTCAATAAAGAGACTTCTAAAAAAAATAGCATAAAAATTGTTGAAGAGATGACAAAATCCAAATAATTCTGAAGATTGATATATGCTGTTACAGAAAAGAATTTTCTTATAAAACTTCTAATTCGAGCTGTACAACAACATAATAATGTTAAAAAGTTGAATGTCATAGCCACCACCGGCAACCGATACTAATTGTAAGTTAGCTTAAAGCGCTACAGAGGTCACATCGATGACCGGTGAAACCATGATTATCAGGAACATATTTAAAGTAACCTACCCTCGGTAAAAAAAATAAAACGCTCTCGGAAATAGCAATAAAAGCTATAACAGGACGAAGTCCTAATAAAAAAAAAGAAAAAAAGAAGATAATTTAAATAAATTTCCATATATTTAAACTTTTCAATATTATTATCATTACTGCAGTTTTGCGAGGAAATTAATGCCATATAAAACATATAAATATAGAGTTTTATTTATATAAATAATTATAACATATATGTACTTAAATATTATGCACGTTTATGGCAATGTGCCGTATTGAAATATTTCAAATAAAAGAAAGGTGAACCAGTACAATATCGAATTCTTTAATATGGGTTTTTGTGTTTATCCTACTTAGATTTTTTTGTTTTTTTTTTGCAAGATTGTATAAAATCGTCGTGTTGTCTTAGTTTGTCCTAGCATTTTTTGTAATAAAGTAGTTTTTTTTAAATAATTTTACACGCGATAAAACGCCTATCTTCAATTTTACTATCTCGGGGTTTTATTAATCGGGTCAACACAAATAAATGCATTTCAGCGCTTTAGGGGTCCAAGTATAGTCCCCAAGTAAGATAAATGCATTGCATATAGCTATATTGAACTTATATGTTCAAAATAACATTTTAATATGTAATACTTAATAATACCAAATTCGTGCTAACGTCACGACAAGTTATGTAAAATCACTGTGACATTGAACGTGTTAATGCAAACATAAATATAATTTTTATTATTGCTAAAGTTAAGGAATTATATATATTTTCAGTTTTGATAAAAATTCGGTTAAAGAATTGTTACAATTAAAAGAAATTAGGTAATTTGAGTAAAGTTATTGAAATTTCAAATTAACTACTTAGGTATGAAGAGATAACTACTAGATTCAATTCCCTTACGTATACGGTAGTTGTTTTTTAAGAGTAATTATTGACTGATTGTGAGACAGCATTCATTTTTTATTTCTATCATTTAAAATTTATCCCCACTGGGTCGAAGATGGTTCCACCGATCGTATTGATTTTTTGAAAATAGCATCGTCTTATATCACTTCCTTAACTGTTTAAAGTTTACATCTCTTAACTTCGTTTCGACCTGATTGCTGTATTATTTGCCTGCTGTATTATTTATCGGAAGTTGAATTGCACCGATTCTTAAATCAAATCTAGCTCTGGAAAAGTCAAAAATCTCACCATTTCGCAAATTTATTCTTTTATATTTTTAAGAATATCTTCCTCTTTAAAATGTAACTCACAAACTAAATTCTTTTGAAGAAGTTGTGATAATGCCGAAACTCATTTTTGCAGCGCTATAGGACATTAAATTTATAGGAAAAGAATAATTTACATAATTAATTTGTTTGTTTCATAAGGAAATGTTGAAGATAACGATATCAACAATTATTTTTAAATATTAATAATATTTAAAGACATATATAGTGATAAAACAATATTAATTTAAGTCAAGTAAATTAACCGTTAAATAAGAAAGTTATTTCTTGTTTTTATAAAAACAATTATGTTTTTTTTTATTTAAAAATAGTTTTTAATATTTTTGATTAGATTTCTAATTTAAAATAATAATTTCTATAAATTTTTTGCTGAATATTTAAATAATAAATTTCTATCTGTGTACTTATATTAGTCTGTAACTGCAATACTGCAAATGAGAATAATATTAGAGAATGAGAATAAAATTATATAGGTTCAAATCGAAGAGTAACAACCAATAATTTTTTCTAAATATATTTTATATGATATTCTTTTTCTTATTCGAAAAATTCACTAATATTTGCTAGATTGATAATCATACGATTTTTTATTTTTTCTATAGATTTTTATAAAATAAAAATATAATTACCAACAATTAAAATTATAGGTTATCTCATCTCTAGAACTTTAAATAAAGTCGTTTGACGATGATTCAACTTAGACTTTTTTCTTCATTTCGCTAAACAGTCACTAATATAATTTTTCACTACACATTTTTTTACAATTTTTCAAAATGTGGGGTTAATTTAATTATAAGCGGAAAATGATTGAAGAATGCCAAAAATAAAGTATGTAAAAACGTGTTTATGTTATTTACAAACGCTGTAGCGGTTTTTCGTGACGTCACAGAGATCGAGATGATTGTAACGCTACTCTGGTGGTGAGAGCGAATATAAGTATTTTGCTTGTATTTTTGAAGATACATTTATACCAGACAACCTATCTTGATCGTCCTTATTGTATATAGCTCCGTGTTTCAGTGTTAGCCAAAAACGGTTTTTGACATCTCGAAGACGTCAAAGTCCTGCAATGGCACATAAAATAAATGACGTCTCTCAGACATCACTTTGTAAGGATTAGGTCAATAGCATCGCTTTTGCAATATGGTATTTGATACAATTTACAACAGTATCCTGTTTCGCTCCATTTTCCATTAGACAGATAGACAGACTTTACATACTTTTTTGGGGGGAATTTCTTTATGGTTTTGTCTATTACTGGTTCAAGGGTATATTGTTTCATAATACCCGAGAGTCTGTATGGCGGGTCGATTCGTACGTAATCTCTTGTTTTTGGAATAATTTGTTCAATATTCATAATAGTAGTTATTGAGTTATTTTCTTCTGATATTCATTATTGCTCCACAGCAAGTAAAAACTCTTTATATTTAATTTTATTCTCATTACAAAAATTATAAATTTTAAATGTATTTGACAGGCCGTAGTTGATTAGTATTATTAGTACCATCCTTTTCGGCCACTTGATTGTTCTTCTCAATATTGAATAATATGACAGATATTTGTCAGTGAGGTCGACGCTGTTCATGTATAAATTGTAATCTACAATGTATTTCGGTTTTCCTGTGATTTTTTTCTTGAAAACTAGATATTTCGTCTCCCGGCCACAAAATTCGGATTTCTAAAGACGAGATATCTCCCATAGGTAATGTGTTAATAAGGTATTTTAATGTTTTTGACTCTATCTAAACACTTATGCACATCTTTAATGATTTAGACACCAATTTGGTATCCCAAGGACATAGAATAATTTCCATTATCTCCAATTACAACAACAAATTAACGACGAGCAAAAAAGTAATACAATAAAATATAAAATATGACTAGAGAGCTATTCCCGAAAAGTTCAAACTTGCCGTAAAACCTGTGAAAATAATTCAATAGCTTATAGTTTCCATCTTAAGCAATAGATAAGTTGGTAGCCCGTTCTCTCTTCGGCATTTTGCCTCCTCTTTTCTTCATACCCTGAAAAAACTGCATTTGGACATTTCCTACGAGCATGCAAAATAAGATCTTCCATACTACTTTAAACAAATTTACTCGTATGTTTTTATTTCTCAAGTTTTATTTATTTCTCAATTATTAAAAAACTAATTCACATTCTCTGTTCATTATTAAAACTTGTGAACTATGAATGAATTCTAAGTTAATTGACCGTGTACACATATACGAGCCTAATTAATTGAATGTCCAAGCAGATAATCATAATCGATGACCTAATAACACGTCGCACTTTTAATGTCAAGTAATAAAATAGAATTTAAATGAATAATGCAATAAATGTAATGCATTTTCTTGTAATATTTTTATTTAATTTTTTCTTTATATGAATTATATTAAATATTTTAAAGACTAAATCGCGATAGTGCGAAGTGCTAGTTATAATACTTAAAACTAAGCATCAAACTCATCAAAAAATTTGCGAATTTGATCGACTACATCTCGTTCGAGATAGAATCGAGATAGAAATAAATCTTTCAAATCGTTGCAAATCCTTTTGAGTCATGATACATAATAAAGATTACAGAAGAGTGACAGAATTAATTTATAAAACAAGCATGATAAAATGAAATAATATAATTTTGTAACAATTCTGTATAAAACTCGGAGGTAGGACTTCCACTTTTAAGTGAAAGTATACCACGTGTTTTTCCGGGGTTCCCACCTGCTTATAATTAACCCTTTAGCTTACAATGACGCCTCAGAGGCGTCACAAGGTTATCGGACCAAAAACGAATAAGACGCCTCAGAGGCGTCGCAAGGTTTTGTGACCAAAAACGAATAAGACGCCTCAGAGGCGTCGTAAGTCTACCGGGCGAAAAAAACAAAATATTTCAGAATATAAGTTACAATCTAATCTTACAATCTTAAATCTTGTTATTAGCAACGATCGTTTTCGAATATTCATATCTTCATGTTTCTTGCTTTTATTTTTTCCAATCCTACATGAATATAATAGGTCACAGAGACATTCCAGAGACGCGACGTTCAGTTTCTTGTCATTCGCATTTGACGTTACATCTTATGTAAGAAGTATTATAAAATCACCCATTATGTCTTCCAAAAGAAAAATTAATATTGAGTATAGTGATGACATTGCTACCAGTAGTAGCGACAATGGTAGTGACATTGTACGTTTAGTACGAAAAACTACTAAGCAACTGGTGATTAGCGATGAATCCGATAATGAAGATTATTATCAACCACCTGAGTTGTGGGTCTGGAAAAAAAACGAGAACCAACCAAAAATATGGCAATATATGGAAATTCCCGGAATAAAAGAGGCAACATTAGATCAGTTGAGTACAAGCAAAAAGGAAGTGGGCGTTTTTAATATAATGTTTAATAGTATATTTTGGGAAAATCTTGTGACGGAGACAAATCTATACGCGAAACAAGTGATAAACAATGGAAATAAAAGAAGAAAAATAGATGAAGCTTGGTTTCCTATTGACTGTGATGAACTAAAAATATATATTGCCCTATGTATAATTATGGGTGATGTGAAGAAATCTTCAGTTCAAATGTATTGGTCTAAGAGATCCGTTATTGAAACCCCAATATTTAGACAAACGATGCCGTACAGAAGATTTTTACAAATAAGTAGATTTTTGCATTTTGCAAATAATAAGGTGGTCAACAGAAGTGATAAATTAAGCAAAATAAAACCCGTAATAAATTATCTTAATCAAAAATTCCAAGAAATATATACTATGCAAGAGAACATTACAATTGACGAATCATTGATAAAATTTAAAGGACGCTTATCCTATAAACAATACAATCCGTCAGAAAGAGCGAGATTTGGTATAAAAGTTTATAAATTATGTGAGTCCAGTTCAGGTTACTGTTATAATTTCAAAATATACACTGGCTGTGACAAATATATACTACAGAAAATGCATCTGAAACTGTGGTCAAAGAATTATCAAAGCCAATTTTACACAAAGGACACACATTATATTTGGACAATTGGTATTCTTCACCAAATCTTTTTGTAACTCTACTCAACAGTAAAACTAATGTCATTGGAACAGTGCGCGCAAACAGAAAAAATATGCCAAAAGATTTCTTGAAAAAAAAATTAAAAATAGGGGAATATGAAATGAGAAGCTGTAATGGATTACTGGCAATAAAATGGAAAGATAAACGAGACGTTTTTATTTTATCTACAAAACATACAACAGTAGAAATGACTGAGCAAATTAAAAAGCAACACAATCCTACTTGGAAACCAAAGTGAATCATCGAATACAACAAAGGAATGGTAGGAGTTGATCGACAAGATCAAATGTTAGCGTACTTCCCTCTGATGAGAAAGTGTATGAAGGGGTATCGCAAAATTTTCTTTTACCTGTTTGACATGGCTTTATTTAACTGTTTCATTTTGCATAACATGATAAATATTGAAAAAAGACAGGGATATGCAGAATATAAGATTAAAATAGCCGAATTATTATTGAAAAATACACCATTACCGAACTACAACCGTAAAGGACAGTTGTCAAGTGAAAATTTACCACTAAGATTGCAACTCAACAGTGGAGTCATTTTCCTAAACATATAGATCCAACGCCGTCGAACCAACACCCAAAACGAAGATGTATAGTTTGCACAAAGCATAAAAAACGCAGTGAGACAACGTGGGAATGCAAAAAGTGTAAAATTGCATTACATGTACCAACATGTTTTGAGAGATATCATAGTATTAAAGATTACTAAATTTTTGTATTAAAATAAAAATGTTATTAATAATGGATTATTCAATTTGCAACAATAAGTCTTTTTTGTTTAATAACCAACTAACCGTAATTATTTATCAAACATCTTGCAAAGTTAATTGTACCGCGCACGTGTATATACAAATCATAGGAAGTTTCAGATTAGTACAGTTTTGAGCGCTGAGCCAAGCTTGTGTTTATGTCGCTGCGCGCGACCGACTGGTGTCGCTTTAGGCCCGCACAGTTGGAAATTCGGTCGTAAGGGAAAGGGTTAAAGTTTTCACATTCATTCAGAAAAGTATGCCACCTGCTAGTATATTGGCAATATCTAAAAAGAGCAAACATACATACATACATACCCATCAACCCACTCACTTCACGATTCTCTCACATACCACCAGGGTGCAAATACCTAAACTAGAGAGCATCCCCCGACGCACCTCCGACACTCTAGTTTTAAACCACGTGTTTTCTAAGCTTATATGCTAAAGGTGTACGTACTTTTTGCTGTAATTGACAACCAAGGCTGATGATTATTGCAAAAATGACTAAATCGAAAATACTGGTACATACTAATATATGTGCATTCTAATAATATACGAGTATATCAGAGTTTCCATAAATAAATTCGGTAATTCTACCATTAAAAACGATTTTAAAAAAGAAGAAAGTATAAAAATTTAATATAAATGTAAAAATGCAAATATTCGTATTTTTCATCTCATAAATGACTTTACAAGTAGTACTTCAAATATTGAATGATGCATTAATTAAAAACTATCGCGAAAAACGATGTACGGTACACACTACCTAATACGCATATAGCAAAGTACATCGTGCAACCACTGCTACAAAGACAATCGCTAATAAGGGAAAAATTTAAAACTGAACCTATGCTAACCATTTCTTACCAGTACGAGTAGCATTTGAGCACACTCCTAGATGGGAAGGCAGAAAGTATAGGAGGAAGAAACGAAAGATTAGCTCATTAGAAGCTGAAAATCATGATTTGAGAAACATGATTAAAAAAACATAAATACATAACATATAAATTCATTTCTATAGAAATTCATCTAAGCGGACTAGGACTCTATAGGTTATTTATTTTTTTATAATTATTTAATTTTTTTAACTTTTCATTTGTAAGAAATTTTAAATTTAATTTTTTAATAAGTAAGAATTTCAAAAAAGAAAAAGAAATATATAAATATATATGTAAAACCTCGGAAGACTCCTTTTATTAAGTTAGGTGTTCTAATTAAAGAACTAGGCTTTGTACCACCACTGTTAGAGTCTATCCGTCGCGAAAAGGTTTGTCTTCGTGTTCATTTATTGTTAATATCGAAGTATCGATATATGAAAATTATTCGCACTTACATAAATTAAACACGATGCAATGCATTTAAAGATAATATCACATGCTTTTTTGGACGAAATCGATAAATAAATAATAAATAAATAATAATAATAATCGAATAAATTCTCGATTTCAACACTAGTAACGAGAGCAAAATAGGAAATATAAGAAAGGGCGTTTATTAATTGTACTGTTAATTAAATAAATATAACCGATGAAATAAGAAGACCTATCCTGAACTAATAAAACATACAACAAATTATATAATTTTCATGAGTTATTGATGAAAAAGAATTACTCGTGTGCTCGTAAATAATTTATTTAAATAATTACAGCCAGTAGCTCGTGCCGATTAGGACCTTTAATCCTCGGCATGATTGAAGAAATTTAAAGTTCCTCCGTGCTCACTCATTCGTTACCAACCGTTATATAACATATTTGTGATATTTTAGAATTAAAATAACACATATACGAAGTATTAATAGTTAGCATTAGGAGTTCTGCGGTGCTCCAAAACACTCCTACTTCATAACAAGTATTGTAGTCTGACGATCGGAGAGTTACTCTATTTGTTATTGAAGAAGATCCATCGAAGAAATTATTCCACATCTATGAAGAGGAAGATAATCCGTCGTTATGTCTGTAACATAAAATAGAACAAAATGATAAGTTATATGTAATATGATTCAAAATCATAGCAAACAAAAACGAATAAATGTTAATAAAAATGAATATTCAGAATGCATTCCAATGGGATGAAGCTCAATGGCACCATGACGATGCATCACGCATGTATCAAATAACGCGGTATAAACGAAAATAAAAACCTTATCTACAAGTTTCTTCTCGTAAAATCAAAATTTGCAAATTACGGCGAACAACACTGACTTTAATTCGCGTATGATTTTAATTCATTATGCATGCGATCACTGATTCTATAACTGCTTCCCAAAACTGATTTGCACAAAAACAATGCAAGTACAAAAATCTTTATTAATACGCTGATTAATACGCGAACTGTTTGTGCGACTGTTTAGGGAAAAATACAACTTTACTCGAACAAAATCTAATGCAATTACTGCCTTGGTCGCAGTTAATTTAATATATAAATTTTAAAAATTACTCGCGAACGCGACAGAATTGAAATTAACGAACGAACGTGCTTCTTAACACGTTGAGCGCGGCGTTGGTCCCTGGGGACCGCCGCTGAACTTTTCTTCGGGACGGCGTCGGTCCTCGGGGACCGGCGTTAGACTTTTCGTTCGGCCGACATCGGTTCGGTGGGACCGACAGTATTAAAGTTAAAAGATAAATGTCGCCTGAATGAAATGTAGTCAAATATAGTTCTAATGAGCTTTATTAAAGCATCTAAGCAAAAGTATGGCTGGGATTTACACAGGTAACAAAATGTAACAACCTTTTTTGTTATATTTTTGGCTTTCTTGGACCCAAATAATCTTGAATTTTCAGCATAACAACCAGAACAATATTTTCGAACTTTATGGACGCTTCCTTTCTTTTTCTGCAATTTATGAAGAATTTTTCCTTCGCGATGCGGAATTTGTTCATCTTATCGTTGTGTCAGTCCATTCACCAATTATCTCCGAAATTCCGTAACTGATATTTTTTGTCCTGTTACTTCTTGAAAGACGAAGAGCGAATTAATCACAACGGTGTTCAAATATAACTCAAAGGCTAACTTTTTATACCATTTGAGTGTTTTCCTCAAGGGACTGCTATACGCACTCATTTCATCTGATAAATCAATGGATGTTTTTGCTTTATTATATTCAACTATAATTTGTGGTTTACAGCAAAATATGCGTTTTGTTTTTATGTTTATCATTTCACTGGAATGTTTTGTGGATAGGACCAAAAAATCTCTCTTGTCCTTTCATTTCAACACTGTAATACCCTGATTATTTTCTTTAGCTATAAGTTCTCCACGTTTCAAATTAGTTCTTATCACATCACTTGGGTTTTCCCTACGATTTGTTCGAAGTGTTCCAATCAAATGTGCGTTTTTTTCTATTAGGCGATTCGCTAAATCGATACTGGTGTACCAGTTGTCAGTACACAATGTGTGGCCTCTATGAAATAAGTTTTTCAATAGAGACATTACAACATTTGACGGAGTTGTGTTTTCCTTATCGAGACCTTTTTTGGTGTACACATTACAGTTATAAGTGTATCCATGACCACAACATAATTTAAATAATTTTATACCGTATTTGTGTTTTCTCTGTTTCATATACTGCCTAAATACAATGCGCCCACGGAATGTAATTAGCGATTCGTCAATACATAATACTTCTGGTGGATCGTAATATTTTTGAAAATTTGTATTCAATCGTCTATGATTAATTTAATTTTAACGTAATTTACAATAAATAATATTTATTAATAAATAAATCAATAAATCAAAATTTTATTTGCAACGTTTGAAAGTGTGTGTTGTTGTGAAACAGTCTACAGTTGGATTGAACAAAAGATAAAAACTATTATTATCGCGACACACAACAGGAGGTTAAATTATTGGATATATAAAATTTCATTGTTAGATTTTTTAAGTGCTTATTGTATAATATAAATGTATGTATTACAATTGTGTGAAAGAGAATTACCTTTATCGACAACCGGTTTCATAAAATCCTCTCGCAACATATTGAACACCCTGTCAGATTGTCGACCATGAAAAGTTTTAAGACCAAGTGCAGTTATTACTGGTCCGTTCATGAAATCCTCTAAATTTTTACTGTCCCGTAGAATCAAATTGAGATATTTAGCATCTGCCGTATTAATAGATTATTATTATTATTATCTTCATTTATATGTATATTTCGTGCTTCATTTGTTGAGATATTCGAATGGACGGATTATTGTCAGATTTATTCAGAAGTTACTATAGCTCGAATATTCTTTAAAGAATTTAATAATAAAATATCTTTCATGCTTTTCACAAATTATTGCCTTTCGATTTTCATATGCAAGTTATTATTTAAATTAAATTCAATTAGGTACTTTCTGAACGTGCTGTTATTATTATTATCATTATTTAATTGTGCTGATTGTATTGTAGCATGCTAACGAAGCTTAATAATAATTTACTAAAGTTATCAGATATCAGAATGTTGTTGTATATTTTTTTAAAAGTCATCACATTGATAAAATTGAAAAAGTATGATCACCTCCATCAGTATAAATTGATGATAGTTTCCCGAGAGTTTGAGAAGGTCCATAGGAAGGGGAAAGTTTTATTAGAATGTTATAGAAATCGATATTATCTGTAACTTGGAGAATGGTATTTTTTGTATATTCCCGTAAAGAAGTGGCCATTGACCATCGACCACTATTAACGGCATTTCTAGTTGCGTTGGCTAATATTTCTATTTTTCTATAACCATTAGAATCGATCATACCCTAAAAATATTGAATATGAAATTTATCTTAACATGATAGCTATGGTGATTGATCGTTTATAATCGTGGAACAATTGACTCCATAGCATTACCGTGCTAAGTAAAAAAGGTGCCCAAGTGAGAACAGAATCGATTGGAGATATCCATACATCGCCAAGGCCAATCCCTTTTAGGTTACTTTTTATAGTACCTGCTTGCTGTTCCTATAAATTTAATATATTATATTTTAGTAATATACCTGATATGTTTATATTAATATGTTAAGTATTATTGTCATAATTGTTTGGTTATGGTCATTGTATATATTGTTTGCTATTATACTTTTGCGTTCATAAATATTGTATAGTAATGCAGATAGATCGTAAGACCCCTTAAACCAGTAAAAGAGACAATAAGAAGATAAATATATTATACTTTATTTTATTTATATATATTATTATTATTATTTATTGATATTTTTTTTATCAAAAATTTTGATAATTATTTAATTTATATTTTTTATGTAATATATTATTTAAATATTATGTTATATACATATATTATTATATATATTTGTTATATATTTATTATTTATATATATATATTTTTCTTTTTATATTATATACATTATAATATTTATATAATATTTGTCTTTTTACGGTTTCCAATCACTTTTTTATTAACACCTTCTCACATTAATTTTTTACTACCAAAGGAGACGCGTTTTATTCGACGACTCTCTGGACTCAATAATCACACAGTTTCAGTCTTTTGTTTCTTCGGACGGGTCACCCATCCATGTTACTAACTGTGCCTATGTGACTTGATTTTAGTAATCGTACCGGAAACTAGTAATCTACAGTGTGGCTAGACCATCGATTTATATAAAATAATTATTGTAATAAACATTACTATATATAATAATAATATTTATTTTATTTTATATTTATTTATATTTGCAATGTTGCAAATATAATTTTTATTTGAAACATTACCTTTAATACTTTCTCTTTTATGGATTTTTAGGGTCTTATGAATTATAAATATATTCTAAAATATCTAATAATAAGTATTAATTTTTTATAATGTATTTTTTATAGGACAAAAAAATAAGAAAATAAAAGAAAGATCAGACCTTATACCAAAGTAGAGCAAATTCTGCCACTATCTTTCCACCGTACGATTCGGTTAGGATATAAGTAAATACATCAGAAAATTTTGTAATTTTGTTAGAAATCCTTTCATACATTCGACGAGATCAATAGCAATTTGTTCGTTTGTCTGAGCATATGCTGATGAGTCTTCAACATAACTAAACCCTGCACCAACTGGATTATCAATGAACAAAATATTGTAATCCTTAACCTATTAGAAGATAAATATTTGGAAATTTTTAATGCATTACTGTAATACTTATTTTTATTTAGAAATGTTCGAAATGAGAAAAAAATAAATTCCTACCCACGTGTAATTCCTTGGTTTCAAATTTGTATCGAGAGAACCAAGTTCCTCGAAGTTTCCAAAAGAAGTAGAGGATGCACCAGGACCAAATCACTAAGGGTTTTTCATAATACGATTGAACGTCTGCTGTGGTGTAATAAAGCCACCGGAACATATGGGAATATTTTCTAACGGTCACATATCCCTAATCTTGTTCACCTGGACCGAAAACTACTTTTCCTAATATAAAAATTATTCAATTCACTATATTTTATTCTTTTTGTTTTTTTGTTTTTATTTATATATTTTATATTGTAATACAAATATATATTTTTGAATTATACTAATCTTACCGAGACTTTCGGAAAGAAGGCACGATAAAATGATAATAACTAACGCCGAGCGGTGCATGTTCACGAATTAGAATTTACGGAACACTGATGGCACAGATTTTTACGATTGTATTTAATATATCGTCTTATCAATACACAAAATAGATTAGATTCAATTCTATATGTGAATTTTATGACAAAGTATATAAGCCCCTTACTTGACAAGTGATCTAATAATAAGTTCCAAATTCGGAAAAATTAATCTGGTAGGGAAATAAAAATAAGAATCTTTATTTGACAATAAATATAATTGAATTATGTTTTCAAAAATGTATTAGCAGTACAAATAAGTTTCCGCAGTTTTGAGAAAGATGCCATTACACGAGGCTTACGTTAGAATTCGCAGATAATAACCGGCTTGAAAATTAGGTTACCCATTCAAGAGAAACATAACCCTATCATATTATTAACTTCGTATTAGCATCATATATTTTTTTTATCCAAAAATGTCTAAATTTGAGCCAAATAGCGTCATTTGCGGGAACTTTTAATTTACTTCTTTAATTTAAAAAAATCTACAGTTGAAGCGCATCGATTGCTCGTAGAAGCATATAATGAGGCTGCCTTGAGTGTGAGAACATGTTATGAGTGGTTTCAAAAGTTTAAAAACGGTGATTTTGACGTAAAAGACAAAGATCGCAGTGGAAAGCCAAAAATTTACGAGGATGCAGAATTGGTGGAATTATTGGAGGAAGATTTGTCTCAAACACAAAAGGAACTTGCACTTACTTTAGAAGTCACTCAGCAAGTAGTCTCACATCGTTTTAAATCGTTAGGAATGATTCATAAACAAGGTAATTGGGTTCCATACGAATTAAAGCCGAGAGATGTTGAACGCTGATTATACATGAGTGAAATGCTGTTAGCTAGGCAAAAAAAAAAGGGTTTTTACATCGAATCGTCACTGGTGATGAAAAGTGGATACATTATGATGATCCAGAAAGAAAAAAATCATGGGGACTACCTGGCCACGCGTCAATATCCACAGCAAAACCGAATATTCATGGAAGAAAACTCATGTTGTGTATTTGGTGGGATCAGCTGGGTGTGGTGTATTACGAGTTGCTTAATCCAAGCGAAACAATCACTGGAACTCTCTACCGAATACAATTGATGAGATTGAGCCGAGCTCTAAAGGAAAAACGCCCTCAATACTACTTCAGACACGACAAAATTATTCTTCTACATGATAAAGCTCGTCCGCATGTAGCGGTTTCGGTGAAAAACTATTTGAAAACACTTGATTGGGAAGTACTACCCCACACGTTGTATTCACCAGACATTGCGACGTCCGACTATAATCTGTT
Organism: Polistes fuscatus; assembly: GCF_010416935.1. Taxonomy (NCBI): domain Eukaryota; kingdom Metazoa; phylum Arthropoda; class Insecta; order Hymenoptera; family Vespidae; genus Polistes; species Polistes fuscatus. The sequence goes on along the minus strand of NW_025113020.1, from coordinate 488,661 downwards.
CCGGTCAATGGCACATGCTCTGTCGGAGCAGCGGTTCACATCATACGATGATACCAAAAATTGGGTTGATTCGTGGATAGCCTCAAAAAATAAGGAGTTCTTCAGACATGGAATCTGAACGCTGCCTGAAAGATGGGAAAAAGTAGTTGCTAATGATGGACAATACTTCGATTAAATTTAAACTACCGTTCTGTCACAATAAATATTATTTTTTTGACAAAAAACTGCGGAAAATTATTTGTACTCCTAATATATATTTATAAAATTAAATAAATAAATAAATGAATAAAAGTATAATAATCAAAGAAAAATAATCGACTTACTTTAGCGAATGTTATCGATCATCAAGCACGGAGGGGGAAACAGGTTTCTTTATCAACTATATTCTATGTAAAAAGAAAATTAATAATAATAATAATAATGATATAATAATAATAACATTAATTAAAAAATAAACATGGAAAATTAAAAAGTAACGAGAAAAATAATAATGAAAATAATAATAATAATAATAATATATAATTATTATTATTATTATTATTATTATTAAAATATATATTATAAATATATAATTAATAAATATAAATTATTATTATTATTATTTTTTTTTTTTTAGTTATTTTTTGAAGTTATTTTTGAGGTTATTGAGGTTATATTCGTTTTGGTACGACAAATAAGTATAACTTCTTACGTGCGTACATAAATACACACACCAGTTTTTTTTTTTTTTTAAAGACTTTATTTGTTTCGGAATATACAGTAGCTTATAATGAAAGGTAGAAATAAATCTACTAACAAAAACCATAATATTAACTTAGGAAAATATACATTATAGAGGGAGATCTTGCTATTGCACATGAACGTATGTTCAGAAGATTATGCGAGGAATAGCAGTGTTTAGAAGTAGAATGCAAATCCGCCGAGTATAACTTACAATATAGTGTTAATATACTACGAGAAAAAGCTTAGGAAAAAAACTTGTATACAATAATTGATATGGTGAGAATAGATTAATCTTCAATATACTAACAAATAACAATCGTATATTTTCATATACCTGTTAAAAAATAAAATGTATACTGTAATACAAGTAATCAATTTTCCTTTATTATTTACGCAAGATGTTAAAAAATTTATTATTCGTAATTTTTCACTAATAAATAATTTTTTCTTTAATGTATATATTTAAAAATTAATAAATATAAAGAAAAAATTTAGAAAAAGATAGAAAAAAATTATTAAAAAAAACTTCCCCCATGAACGATCGAACACTAACTAGCGGCACAAGAAGAGAGAATGCTACTACTTACGCTAACGCGCCACTAGTTGTACGGCCGAATATAAAATAATATAAATATGTATAAAAACAAAATAAAAATTTTAAAAGTATTTTTTTCAAAATTAGCAGGGCATTCGACGATAATATTTTACCACGATAACACCCTAAAAGTATACTACTAATATACCAAAGCTCGTTAAAATCCGATGGTATCCCAGTGTAAGGTCCCCTTGTAAGAGATAGAAGAAGAAAACAGATAATAAGAGATAATTAAAGAATTTGAGACCCATGACGTGGTAAGATGGATAAGAGGGAGAAGAAGAAAGTGGCGAGACCATGTAGATAGGATGGATGACGGTAGGCTGCCAAAGGTGGCAGAAAATGAAAAAATAAGGACAACGAGATCACCTGGAAGACCTCGAAAAAGGTGGCATAAAAGCTGGACATCATCGTCACAGGAAAAACAAACGCCCTAAAAAGAGAACTATGTAGCTAATATAAAACAGGACGAATTCCCCTAATAATAATAATAAGAAGAAGTGCTGCATCGTTATAAAAATAATAGATACGCATAACCTAATGTAAACATCCTAGAGATTACGTATATATTATCGTTTTTAAGAAATATAACTATTTGAAAAAGGATCAATTCTCCTTCCCATAGACGCAGACTCATAGAAATTCGTCGAACTGAAGTAGTCTAGACTTTACCCCCATAAGGTATACTCTTTGTTAATTCTGTAAACCGGTGAGCCTTGTAGGCATCAATGTAACTAATAAGAAACTACGTTTTGGAAAATGGACGGGGATTATTCATAATTTTTTATAATCTAGTATTTCTGTTTTAGTTATTAAGTCGGTATTAGTCGTTAAGTCTGTATTAAGTATTACTAATAAGTCCGTATTTAATTTCGATAATAAGTCTGATTTCCGTTTTCGTTAATAAATCTGTATTCTATTTTAATTAATAAGACTGTATTCGGACTTCGTATTAATTTCGTATAAATTTTTAGAAATTCTACTTTATTCATCAACATACTCTCCTTCAAGAGTGATACATTCATTTTAACGCTCTTGTTACTTTTCGATACCCTTGCAAGCTGACTTTTAAAATTTTGGTCGCTTTGGACGAACTTTACTGGTTGCTGTCTACTCAGATGATGATCTTTTTGATTCAGGCGTGTAGTGGTGGATCTATGTTTCATCGATTGTCACATACCAACACAAGAAATACTTTTTATTTCGCTGTAACAACTCCAAACAGTGCTATGAATCGTCGACGCGTTGGATTGTTTCTGGTTCGGTGTGAGGTGTGAACTTCGAAGGCAATTTGCGGTTGCCCAAATTTTCATGTAAAATTGTAAAGACACTACCTTCTGACATCATCAAGGTGTCAACTATTTCACGCAACTTCATTTTACGGTCTTTTAAAACTATTTTATGGACATTTTCTATATTTTCCGGACCAACTGCCGATTTTTGGCAACCAGAGCGTTCAGCATCATCGGTGCTTGTCCATAATGCTTATTTAGACACTGTTTTGCTTCAAAAGGATTTTTTCCCATCAAAAAACAGTGTTCAATCAACACACGAAATTCCTTTCTGTCCATTGTCTTGAAAATTAAAGAACGAGGGTTACTAAAACGACTTAACCTATAAACTAACGGTTAGAATGCCATGAAATTTTGACACGTACTTTTTGAAGGTTAGTGCTAACCGGAAATCACGTGGGTCTGTCAACAATATTGCCATATATGTGTCAAACCTGGGATTTATTGAGTGACGTGTTAAGATTGATGGGTAATATAAGAGAATAAATTTGAAGATAAACGAATTTAGGTAGTTTCGATTATTTCTTATAGTAACTACCGGATTTAAGCATCGCTTGTCTAATCTTCAACCACTGAATTGTGTTTCCATTATAATTTATTTGACTACTAGATTAACTTTCGCTTGTTCTTTTATTTCATTCTATGATCATGAGGAAAACAGCAAGTAGTAAAAGGTAAGGCACAACACTCCAACCTTGCTCTGCACGCCTTTGCGTGCCCTAGCAATTTCCCTAACATCGCATTCATTAAAGCAATTCGACCCAAAGTACAAATTCTTCCCCACGGGTTAAACAATCAAAACAAAAATATTACATCGATGTTTAATAATTAATCGATTAAATTTGGATTATTATTTAATGATTTTAATAGTGTCAATAGTTTGTTCTAAGTTTGCAGATAGAATTAAAATAAAATATGTGAAGAGAGAGAAAAGAGAAAATATAAAATATTTTTTATTTACTAGACAGAAAAGTATTATCAATATGCGTTATTTTGTAACAATACCTTGCAAAATATTGATTTACATCTCTTGTGCAACGATCACGATCAGAGATAGAAATGTTAAAAGAAAAATTTTACCTGCTATTAGAGTATCATCAAGAAATTATCCACCTGGACATAAATCTGATAAATGGCAGATGTCGACTAGTAATAAAATTATATATATTTATTATATATTTTTCTTCGAAATTAATTATATATATATATTGTTACGTTCGGAAACGCAAAACGTTAAACTTTATTATTTAACGTCTGTTTTGGACACTCTGCGTACACCGAGTATACCCGGAACCAGGCAGGCTCCTCTTTCTCAAAGTTTCAATAATGGTAAAATTAGAGAATAAAGTTTGAGTATAGGTAAATTACAAGAGGAATGAGGAATAAATCAAAGGATTTATTAGGGGTGAATGCCAATTCCTGTTCACCAGTGCTCTAGTTCTAAAGATATTTTATGTTAGAAACAGTTACTTACAAAGAATGCGTCCTTAAACTTAGTTAGTAGCTTATTTTTACAGATCGTCTTACGAGTATCGTGTTTCTGGAGATTCTTCTTTTGTTTCTCAGTCATCTAGTATTGCCAAAACTGATTGGTATTCGCAACCATTGAGCAGCACGCTAGCACACACACACACACACAACATACATACTTCAAAATACAAACTTACAATTATTCGGATAACAATTATTAGTAATTAATAGTGGAATGATCAATAATAAAAATGATGAATGAAATATAATAGAAGAAATACTTCTGACTAAAGAATCAAACAAAAAAAATGAACTGACTGATTTTTGACTGAACCTCTGAACTCTGAACTAGATTTAAAAAATTATAGATTTATATATGAGACGTAGGGCCAAAAAAAGGCTCCTTACATAGGCCGAATATTTACCTTTTAAGGGTTCGCTTTTCACCCATTCCCGCGGGCGAACTCCGTCATCTTAAACAAAATCCGCGAGCATCGAAAATGGCGGATAGCTACACGTGCATTATCCGCCTAACAGCAGCTCGTAATCCAGCTTTTTTCTTTCGCAGGAAATTCATTTCTTGGCAACGGTTCCGGTTTTTTCTTGTGCGTTCATCCGCCCTTCTTTCTGGTGAAGGTTTGTTTGCACAATCTCGCAAGCATTCCAATAAATCACAACAGCGGAGGTTACACTTGTGTTATTCACGCAGTGGCAACAATTAGTAAGTTTTATATTTACTTCCTGGCAACGGTTCCGGTATTGTCTTGTGCGTTCACCTGCCCTTCTTATTCCAACGCCCAGCGGATGTGATTACAAGATTACAACTAGACCAAACTTTTCGAATGTTCGTGTACCGCCGTAGAGGACAAACGGGTCGCACACCTGTGTGTATTCCCGATATGTGTTGAAAAGTATTAAGAATTAAGTAAATAAAAAGTATAAAAATAATATCGAGAAATTATAAGCGTAGCGGGACGTCGCATTATATATATATATATAGCATTTTTATATATTTTAATAAAAATTGATGGTAAACATATTCTTATATTCTAGCAATTAATTTTTCGATATTACTTTTAATTGAATATTTTTCTTTTATATTTATATATTTGATTAGACTATTAAGTCTTACAACAATGGATCTCAAGTTTTGTAATAGTATATTTCCGATTAAAATTCGATTAATTCTAATTCCGATTTAAATTTAGAGTTTGAATTAAAAAAAAAAACAAATAAAAAATTAGACACACGTGGAATAAATGAAACAAAGTCGTTCTAAAAAGTGTCGAATCATCGCTAATAAAAACCGAGTAAAATTTTAAACTTCGCATAATTTTTAACGTTAAAAATAACACTTATACGATTAAGATTATTTCGTAACGCAAAAAAATTATTGGCGATTTATATTATAGATATATTAAAGTTCGTTAGTATTTGAATTTTACGTGTTTTTCAAAAAATAAAAATAAAAATCAATATATATATATGTAGATTAAATAAATAAGAGATAAAAATGTAATTAAAAGAAGAAGAAAAAAATAATCTAGACACTAACTATCATATTTGTCCGGATATAGAAAAATTGCACTAAATGTACACTTGGTGAAAGTTTAAATGTTTAATATTATTTATATCTCCTCCGTTGAAAGTTTCATTTTTAGTCGCCTGTTACGACAAGCAGGGATTACTGAGGGGGTATTAACCCGCCCACCCTACGTGTGTTATTATTATTTATATTATTACATAATGATCTTTAAATATCAAATTTTGTTTGTCTGATTTAAATAAATGTAATTTCATTATTTCGAATGATATTTTTTTTCGTAAAACAATTTAAGAGAATAAAAATTATAGAAATGAAAAAAATATTATTTGTTTCAGATTATTTTTAATCTTATCCGTTGCGGAACATATTTTTTTAACAAAGTATAATGTTTATAGAAATAACGAAGCGAAAAACGATGAATCATTGAAAATTTTAATATTTTGTAATCAAAATTACCACGTGTCGGTAATCAAACTAATATTTTCAAGGAAATTCGTATAATAAAAAATAAAATATAATAAAAATAAAAAACGTGCTACGAAAAATTGGAACCACGTAAAAATCTAAAATTAAATTTAACGTTTTCTTTAACTCATGATAACGCTTTAAACAATAAAATAATATTGTACTTTCTAAGATATAAATACGATGTTTGAATAAAGCAAAAGCAGATATTCGAGCAACTCAACTGCATCGATTTAGAATAAAACATTTCGCTATAAAAAAAATAGAAAGAATAACTTCGAGTTTTCTGTTCTTTTGGACCATCTTAGTTCACGTAAGTATCGCAATAATTTAATGCTAATAACGAAAATTAAATGATTTCATTAAACTTTTCTCACATCACTTAGAGAGACTTAGAGAGAATTAACTGATTAATTTAATAATATTTTAAAGATGAAACAACAAGTGAATAATTTTTTCTAAAGTAAAAAATATTGTTTTTTTGTAATTTTTTAGGGAAATAATCAACATGCGTTTTCTTTCAATAATTTGCGTATTTTTAATATTCACCTTTTTTCAACAAACACGGTTCAAGGTTATGCTACTGGTTCGAGCTCTGCAGAACCTAAAGGCTCGATCATTAATCCTCCACCACGGAAATGTCCTGAAGGATACAAACTAGATCGTCGCTTTGGATGTAGAAAAGTTATTAAGGTTTAATAACTTATAGTATTAATAAAATTATAAATAATGTAACATAAGTGGAGAATAAATGTTAAATTAAAAATTGAAAGAAAAAATAAATATTAAAAGTACCTTTTCCTATTATATTTTTAATTTGTAAATTATATACTTCGATATAATATTAAATATAAAAATTATATTGTTGCAAGAGAAAAAAATGTAAAAAACCAATTTTTAAAATACAATAATCATTGCATTGAAATAATAAACATTTTTTTGTTAAAGATATTACTACCTAATATCGAATAACAATTAACGTACGTGCTTTCAACGTTCAGTATTAAATTTGTTATTCGTTTAGAGAAAATAGTAGTGTTTAGTCCGAGAATGTTTTCTCTTTTCTTTTTTTTTTTACTTATTACGTTCAATATTTCTTTTGGCAAAGGCTTATGTAAAGTATCCCGATATAATTTTATTACCGAAACTAACAAAACAAATTACGAAAATTTTCTAGGCTCGTGCTGTATCGTGGTCGTCTTTGGTACAATTCTCTTATTGATTCATCGTTTAACAGTTCTATGTTTAGTTTTTCTAATGTTTTCCTTTTTGATTTAATTTTGATGTTAAGCGTGTTTTTCCTTATTTTCGCAAGAACCAGGTTTTGGTTTGTACCGTATTTGCAGACCGTATTGGCACTCTGACGTCCAGTATTTTGTGGGGTGTATATTCCTATTGGTATTATGTAGTCTATTGTTGATTTTTATCCTCTAGTGTTTTCAAAGGTGAATTTATGCTATGGTTTATGTGGATAAAATGTGTTGTTGATCCGTAGCTCATTCCTGGCGCAGAAATTAATCAGCGTGTCCCCGTTGTCGTTCAAGTTGTCTTCGTTGAAACGAATTTTGTTACATTATTTATTGATCTTACCTTGCGGCCAATTTTGTTTAATTCATTTTTTATTTTAATTATGTTGGACTTGGGATAAAGTCCTCGAATAACGATTTTATAGCTCTTCTCGTTTTTTTCTTGATACGTGTGGTATCCCGCGTTTTTAGTTTTTAGTGCATTTATTATCTTTCTGAACGTATCTGGTGTGGTAGTTTGTACTTTCACTTGGTTGTCTTTAAGTTGTTTTATTACATAGTTATTTTGTCCAGTTATTTCATCCAGTAACTCGAGCAGAGGGTCGATAATTTCCCCGTCGATGTATATTGGTGGTGGTTTTACTGCTTTTTTTCCTTCCAATTTTTCTGTAGTATTTTATGGTTCTGTTGACTTGTCGAGTAGATCATATGAGCTGCTAACGGGTATGTCTTGAAGCTATTTGGTTAGTAATTGTGCGGAAGAGTTATTATTGTTGTTTTTTGGTTCACCCATCCTCCGGTTTTTTAAACCCTGTAATTTGGTCGATTTAGCGGGAATCCAGTTTTGCGAATCTTCCGAGTCTGTATCCATTTCACTTTCCATACACGAGTTTCTATTATCTATTTTGATTATTCTCTTTTCTGTACGAGCAAGGTTAGAGTATTGTTTTGTTTCCATCGACGGTTTTCCTATTTCGGTATTAGCTCTTGTTCGAATAATATAACTGCTGCCGTTATTAACTATTTTAAGAGGTGGGGTGTTGTTAATTTCCATGGTCAAAGCCTTTTTGCCATAGGCTTGAACACGCGGTTATTCGTGTGGTTGCAGTATTACATCGCTAGGAGACTGGTCACTTTACCCTTGTGTCTGCGATGTAAAACAAACGTACGTTACACTGTATCTCAACGTAATTATTATTTAAATACTTATATTCTCAGGAGCGGTAAATAAACACGTCCGTATTTACTAACGATTGAACGAAGAATGTGAAGACTTTTAAATCTTATTTCAGGACCCCACAAATATCCGATAATTGGAAATATGTATCATTTTCAAGTTGACGTTGGTGTAAGGAATATTATAATATTTTTATTTAGAAATTATACTGAAAACTGTGATTTTTTCCAGTCCATATAAAGTTTTCACTTAATATTAATTCTTTTTCCAATAATACAGAACATTTACTTAAGAAATTTTGGAGAATAAGTAATAAATATTATCCAATTCACAAGGTCGGGAGCTTCTTTATTTCTTCGATAACTTTATTTGATCCAGATAATATTCAGGTAAATTATTATAAAATAAAAATAATTATAAATTATTTTTTATTTAATTTGACTTGAATTCTACAAAAATTAAAAAAAAATATTATTAATTTATAAACCTATCGCCATCTTTGTTAGACCCCGTTTCGCAAGTTGTGCTTTGCAGTGACCATTAGAACATCTTACTGGATCATCCAAAAAAACAAAAAAAACTAGTTTGTGTACTTTTGTACGCACGTAAGAAATTATAATTCTTTAGCGTAACAAGAGATTTATTTTCGCAACCTATATGCCTTACAACGTTCCACGTTTGTTTGTGATGGAAACTTCCTTTTAGATACATTTTTACAATGATAGTAATAGGCATTAAGCTTTTCTGAATTAGTTTTAGAAATCTCAAAAACTGAAACCAAAATTTAAATGTATACTGATATTGGTCAAAAAGCTATAAGAGATTATAGTTTAATAAGAATTATTGTAGAAAATAATTTATAAATAACTAAGATGTATTCATTTTAGAATTTTTCTGATAGAATATTAATGCACATGACTTCTTCCTAGTGTGAATAAAAAGAAGACGGTGTCTTCAATACTCTTTCATAATTTCAGTATCGTCGGCTTCTTCTAACCGTTGTTGAAAATAATGCCCTGTCTCTTCCAGTAAAATGATTGATCATCTATGCGGAGAGAATAAGTTTTTTAATGCTTTGAATAAATATTTTTCAAGAGAATTGTAATATTTGTTTCTTAAAGAAGCAAGATTATTATTTTTACCTTTTAACAGATTCATATCTTGCTTATTCCTTGTAACTGTGCTCGACTTTTGTGTGATTCGTACAGTTCAATTTTTAATATTTTCAAATAAATATTAATTGAGTCTTGAAATGCAATCGCCGGATAAGTGTCAGTTAAAGTTTTTGCTATTTCAACTTACAACCAACCATTATAATATTTCAGTAAGTACTTAAAAATACCTTCTAGTATATGCACAACTCAATATTCTCTCTGAACTCTCTTAATGTGTTCCCTCGTCGCTCGTTTTTCGAAAATTGTTCTTTGATCATCTAGACTTACTATCTGGTGCATTCTTTACTATTTTTTCCAGAACGCAAACTCAGGCAAAGCAATATGCACAAACATAAAATAATCTTTAACAATATCGCATCAAAATGTTAAACGTTTTTGATGACGTTCTCCAGGGTTGTAGGAGCACCAGTATTTCATGTTCTGCTTATTAACATATCCATTAATATGGAAATCTGCTTCGTCAGTAAACCATAAATGTTACCAAGGGTTTATGGTGAACGAAAACGTTTCAACATCGTTCTCGCTGAGGTTTCTCGTAAGGATTAGTCATTTTCGTTGAGATATTACACGATTAGCATTTTGTATGAGTGAAACTGTAGTCTTTTTTTATAATTACGTACACTGTTTGTTCTTTTATTACCGTAAAGGCTGCAATTCCTTATAGATTTACGTCGATTGCGCATATTTTCACGTTGTACTTGATCCATGCATTCTGGTGTCGCTACTGATGTTAGTGGTCCTGGATACGTCTGGTTAACCATTGTCCCTATTTGTTTGAACCTTTGAACCCATGAACAGATAAGTTGCGTGCTCGGCCCATCACTTATTCGTCCAATATTAAAATGAGTTTAAAAAGTGCCATGCGCACGAACCAACGATTTACCGCAATTGAGATATTGCTCAAGCGCAAATGTGTGATGCGTTCCCGACCAGTGACTCATTGCGTATGGTAAATTCGCAAAGCACACGCATCGAACTGTACCTCTCTTACTTACTTCAACCCATTAGTTTACGCGCAATGACAATTTGTTAAAATTGAAAGTTATTTCATATGTGATCTTTAAATATTAGGTTATCAACTATAAGTGAGTGCGGTTATTTTAATAATAATCTATAGACAAAATCCGTATTTATTTCGTTTCCAACCAAATAGATATATATATTTATAAAATATTAAATTGTTGTATTTTGAACATTAAAATATATTACCCACTTATACAGTGTAAATTAAAATTTCATTTTATTCTCTATCAATATCTACCGATTACGAATAAATTATCTAAAACTGTATTTGCATTTATATTATTTTTTTAAGGACAATATATATAAATATACCTATGCAATAGGTATAAACTTTACTCGAAGAGGTTTAGACGAGGTCAGAGTGGCATCTGCCACAAATGTAACGTCGTCTAGTTCATCCACCGGTTCCAACTTAAGATTGTACAATATAAATGCTACAAACAGTTTAAGCTCAAGCATTGCGAATCTTTGACCTGCAAAATGAGGAAAAGACGAATATAAAAAAGCAATTTTAGGGTAATTTTAGATTTCATTTCTGCATGAAACATTTACCAATACAGTTTCTCGGTCCCGCACTAAATGGTATGTAGGAGTAGGGATGTCGCCCTGTAATATTTTCCGGTAAAAATCTGTCGGGATCGAAAACATTTGGATTTGGCCAATATTCTGGATTTCTGTGCACGCCATAAATATTTACAATACACATAGTTTTAGATGGAATTAAATAATGTTCTACAAAATTAATACGATTACATAATGAATAAAATAAAGAATCAATAGGATACGAACGAAATTAACGTAAAGACATAATGCATTTATTTTCATACTCAGCTGCATATCCTTAGAAATATACCGAGATATTAAATGGACGCTTGGATACAAACGAAGCGATTCCTTTAAACATCTCTCCAAATACGAAGGTTTTGAAACGACGATATCGTCAAATTATTATCTTCTCCCATAATCGATTTAACCTCGTCTCTTAGATTTTCCTAAAAATAAATACATCATTTATTATTCATCGTATGAACTGTTTAAATCGCAGAATCTAATAACATTGTAAATTTTAATAAATTTTGCTCGAATTCGAGTACTGATGAAACTTTTTATTTAAAGTTAATATCACTATTAATTAGTATTAGAAACAAGTTACTAAAATTAGTGTTACTAGTAATTGATTATTCTTTGTAAATGTATTAAATGTAAAATATTGTTTCTTTTGCTAATAATTTCTACTGATAATTGTTGCTGGAAACATTACCTGGATATCTTTGTGCTTAGCAGAAAGACTTAAAGCAAAGTTCAGTGCACTTGCAGAAGTGTCGTGACCCTAGAAAATGTTACTGCGTAGAATGTTTCTCCTCTTTTGTTTCTTAAATAAATACATTTACAAATACATACTTCAAACATGAAAGTATCAACTTCTTCACGAATTCCTTCCTCAGCAATTTGATTGTCTTTCGAAGACGCGGCTATAAGCAAATCTATCAAAGAAAGTCTTTTTTTTTCTGCATATCTGTAAGATAAAAACTCTCTTGACCTTGTTTCTTTAATTTAATTTTATCCTTATTTAAAAAATACGAATAATTTCATCGTCCTTCTCCTTACCCTTATTAAAAATGTCATCTTCCTCAATATTCTCATAGATTGGCAAACATTTCCCATTAGTTTGTTTATGAAAACGTTTCCTTTTAGCAATTATCTGGAATAAATGTAACACTTTCCTAATTTAGATATTTTTTGTAAATGTAGAACTAATTAATTATTATGAAAAACGTACTTTTTTCGAAAAACCGTGCAATGTTTTTAAAATCTCTTTTTGCAGTCTACCTTATGATGTCAGTGCAAATATAGTATCGTTGAAGTACCAAGGTCTTACAACTCTTATGAACACTCTATACTCTAACACAAAGTATACCTAATGTACCTGTGGAAAATACTAAGCTTTGTAATACATGCATACAAGTTTTAAACAAGGAGAATATTCCTTTAATATCAACATATAACGGCTTCAAATATCCAGATGTACCTCAGAATCTACCACCTTTAGATTTAGTTTCTGAAAGATTAATTTCACCTCGTATTTCTTTTATGCAGATCAGACGTCAGAGACATGTAAATGGTCAATACGGCATTTATGGTCAAGTAATTAACGTGCCTGTTTCAGTTAATACAATGGTCAAATCTCTTCCAAGAAAATTGATGACGATTATTGTTTAAATGTACATATTAAACGTAAGAAAATTCACCGATCTAGTTAATTACATGGCATTGTTAACAAGCGTATAATTAAAGCTTGGCTACAATTTTTAATACCGTCTCCGTTATATACAATCTACGATATTAAAATTGATGATTAATTTTTTAATGATAATCAAATTCACGACAAAGTTGAGCAAAATGATGTCAGAGAATACATTCCTGTAGAAAAGAGTCTTACGGCGCACTAACAGACATTAATGAGGGATGAAGAACAATATTTACGTATTGCACCGAATTAGTATTCCAATACATTGCCCTCCTGGCAAAATGCTTATTGGAAAGAGATGTTGAGTTGTTTCTTGATAAATTTAGGAATTGAAAAATTTATATTAATATAAAAATATTATTGCAATACTATATATCAAATTCATTTATGTATAAAATAAATAAAATTATAAAAAATTTAACATAAGTGGAGAATAAATGTTAAATTAAAATTTGAAAGAAAAAAGAAATATTAAAAGTACCGTTGCTATTATATTTGTAATTTTTAAGTTATATATTTGTATATAATTCTAAGTAGAAAAGTTTTAAGTAGCAAGAGAAAAAAATGTAAAAACGAACAATTTTAAATACAATAATCATTGTATGGAGAAAATAAACAATTATTTTCTTTAATGCGTTAACTATCTAATATACCGAAAAATAATTAACGTACGTTCTTGCATTAGCTATTTAGCACTCGAAGCGATAAGACGTTTTTACGAGACGCAATAATAAGTGTTTACGTGAAGCAATAATAAGTTAGAAGAACAAATAGATATACCCGTATTGTTAATCTGTCTATACTTTGGCAGTTAGTAGTAGTGTGAGATAAACAAACTTGCCGTAACAGCAAGTTTGAATCCATACTGGAACAGAATATAAATTTAAAGCTAAACTTAATCAAAAATGATAAAAATTATGCCATTAACAATCACTGGAAATCTCGGAAATTAGAAACAACGTCAGAGTATATGGATTTTGATGAATTTAGCACTAGAGATGACGCTACGAAGAAATGGAAATTCAATCCATCAAATAGTTACCTATCTCTATCTTACCTGGAAGAAACCACAGGAGAACTGGCTAATCAAAATACCAGTGAGCAACTAATTTAGCAAACTACAAGAAGTAGAAGAACTTTCAGGGAAGGATACAACGGATAGAAAAACTCTACAACCGAAACCCCCACTAATACATATAAAAGTTCAGGTCATTGTACTGCTAATTGAACTATTGAAAGAAATAGATCAAAATGAGTACACGTTAAAGCAATTGAAGGGCAATCATGTCAAAGTGCAAGTCAAATACATCTGATACCTACAGAAAGGTCACTAAGACTCTAAAAGAGAAGAATACAAACTTCTATACCTACCAGCCAAAAAAAGACAGATGTTATAAGGTAGTATTAAGAGGAATGCATCCCAGGACAGATACTAGCATCATAATCGATGAACTAAAAAAAATGAACCACCAAGTAAAACAAATAAACAATATGACTAAACGTGATACAAAGCAACTTCTGCCGCTATTCTTTATCAACCTAGAACCGAATTACAACAACAAAGATATCTACTAAATTGAAAGGCTGTACAACAGGATAGCTTCTTTTTAACCTCTCAAAACAAAAAGAGATATTCCTCAGTGTTTACGTTGTCAAAGTCATGGACATACCAAGAATTCCTGTAATAAAACTCTAGTATTTGTTAGATGCGCAGGTAAGCATTGGACTTCGAACTGGCCACATGCAGGCAAAATTAGTAACGTAAAATGCTTTAATCGTCAAGGAGATCACCCTGCAAGCTACAAAGGTTATATAATTAGGAAACAGATACAGAAATAAATGTACCCTTAGCAGAGACACAAAACAGCTATAGAAAACTGTAATTCATAGAATGTTACTACCTCTGAAAACTATAATAACAATTCCTTCAAAGGTCAACAACTAAATCTTAAAACTAGCAATAGAACATATGCAGAAGTAATTCGACCGCGTGAGAGACTATTAACAAATGAAAATAATGAAACAGAGTCAGAAATATCTGAAATTAAAAATTTGTTGATAAATACAGCTACAAACTATACAAACATAACTAATAAGCAACATGCTTTTACAATAAACGCATTTCCTATCACAAAAATCACAACAATTAAACAAAATACTAGAACTTTTATGCTAAATATAAACAAATAAAATTGATACACTTAAAATTGCAATTATGAACGCAAACGGGCTTTATCAAAGAACACAAGAGCTGAAAATCTTCTTACATACTAATAAAATAGACGCTATACTCACAGCAGAAACACACCTATCCACAAAAAATTACTTTAAAATACCATTTTACAATGTGTACAATACTATACGCCCTTTTTTTTTGTTTTCTGTAAAGATTTTATTTGTTTCAGAATATACAGTAGCTTGAGTACAAATAAAGGTACAAATAAATCTACTAACAAAAACCATAATATTAACTTAGGAAAATATACAATAGCATGGCTAACATTATAGTGGGCGACCTCGCTATTGCACATGAACGTATGTTCAGAAGATTATGCGAGGAATAGCAGTGTTTAGAAGTAGAATGCAAATCCGCCGAGTATAACTTACAATATAGTGTTACTATACTACGAGAAAAAGCTTAGGAAAAAAACTTGTATACAATAATTGATATGGAGAGAATAGATAAATCTTCAATATACAAACAAATAACAATCGTATATTTTCATATACCTGTTAAAAAATAAAATGTTTACTGCAATTCAAGTAATCAATTTTCCTTTATTATTTACGCAAGATGTTAAAAAATTTATTATTCGTAATTTTTCACTAATAAATAATTTTCTCTTTCCTGTATATATTTAAAAATTAAGAAATATAAAAAAAAAATTTAGAAACAGATAGAAAAAAATTATTAAAAAAAACTTCCCCCATAAAGGATCGAAAACTAACTTGCGGCTCAAGAAGGGAGAATACTACTACTTACTTATGTTACTAGACATCATCCCTAGACGAAATGAGACTGTAATACTCGAGGACTTAATAAATGGGAGAGTTCTAAGAGAGTGCTAAAGAGCTAATGCAAGAACATACGTTAATTATTTTTCGGTATATTATAATAGTTAGTTAACGCATTAAAGAAAATAATTGTTTATTTTATCCATACAATGATTATTGTAATTAAAATTGTTCTTTTTTTACATTTTTTTCTCTTGCTATTTAAAACTTTTCTAATTAGAATTATATACAAATATATAACATAAAAATTACAAATATAATAGCAACTGCACTTTTAATATTTATTTTTTCTTTTAATTTTAATTTAACATTTATTCTCCACTTATGTTACATTTTTTATAATTTTATTTATTTTAAATATATATGAATTTGATATATAGTATTGTAATAATATTTTTATATTAATATAAATTTCTCAATTCCTTAATTTATCAAGCAACAACTCGACATCTCTTTCCAACAAGTATTTTGCCAGGAGGACAAAGTATTGGAATACTGATTATGCTGGCTGTAGGTTCTGCTAATCTCGAATCATATGCATAACCGTCGACCATGTTTGTTGACAAAATGGTTAACATTAAAAATACGCAAACTATTAAAAGAACACGCATGTTGATTATTTTCCTAAAAAAATACAAAAAAAAACATTATCTTTTATTTCAGAAAAAATTATTCACTTTTTATTTCATCTTTAAAATGTTATTAAATTAATCAGATAATTCTCGAAAGAAGTGAGAAACGTTTAATAAAATCATTTTATTTTCGTTATTAGCATTAAATTATTGCGATACTTACGTAAACTAAGATGGTCCAAAAAAACAGAACACTCGAAGTTATTCTTTCTATTTTTTTTATAGCTAAATGTTTTATTCTAAATCGATGCAGTTGAGTTGCTCGAATATCTGCTTTTGCACTATTCAAACATCGTATTTATATCTTAGAAAGTAGAATATTATTGTATTGTTTAGAGCGTTATCATGCGTTGAAGAAACGTTAAATTTATTTTTAGAATTTTACGCTGTTCCAATTTTTCGTAGCACGTTTTTTATTTTTATTATATTTTATTTTTTATTATACGAATTTCCTTGAAAATATTAGTTTGATTACCGACACGTGGTAATTTTGATTACAAAATATTAAAATTTTCAATGATTCATCGTTTTTCGCTTCGTTATTTCTATAAACATTATACTTTGTTAAAAAAAATATATTCCGGAACTGATAAGATTAAAAATAATCTGAAGCAAATAATATTTAGTTTTCATTTCTCTTATTTTTATTCTTTTAAATTGTTTTACGAAAAAAAAATCATTCGAAATAATGAAATTACATTTATTTAAATCAGACAAACAAAATTTGATATGTAATAATAAAAATAATAATAATAACACACGTAGGGTGGGTTGGTAATAATACCACTCAGTAATCCCTATTTGTCGTAAAAAGCGACTAAAAAGGAAACTTACAAAGAAGGAGATATAAATAATATTATACATTTAAACTTTTATCAAGTGTACACCTAGTACAATTTTTCTATATCCGGACGAATATGATCATTAGTATTTAGATTGTTTTTTTTTCTTCTTCATTTAATTACATTTCTATCTCTCTTTTATTTAATCTACATATATATATTGTTTATTTTTATTATTATTTTTTGAAAAACACGCAATATTCAATAACTAACAAACTATAATATATTTACAATATTAATTGCCAGTCATTTTCGCGTGACGAAATAAACTCAATCGTGTAAGTGCTATTTTTAAGATTAAAAATTCTGCAAAGCTTAAAATTTTACTCGGTTTTTATTTGCGATGACCGGACGCTTTTTAGAACGACCTTGTTTCTCTTATTCCACGTGTTTTTTATTTGTTTTTTATTTTAATTTAAACTTTAAATTAAAATCGGAATTAGTTTTAATCAGATTTCAATTGGAAATTTACTATTACAAAACTTGAGATCCATTGTTGTAAGAGTTAGTTGTGTAATCAAATATAAATATAAAAGAAAAAATTCAATTAAAAATAATATCGAAAAATTAATCGCTAGAATGTCAAGAATATGTTGTACCATCAAAATTTTTATTAAAATATAAAAATTATATATATATATATTGTAACGTCCCGCCACGCTTATAATTTCTGGATATTATTTTTTTCCTTTTGCATTACGTAATCTTTTTCGATACTTTTCAACTATTTGACATATCAGGAAACCCCCTCCCTGTTTCCTGCACGTGTGCGACCCGTTTGTCCTCTACGGTGCATGTTCTTCTATTTTCTTTGCACATTCCTATTTGCTTGTGCTGTCATCATCATTATTTCCGTCCAATCCGAGGCTTTATTGCTAATTCCAGGAGCATTTTTATTGTTCTTTACCGAGGGTAGGTTTCTAGCCTCGCCTCTGAAATCTCCTCCTTTGTCTGGGCTTGGGACCAGCTAAGAATTAACAAGGAGGTATTAACTAGATATTAACGGAGAGTCTTGACGTCAACGGCACATCAACGGTTTTTTCTCAAGCGGGTCACCCATCCAAGCACTAATTGTGCTCAGCGCTGCTTAACTTACATGATCGAGCGGAAGCTAGTGCTGTCACCGCGCCATGGCCGTCGAATATTTTTTTTTTGTTTATTTATGGCAACAACACACGGTGTTCCCAAGCGGTCATCCATCGAACTACTAACCGTGCCAAGAGATGTTTGACTTTAGTGATCGGACTAAAACTAGTACTCTCAGCGCGATATGGCTGTTGACGATCTGAAAGTAATCTCTCAAACACAAGCAGTTCCGTCAGATTATTTACAAAAACAACGGCCGTTAGTTTTTCGTGCTTTAATTTCGTCGCTCCCGAATAACTCGTCGGATTGTAATGTATTACTCACAGATTGCGGATGAATTAATATAATCTTATCGATCGTGTTTTCACCAATTTTCTCCCAAAATTGATTCACCTTTTACTACAAACTATTTACATGCGAACTTATTGTGCAATATAAGTCACCGAATCTCATTTCAAATTAACTTAAAATTAATTATTTTTTTCGTTAAAACTATTTATATATTTTTATTTAACAGTTTTAAGAAAACAACTGTCTGATATGGACATAGATCACCTTAAGAAAACTTGGATTTAATAATGACGCCAGAACAAAGAAAGTTTAGGAACCGCTGCCGTCATTTCGAACAACACGATCCTGTATAAGTGCTTCAGAAATTTATTCTCATATTAATAATACAATCAAGAGTTAAACAATCAATAGAAAAGAATAATCAAGAAAATGAGTTAACTTTCAATCTTGAAGTTCTCTCTGAATCTCTATGAAAGTCTTGCCTTTGGTTTCCAGTGAAAAATGATACAACAAAGCCGTACTTAGCCAAACGAGAAGACAGAATCCAAAAAAAGGAAGACCATGACCATAATTCAAGGATATTGCTAAAAGAATATAAAGCTGGTCATTAATCATTGCAAGTATACCACCAATGATACCGAGAATACATGTACTAAGTACTTTGACTTCCGCAGCGAAGACCTCAGACATCATGATCGACAAAATACTACAGAAACCTAAATTACAGAAGAAGATTGATGAAATAGATGCTATTATTGGTATAAGAAAATACGATGATACGTCAATGTTAAAAAAATCCTTGGCATAAAAATAAGAGCTAATCGTTAAATCACAAATGCCAACGATGATACCTGATACGAGAATTATTAGTTTACGACCTAGTCTATCGACAAAACAACCAGTTACGATAGAGATAGTAGCAACGTAATACCCGCAACTATATTTATTGTGTAATCTGAAACTGTACTTAATATTTCTTTAAAGATCAATTGTCCATAAAAAATTAACGGTAAGTAACTACTAAAAAAATTATTGAAGGTTAAGAGAAAAATAATAAAGAAAGCTCGTCGATGTCTCCTGATCGTAAATATGTCTTTCAACGTGCTCCAAAATCTAATTTTGTTATTTTCTTCTTTCTTTATGAATTGGTCTATCTTTGTTAATTCATCGGATACATCTATTCTTCCTCGAAGTTTTTGTAATGTCTCCTCAGCCTCCTCCATTCTTCCTCTCATCGCCAAATAATATGGCGATTCTGGTATAAACGAAAAAAGAAACACAAAACAGATCGACAGAAAAATGAAACTAGCGTTGTGTTTCTTATCGAATATAGGGCACTATTATAAAAGATACCAAGATACCAATATTGCACATGATGCTAATCATGGTTCCGTTAGCACCTCTCGTTTTTACCGATGATATTTCGCCTAAGTATATTGGAGCTACGACGAATCCTACTCCTACAGAGATGCCAGACAAAAATCTTGCTACGTACCACATCTGTAAGCATTAAAAGAGAGAAAAGAATATTAGACACTTTGTCGCACAAAATTTTTATTATTTAGATTCAAATCAGGTAAAGTTTATGTACAGTTACTCTTTTTATCTGATTCTGTGTGATAAATGAACTAATTGTGTACAACAGAAATATACAGCAGACGAATCAAAAATGAATCTTTACGAACTATTTTACTAGAGCATATATTTTACTTTGAAAGACCAAAATAGAAAAGTGTCAAGATTAACATGCAGTATGTCCGAAATAATATTGTATAATAATAAACTCAAATATTTGGTCTTTTACCGACTGAATCTGTTGACATTTTACTTTGTGAATCTTGATATTCCCTAATTTCGATGTTTTACGATAACATATATATACAAAGTTTTTCAGCAATATTAGATAGCATAAATATATTTTTTGCTTATAGTTGTATGAAAAAACTATATTCGTAAAAGTGGCACTATTGAGTAAAGGAAATATAATATTTAGAAGAATTTTTCCTTAAAGTTTTTTTTTACGAAATTTTAAGAATATTGATGTTTTTTCAAATGGAACCCTTTATTTTTGGCGATATTCATAACAATACGAGTTTAATAATTTTAAAAATATATATTGTAATCTCGATCCTTTCTTACTGGGCCATTAGCAAAGATACTCGTCCTATTCTTCAACTGGACGCCTGCGATCTTACAAGGAGACATTATATTGAAGCACTAACGGATGTCAACGAGCTTTGGCATATCAGTAAAATACTTTTAAGGTGTTATCGTGGTAAAATATTTTTATCCATTCGCAAGCAAATTTTTAGAAAAAAGCTTTTGAAGTTCTGCATTTTTATATATCCGTTTTATATTCTTTGAAATCTATCAATTAATTAAGCGGCACTCTAGCGTAAATAGTAGCTTTTTCGCTTCTTGCGTCGATTGTTAGTCTTCAAACCTTTTCGGGGGAAGTTTTTTTTTGTATTAGTTTCTCCATCTATAAATTTAAAAATTTTTTGTCTCATTTCTTAATTTTTAACTATATACAGGAAAGAGAATTAAAATAATTACAAAACAAAATTAAAGCAATCAACTTCTTAACAAGTATATAAAATATATAAAATTTTAACAGTAAAAAATAACAATCATATACTCTATTTATTAACAAGTTCATGTATATATAATATTAAAATCATGCCTTCTAACAGATAAGTTTCCTTCCTTCGTTAGCAAGAGTTTTATTATAACTACATTGATAATACTAACACTCTAAAAAAGCAAAGGAAATGAGTTATTAGAGGGATATTGAAATTTTATATATTTTTATATATCTGTTAAAATATAAAATGGTAACTATAATTCAACTAATCGTCTTCCTTTATTATTTGCGCAAGATTTTAACAATTTTATTGTTTCTAAATTTTTGTTATAATAACTTTATTTCTTACTTTTATATATTTAGAATTTAAAGACTGAGAAAAAAAATTTTTTAACTTACAGATAGAAAAAACTTATACAAAAAAAAACTATTATGTGTACTTATGTACGCACGTAAGAAGTTATACTTCTTTGGCATACCAAAACGAATATAACCTCAATAACCTCAAAATAACTTCAAAAAAATAACTTAAAAAAAATAATAATAATACTATATTATATATAATATATCGATATATCTATATATATATATAATAAAGAATAAAAAAATATCAAAATATAGATATCAGTTCACACTAAATGTAAGGGAGATATATCGAATTACTTTATGCATCAACGGC
Source organism: Polistes fuscatus (assembly GCF_010416935.1). NCBI lineage: Eukaryota > Metazoa > Arthropoda > Insecta > Hymenoptera > Vespidae > Polistes > Polistes fuscatus. Next base: position 466,571 of record NW_025113020.1, on the reverse strand, counting down.
TATAGCACGATGGTAGCATTAGTTCTCGCTCAATCATTTAAGTAAAGCAGCACTGAGTCCGATTAGTATTTGGATGGGTGACCCGCTTGAGAAAAAATTGGAAGAAGAAGAGAAGACGACTTCATGCTGTAAATTTCGCTTTGTCGCGCATCGTAAATACCGACAAACTTCGTGGTGTTGTTTTTACTGACGCTCGGAAAAAAATCACTCTCATCACATTTTCCCAAACGCGCCAAAAGAAGTATAATTACAAAAATTTCTCCTAGAAAGGATTGAACACTAACTACCACAGCGCGAGAAACGAGAATGCTACTATTTACGTTAGCGCGTCTCTTCTTAATTAGGTAAATTTCAAAGGATATAACACGGGTATAAGAAAAAGTAAATCTTTAAAAGTTTTTTTCTCAAAATTGGCTAGCCAATGAATAAAAATATTTTACCTCGATAACAACTTAAAGGTATACTACTATTATACCAAAGCCCGTTAAAATCCGTTGGTGCTCCAGTTTAATGTCTCCTTATTAGACAACCGGCGAAGAATCCAGGCAGAAAGCGATATAGCAAGAGAATTACTTCCGGAACAAGTATATCAAATACTTATATCAGCGATAAGAGTGAGACAGGAGCCATAGGTGAGAACCTTTAGTACTTTGTACACTCGAAGTGAGACGGGAGCTATAGGTGAGAGAACCTATAGTACTTTGTACACTTGAAGCGAGTGAGAGGCTAGCCACAAGTCCAACCTTTGTTTGGATACCATTACTTTATATTCGAGTTATCAACCAGGGTTTTTATGTCATAAGGCTTTTCCCTGACGAGCCAATAAAAGATCACATTTTCTATTGGCTCAATCACGTGTTTTAATTTTATTTTAATTCCACCTTTACCTTCCTCATCATTAGCTAAAACGAATCACCAGAGGACTCCGCGTTGAAGAAATCTGCGTAAATACAACAACTTTTGTTGATATCTGATTTAAAGAAATGGTATAGGAATATAATATGGGAATACTGGTAAAACTTAAACCCTAATCTTCTTGATAACGGCTGCACCTATGGAGTTTTTGATAATATTCGAGTACGTAGGGTCTGTAGCCTGAAGGAACCTATATAAATTTATAAAGTTTCATAAACATCAAATAATAACAACTCCTTGTAAGTGTTGACATGCAATTGGAACGGTAAAGAGGCTTTGGTGAATAGCATGAGTATACACGTATGACCGAAAAGATTGTAAATTATCTTTACTTCGTTACAAATGAAAATGAAATACTTACGTATGCGCTTTTTGTCATTAAGATTATACTCCAGCTTGCAACGAGTGGGAGACTGCACAATAAAATTGTATATTTTCTTCCAATTTTGTCAGTTACTAATACATTTATCACTGGTGCTAGCATTTGACCGGTTGATAGCAAAGCCGTTAAAGTTGAAATATCCAATTTATTATCATGAATAGGCGAATCCGGTGATGATAACAACACGACCATTGGTGAATTCCATCCTAGCACAATGCCAAGAGATAATATTAACAGTGTGCCTAAATTGTTTTTACAAATAAACATATGTTCACATTTTTGCTTTTATCATTTCTATTAACATAATTTAAAAAAACTTACAAGCGAATATTGAGAGGTATTCCCACGTTTTCGAGCCATGTGGTGATATGTACCTTCCTCTTCTTCTTTCCCTATTCATTTTTAATTTTTAAGAATCACAGCTTTTGTTTCCTCACTGAAGACGAATGATCAAAAGACGAAATTCGTTAATATCCTTTTGTAAACAATTTTTTTATTCTGAATCGTCAAACTAATTAAGAAACTATTTTATTTCAGCTCTTTCAACAAGTTACCTGAAATAATGCGATTGCCGTAAAAAATATTTTTCTGTAGCAACTAACAATTTGAATTGATTATTAATATTTATAATTATATTCACATAAAGTGAAATGAAAATTATATAAACTATGGAAGAAACTGGTGTATATAATAGTGTCGAAACATCCGATAAACACGTGAGTGCTAGATATGTTATAATTCATGTATTATGCTCCTGAAATTAGTAGTAGATCCTCGGATAGGACGAAAATTACGATGAAAACACGGCAAGCAAAAGGAAATATGTAATGAAAACGGAAGAACTTGAAAACGCTTAGAATAGGATGCTGGAGCGTAACTTCCATAAAAAACAGAGACCCGTAATTAATAGAGGAAATGAGAAAATGCAAAATAGATATCTGCAATTTTTCCGAAACAAAAAATAAAAGCAAAGGAAACCTTCGATATGGAAAATACATCCTATTCTATAGCGGGAAGACAAAGACGAAAGAGCCACCTTAGGAGTAGGCCTTACTGGTACACAAGAGATACGTAGATAATGTACTAGAGTCCAAATACATCAGCAACAGGATACTACAGGTAATGCTACAGCTCCAAAGAAGACAAGATACCGCCACACACTATTAGTGTATATGCTCCAAATATCACAAAATCACAAAACGAGAAAGATGAATTTTACGATCTGCTGCAAGCGCACCTAGACAACATCTCTAAACGAGATGAGATTGTTGAAATACCCGGGAACTTAATAAATAGGACTATTGGGAGAAATTCTCGGCCGACATGGAACACGACCTACTCGAAGCACAGAAAAAAGTATGGAATATGCTACGAAACCGAAGAAAACATGTAAACGTGTCCATGCAGACCACCAAAATCACAACAGTTGAATAGGAAAAACAATGCACAGAGCTGTACAAAAACGAGACGAAGGAGACTTATAACAGATGCCAAGAAGAAGAAGAGGAGGCACTAAACGATTGAACTATCTCATCTGGAGAAATACAAAAAACATAGACAAATTAAAAAACCGAAAAACACCAGGAACAGATTAGCTAACAAATGAACTAATAAAATACACAGGAAGACAACTAACAGAACAACTAAGTACCCTATTCAATAAAATAGTAGAAAACATAAAAGTGCGAACCCAATGGAAGGAGAGTATAACAGTTCCCATATTTAAGAAAAGAACTAAGACAGAACCGAAGAACTACCGCGGAATTAGCCTCCGAGATGCAGTACAGAAGGTGATAACTACTAGAGTGTGTACTTATGTACGCACGTAAGAAGTTCAGCCAATCAATTTAAAATTTGCCACTATATTAGTGTAAAGCTACAGAGTTATGCTGTCGTGTATTCCTTTCTCTATTACTTGTTTCAGAATCCACTATCGTGTGCCAATAAAGACGATCATGCGAGAATGTGTTACTCTTTGAAATTTATTAGAATAATAAATAAAAAATAAGGTAAACAATAAGTAGATTATAAATTGAAGTATTATTATTTAAGGTTATAAGTAGTAATAGATAAAAAATATATTTTGAAGTTATTTGAAGAAAAGATAAGAGAAGAGAAAAAAATAAGAGAACAAAATATAGAGTTTTCTTTTCTTGTCATATTATTATCACGCCCATATCCAGCTATATGCGTTGCAATGCCTACATTTAATTATAACAAGAGTGAAAAATTTCTTTGATACTCAAAAGCTTAAACGCTTTGAGACCGAATACTTTTTTATCTATTTTCTAACTAAGTATTCTTGTTTGAGTGATCTGGGTCAATTTCTGGTTTATTAACTATAAACTATTTTAATGAATTTATTGTTGGGTGCTACTTAGATTATAAAACTAACATACCTATTATGATTTACTCCGTGTATTCTCAGCTAGCTCGACTATTACTTGAGACGATCAAAAGACGGGTAGGACTAAATGATCTGAAAATTTATTTGTTGCGACAACAAAGGAAGCAATTTATTATTTTCTTAAACAAGAAATGAGATTAATTAAATGATACTTACCTGCGTTTATTCGAATTTTGAGTGCTAATCTGTTTCATTGACGAATGAATCTGTTATTGCAAGTAGCAAAATGATGAAAAACGTATTTAGAAATTAAGATTATTCGAGATTGACTCAAGAGAAATCAATATCTATTTACAAACTATCTACGAGACTCTTCTGGAGCTGACTCTCATCGCTCTAAGACGGACGGTGAAAAAAACGTTTACTTTCCGCACTTTATGACAGTCTATTGAAAAATATTCGTTCTTTGTCAATATTTCACAATCCATATAAATTTCGGCGTACATGCAGTACGTTCTAAGGCTGCCTTATCGAACCCGTGAATTAAGTGGCCACATTACTCAACTTGTTCTGGCTCGTTAATGCTATGCCTATCTTTGTCGGTAATGAAGATTTCTGTCTTCGAAATCTATAACAATTACAGAAATAAAGATAGTATAGAAGATAAAATAATTTCAATAATTATAATCTAGTGACATGATTTACTTCGCTCGTGCTCAAGGAAATATGACGAGGCCGATGACCTCGAGAAACGTTTCATTTTCCAATTTTCTGTGAAAATATATAGTGTAAAGTTTATCAAGTCGTAGCCTATATGAAAAAAAGCGTATAAATTGTGTGGTTTGATGTATGAATAAGAAATATTTTTTTTTTCCATAGTTTCTGTCAACATTGATTTCATTTATTTTAATAATATTCGTAATATCGATACGTTTCTCAATGAAAGTAACAAAACTTATTAATTAAATATAATATCAGCACGACTAAAGAATGTAATAATATAATAATGTAATAATAACTTATATAAATTTTGAGGAAGAGGAATCGGATGCAGCGAAAAAATTACTCACCGATGAAATGAAAGTTTTTAAGGATGGTATTGCGCATGGAGATTTAAGTTTAGATGCATATACAACGATGTGGGAAGAATGTTTATCGCAGATATTTATTAGGAAACACACAAAAACGGTATACAAGAGCAACCTTAGCCTTCAAAAAAGATAGAGTAGAAGCTTTCGAAAGAAAATTAGAAGAAAATCGGATGCATATGACTGGTGAAGCTAAAAAAGCCGCTAGAATGGAATAAAAATTGATAGTTTTAACAGGAGGTTATCAGATAATTATTTAACATATATATAGTTAAATATATATAGTTAAATATTGACATTAATTGCAATCTTAACATAATTTTTTTTTTAGACCAGGTCACAAGCTTAATCAAACAATTACACGATTTGTGTGAACAAATAGAACAAGCCCATTTGGAACTTTCGACATTTAAATTTTTACAAAATCAAGAGGAAGCAGCAATTCCGAGGAGAGTCAATGCTCTTATTGAAGATGTTAAAAAGACAAACTGAACGTGAACGTATATTACAAATGCGATATGCACAATTGCAAGATAAACTTCAGCAATGTTAATATTATAAAGCAATGTTAATACAATTGTATTAATCTTTAAACATAATATTTTAAAGGTTACATGTGATATAAGTATGCTTAAAACTTTACTAATCTAAGTATGAAAGATTATTGTGTGGATGTTGCGTATGTGGATAGTTGCATGTTGAAATTATTATATTAAAATATGTATATATTTTACTATGTATAAATTATTTTAAAAAATAATAAGTAAAGAGAGAGAAAAAGAGAAAGAGAGAAAGACAATTCAAAACAATGAACCTATAATTATTGATATCTACTTCTAAATATCAGGGCATTTTTAAAAAATAATTTTTTCAAAAATAGTTAAGATAAAATATTTAAAAAATCTGATTTTATTAGCTTTATTTTATTAATTACGTGGTAAAACTTGTATACTTTATAATTTTAACTGTCTCTATAACTCTCCCTTTTACGAGTTTGAGGGGTTCATTCCCTTTATAATCGTTTAACAAAAATCATTACAATCTATCTGCATTACTTACCAATGCTATCTTTGTGAACATAAGATTAGGCTAATAAATAAATATGTACAATATATATATATATATTGAACAACACAATTAAACTTTAATAAGAAATAAACAAATATATACAATGAACAAAACCATAAAACTAAAACAATCATAATTAACACCCAAATAAAGACACATCATATCTTACAGAGGCTGTCCTACTTCACTCTGCTATCTATTTTTCTCAATCGACTTTCTCGCTTCTCCCTCTCCTTCTAAATTCCCTATCCTTTCTTCTCTCTTCCAGCTCCTACATTCACTTTTCCCCACCAGAATTCAACTGATTCTCACCCCACGACTCCACTTATCTTAACATCCTGCATAGTCTTTCCTTCTCATTCATCCAATACTTACGTTCATTTATGCCCTCACCCATCTTGAAACATATCACTCTGTTGTATTTGTTATGATCGTCTCCTTGTTAAAGATAAAAAAACTTATAAAAAAAAAATTCCCCCACAAAGAATCCAACGTTAATAACCAGCGCCTTAAATCAAATTTGCAAGCTAACAACTAAAAAAATTGAATTTTGGCATTTTTTGACTGGCCTATTTGCGAAAAAACGCGGATTGAAATTTTACATAGATACGTATTTCTTGAACTGTAGTAGTGTAGTTACTTACAATATCTATATCTTATCTTAAAAGGGTTAAGTATGTTTTCCTTTTTCGTTGTTATGAAATAAGCCTAATAAATTTTTCTTTTTTTATTTTTTCTAGAGTATTCCATATTAATTTTATAGGGACTATAATTAAAAAAAAAAAGTGCATTTGTATAATATTATAGGAAGTGTGAATTTTGTTTTGCTAACGTTATAAATTTGGTTAAGAAATCAACATTATTACGCAAGTAATAGAATTAATAATTATAAATTAAATAATATATAATAAATAACAAAAACTAATTTTTTAACGTGCCCCAAACGATATATTTTTCAGGATGATATTCGTCGTGTAGATACACGAAACACATTTTTTCAGTATACACTGCATTTTATGAATGCAAGCTTCTCACACGTACACGAAGATTTCAAATCTTCCAGAGGGAAGCAGACTTGGTTAAGATTTAAAAAACTGGTCTTTCTTTACCTAATTTCGAGATAAAAAATGCATATTTATTGTAAATAAGAAAGATACAAGTACAATTACTAATATTTAAAGATGTATTCTGTTATTCTGTTATTGTTTTACAATGAGATCAGCATGGTGTTAGATCATATTACACTGACTGGTTCCTCGACCGTCTTTGAAAACATACTTTGCCCCAGCCCCTGCCCCTTTGCCTGTCGAGACAAAATATAGATTTTGACAAAATCAGAGACACACACAGCGCCGCTATTGTAGTCTACTACACTACTACAGTTAAAGGAATACGTATTTATGTGAAATTTCAATCCGCGTTTTTTCGCAAACGGCTGAATATAAGTATACGACATGTTTAAAGGCACAATGAATATTCTTATGGAGTACTAGAAGTGTGAAAAATTTGAAAAAATCTGAGATGTGGCCCATTGACCATCTCCTTGTTATTAATAAAAGAAAAAAGGAGAGGATATATATTTTATATTTATTTAAAGATACAATTTGGTAGGATAAAAACGTAATTGTCTATAATTTGCCAAATTACTAATTTAGTCCAGTCAACGCGGGCCGTTTCCTTCATATCTCAGGAAAGAAGGTGGAAACTTGATATAAGGGTAAATAGACGACGCTGAATCGAATGGTGCTAATTTTTTTGAGGTGGAAAGTGCCGTTTTTGAGAAAAAGGGTAAAAAAGGGTCAAAAATAACTTTATCTTAGAATCTAGGCATTTAATCGAAAAAAGTTTCAAACAAAAGTTGTAGAGAATTGAAAAATACTAAAAAAATGTTCTATGAATTATCTTCGTATTTTCAAAAATAAGCGAATAAAATTGGATTGAAGATGGGAAAAAAATTGTAAGAGTGGGAGAAAGCAAGCTTATCCCTCCGTCGCGTTTTACACGCGAGCGAGCTAGTATGCGTGCGAGCGTCCGTGTGCACTAATACAAACGAAGGATCTTCGGCAATCTTCGGGACTCTCGGTCTTGAATGCAAGTGAGAGTGAGAGAAGAAACCGATATTTCCCTTTTCTATTTGTTTAGGCGATAACGAGTATTATTGTCCTTGGCCATCGATTGTTCAGCGTTCTGATATTTCTCTTTTTATATTTTTTCTTTCGGTAGCAAGAATTTTACGTCTTGGCCATCGAGCGTCGAGCGTTTTGTATACAAGTGCGAGTGAGAAAGAAAACCGATATTTCTCTCTTTCTATTTTTTCATTTGGTAGCCAGAATTTTACGTCTTGGCCATCGTGCATCGAGCGTTTTGTATATCTATATATATCGGCGCATAAGCGCGGCACTTTTAAATCGAATCTTGATGCTTATAGCACGTCGTTTCTTTATTTATTGTCAAAAATAATGAACCTTGAGTAAAAAAAAAAATAATTCATTTTAACAGAAACTATTATTATTTAGTTGAGAGTAAAAATAATGAATTAATTTTGTGTCTCGCCATAAAATTAATTAGAATAATTAATTGATATAAATTCTTTGCCTCACAAAAATTTATTTGTATATCAAATTGAATACGTATTCTCTTTAAGACGAAATTTAAAATTTAAATATTTTTCCTATTAAATTATGTATTTTATAAAATTTTAAATTACTGACTTTTTGTCTCGTAAAAATTTATTAGTTTATCAAATTAAATACATATTTGAAAAAGAAGAATTTTATATCCACACATAAAATTAATTCAAGATATATATGAAAAGATATTCTAAAAACGTGGAATTTATTTTTTGTCTATACATAATTTTAATTCATTTTTATTATGTTATAAGAAAACAGTAATGCATTCTGATTCATCTTCGAGGTCTTAAGAATTGTACGAAAAAAATTGAGCAATTATCGAGTGGTGCGTTAGCCTAAGTAGTAACGTCTTTGCTTCTCGCGCCGGTTATTAACGTTCGATTCTTCGTGGGGAATTATTTTTTTTATATAGAGAAAAAGAAGGATCCTTTTTATTTTTTGAAATATTACATTGCACCAAACGAACATGTAACGTGAATAAGAAACGTCGTTATTTTTTGGAACTACGAAATCTATGACTAACGTGGTAGTAGATCCTAAAACTACTTTTTAAATGGAATCTACTTATCGACTGATCAAAAATATATTGAAGAAATGATCTGTTTAAATAAAACCATATGTCAATAAATTTTCAAGGAAAGCAAATAAATACGTTTATCGAATTTTTCACGAGCAAGAAAAAAACGGAATGAAGAAAAGAGAGAGAAAGAAAGAAAGATCCTTTCCATCGTGACGATTCACGAAACGGAAAGGATCGTAACCGAAGGTAAAGCTCGAAATGCGGTAGATTCTGCACGCAGGCGTGGTATACATTCTGCATCGGATAATTTGCACGCTTCGCGAAGCAGAATACTCGATTTTGAATTTACTCGTAACAACCTTGAGAGCAATAGAAAATAACGATGAAAAAATGGTAAAAGTACTATAAAACCGATATGCGAGCTCTATCCTTTTGTGTCGATAACTTGAACGATCGATAAATTGAATTTACTACCCGTCCAAATTTCCTTCATCTATTCGTTGTAATATTCTCTAGTTTCATTACAATGAACGATTCTCGTAATATTATACAAAGTTAAATTATATTATACCTGGTTAAAGGTAGAAACTTTGATGCGTACATTGTTTGTCATAATAGACATGGATTATTAGAAATTCCTTGTTCTCTATAATGCGTTATTTTTGAAAATGGTCACATTGTTCAATCGTTTATGATATAACCTTATACTCGTAATATTCGTTGAATATTTCATTAACTAGTAGAAACCACATATTACCTTAAATTCAAATTGAACTATTAGTCGAACATTCCTAGTGATAAATTGCAAAGAATTTCTGGGTATATAAAAAAAAAAAAGAAAACTGATAATACGAATTAAAAATATCGCATTATTAACTTACTTATTATTCTAAACTTGTGGCGGCATCTACAATTTAAACGATACTTGCTCTGTCGATAAAAACACATTTTTTAGTTAAAATTTTTCTTCAGCAGAGGGCCGGCATTTCTAGTGTTTCCTGTCTTTTTAGAACGTGATAAATATCCGGTACGTCTGTTCCTTATGTGCTTCTATAATTATTTAAACATATCTCTATAATTAATAAAAAAGTAAGACAGATAATAGTGAGAATTTGTTTAATGTGATGTTAAGGTGTAATACGAAATTTAATTTAACAACATTTTGCAAATAATCTTACAATTTCAACAGATTCTAAAAACTGCTTTGTATCACGATGTTTGTCTTCAACATAATAACGTTAAAAACAGTGAAATAAATATTTCATTTTTTCAATCATCAAACAATCGTTATTACAGATCACACTTTGTGTGTTTATAAAAATAATACATTGATTGATTTAAACATGGTATAAGTTCTTAAAAAGAACTTAAAAAAATAAGTTTTATTGAAAAATTAAATGAATACTTATGAACCTCAATATATTTATAAATAATATAAATATTGATTATAGTGATATATAATTGAAATGCACAAAACTCTATATATTACTTATTGTAATAACCTTTTTTTTACAGAAATGGCAGACGTTGCTGCGACTCCTAAATCCAAAACAAAAGCTCAGAAGAAGCCAATAGAAAAGGCTTCAGAACCTGTACCGTTAAAAAAACGGCCTTTCAAAAGACATGGACGTCTTTACGCTAAAGCTATTTTTACTGGTTACAAGCGTGGTCTTCGTAATCAACATGAACATACAGCTTTATTAAAGGTTGAAGGAGCGAGAACAAAAGGTGACTCTGATTTTTATATCGGCAAGAAATGTGTTTACGTATACAAAGTAAGTGTTTTAATATTGAATTATAATAATTTGACAATGAGAGCATATAGTTACAAATATTTATCTTTTCAGGCTAAGAACAGAACACCTGTTCCTGGTAATAAAACTACAAAAAAAACTAAAGTAAGAGCCATTTGGGGTAATGTAACGCGTCCACATGGTACCAGTGGTTCAGTTCGTGCTAAATTCAAGAGAAATTTGCCAGCCAAAGCTATGGGTCATCGCATTAGAATTGTAAGTAGAGATTTTTTTTAATTATTAACTATAGATCACAAATTTCTCTAAATTTAAATCAGAAAGGTATAAATTTTTATTTTCTTCATTCTATTGCAGATGCTGTATCCTAGTCGAGTTTAATTTTATACGTAATATAAATAAATAAATAAAAATGTAAATATCAATTTGATTTATAATTTTGTAATATATATATGTTTGTAATATATGATGTTTTGCTGTTTGAGAAATTGTTTTGAGAAAATAACGATGAAAAATGGTAAAAGTACTATAAAACCGATATGCGAGCTCTATCCTTTTGTGTCGATAATTTCACCGGTAGAGTACCTCCTTCTTCTCCCTGCAAGCGATTTTAAAAACTATGGAAGGACAGGATGTGGTCTGAATTCCACGATGAATGGTTCATTTTTTCGAACATTGTAAAAGGTAACTACTATAGAAATAACTTCTACGTCACACGTCCAAACCATGGTTTAGTAAATTTAGCATAAAT